>NC_135269.1:35667902-35983438 GCF_051311805.1 Agelaius phoeniceus | reverse complement strand
AGTGATTTTTAATACTTCTTTTCTTTTAAAATCCTTCTTAATTGCTTCTTTATTTTTCTTATACCTCGTAAAATGTTCATCCTCCTCCTTCCTGCTGTTTCTCTCCTTTCCAAGATGATCACCTCTTCTCCCTAGATCCAATATCCCCTATCCTCTCTCTGTGAACTTTTTAATTTTTCATTTCTTCCCTATGGTTACAATGTTCAAATATGCTTCCATATGCATCCAAGAGATGAAAAAAATTTCAGTTCTCTTGGTGCTAATTATGAACCTTCTTACTGGTTCTTTTTGTCCTTCCAAAGCAGAAGGTGCTTTGTTTGTGCACATAAAGTTGCACTGAGCAACGAGACTGGCTCATAATATTCCTCTGCACATTCTGATGAAAACAGTAAATCAGATATATTTTGAGGATTGGAGGGTTGAAGGGGGGGATGGGGGATAATATTAGGCTCTTTTTTTCCATCTCCTGTGTTGAAATAGCATCTAACCTTTCTGGCCTTCTTTGGTAATAGGTTATTGAATAAATCAAAACAAAGGAAAAACATTTAGAAGGAGGAGAGAATATATATTGCAGAAAAGAACAAAAGAAATCCTGTTCTTTTCTACCGAGACAATACTGGATCTCTGATTAGTTTCGGTAGTGTTTTGTTTCTAGCCATGTGAGCTACTGAGAGTGAGAGTGAGCTAGGCTTTCAGATATTCCACATGCTTATAACATTTTGCACAATTTTGACCTTGGGTTGTACTTTGCTATGTACGTGTCTTCTCAATGATGGAATTATTGGCCTTGGAATTCAGTGAGTATTGGAGACATAATTTTTTTTCCTTTTTTATGGTTATATTTTAGTCTGTGTGCTCTAAACCTCTGTTCATTTAGCATTATCTCTTGAAATGATCTGAGAATCATATGAGACTCGAGGTTAAGCTATTGAACCAAAATCTCTGATTTTTATTATGAACTTTTAGAAACTAATACTTGTGCAATTAGTTGCCCCCAAGTGGTAAGCAGATCACAAGCAAAAATATTTTCAAAGGGCGTTAGACATCCCAGCAGAAACTTACAGTAGATGCTAATACACTGATTCAAATGTCAGAGGTCTCAAAAAGTTGCTGCTTGAAGCTGGCAGGGCACATTGGTTTGCCTTATAGCTGCAGTGATTTTTATTCTGTGAACATCTGCTATTGGATTTTGCCTCTAAAACAATTCTCACTGTGAATTTTGATGAACTTTTCTTCAATAGTTGTGTGTGACATCTGTTAATTAGGACATATTGACAAACCTGTCCTTAGAGGCTACAAGATGATATAGGAGCCCTTACTGCCATATCTGTAGTTTGTCTATGAGATTTTTCTAAAACCCATCACAGATCCTAGGATTAAGATAAAAACGTGGGGTTGGCAGCACTGGGTAAGGTGTGGTAAGTCTGACTTTGATAAATAATGAACATTCATGTGTTTTCTAAGAGCACCATTTTTCCTGTTCCATGGCAGTGATGAATTACAGGAGCTAGAGGTCATACAGGACAGTGTCTTACGTGCCTCAGCCTGCCTTTCAAGCTGACAGGAACAGTGTGTGCTCTGTGAGCATTATATTGCTTGGTGTTGATCATGCTCCTTTCCCAGTGCCTCTAAAGGGAGGTGAGGGTCCTCAGCCTCTCTGGGGTGGTAGATTTCTTCCTGTTAGCCTAAATGTGCCCAATTCTAGCTCTTCAGCCTTGCTGCAGAGCAAGGATTGTATACTGGTTTGCACCAGAGGATGGGAGCCATCAGGATTGCTGTCCTGGGTCCTCAACAGTCCCATTTACAGAGCTCTTTTGCACAGGCTTCAGCTGAGGCAGCTCCCAGAACTCGCCAGTCCTGGGAGGTGATGCAGCCCATAAGCAGAGCTGTCACAGCCTCTGTATGATTAGTTGATGCTGTGAAGCATGAAATAGCATTTGCTTTCTGTGCTGCAGCTATCAGATGGTGTGCCCTTCTTATTGCTCAAGAGGTATGATAAACAACTGTATTTCATGAACTGGCATTTCCAAAGAGGTCTTGCTTGTTGAACTGAAGCCCATTAACACAAAATTTAACTAGCAATGATACATAAAGCTCTAAAGCTAATTAATTCTAATAGTGAAAACCCATCTTAAGAATGATTTGATGTCTGGATCATTAAAATACTGCATGCTTTAGTTGAATTTTCTCCAGACCTGCTTACCCTATTGGATATAAAATTTTGACCTTTATTAAAAATGGGATTACTTACAGGTGATCATTAGTTGAAGACAGGTTATAGGGATACTATATAAGAGATATAGCTAAAATAACATCTCATCAGTATGATGGGAAGAACTGAGGATCCATAATAGTTGGAAGATGCACCTGTCAGTTAATAAGGAGGAATAAAGAAAGAAATCTTGTTTCAGTTGGCTGATTTTAACAAAAGCATGTTTTAGAGAGATAGGAGGTTTTGTCCTTGACAGCAAATTACTGCAATGAGCATTTTTTCAAAACACAAACTATTAGACAAAATCTTTAGCACTGAGCAGACTTTCAGATACTGTTTTTGGGATTCTGTCACTATTGTTTGCATGACACTCAGTACTTGTCTAATTTTGAAAATTTTATTTTGAATTAAAAGCTACTCTTGTTTTTGTTTAGGGGACGAGTCTGTTAAGAGGATTGCAGCAGCAATCAACCTCACGTTTCTCTGGACAATGCACTTATCAGTTGTCAAACACAGACAGGATATTGCAACTTGAGCCTCTGTATATGCACTGTTCATGCTTGGTTTTGGGGAACAACTACTTTTGTTTCATACAATAACAAAATCTGATTGTCTATTCATATAGAACAATTTATTTACATAATTGTAAATATGATTGGTTTGCCCCCCTTGCAGTTGATTTGTTTGCTAATTTTCTGTCAGCTAGACTCATATTTCTTCTAGAGTGTGTCAATTACATAAAAGTTACAGTGAATATCTGCCAAATTATTTGTTTTAATATTAAAATAATATACAGCACAGTAACTTCTGATCTACTTAAATTCCTGTATCTTGAATCCTTCAATTTTTTTCTCTTTATATGATACAGGACTTGCTGAGATGATTACATTAATAATGCATAACGATAAAAATTAAAGTGCATTGCAGAGAACATACTAATAGGTTTAATTGATTTAAATTTGTAAACGGGTGCCAGCAATCAGAAGCCAGGTGCAAGTCTGACTTCAAATGAACTGATAGTGATAACAGTGCCAAAATCATTGGCAAGATTAATAGTTCTGGTGTTGAAGGAAAAAATAGTTAAATGCTATGAAGTTACTTAAAATTAAACTTGAAGAAAAATGTTAAATATATGCATTGGACCTTTACACTGATGCTTTTTATTGCTGTTATAAGTTTAAAGCTTAATTTACTAGTTTTGCCCTTTTCTATTTAATTTATTTTTGAATTTAGTTTCATATTGTAAGATTTAAAACTAATTGTTGAGTAAGATTAGTTTTATGCTATGCAGATGGTGAAAGTAATTTTCTAAAGAACTAATTTAGATTTCAAAGCTTCAGAAAAACAGTGAATATTTAGCACCAGTTAAATGCAGGATTCTGCCATTATGTATTATTAGTCTTTCTGCTTCTAGTTGTTCTAAAAGCAGGGGGAAATGGCAATATCCTTCATCTCATAGAAAAAAGAGCATTTATAAAGCTTGGCTGTCATTTACAGAAAGTATTTTTCTGTTTTATTATCAAGAAACTTTTGTAGAGATCTGGGGTTGTGATTTTGTGTCTGTAATTTTGATTTATAGTTGCACTTTAAGGTAACTTTGCACTTGAAAGTGACATTGAACTTCCTAACTTGTGTAGGTTCTCCTGTTAAAATTTGGTCATGGAGACAATATTTTAAATCAATTAATTATGAATCTTCAAATGTAAAGTTTACTGCTGATTTCTTTAAGAGTTTGCTCCTGTCCAGAGTGTACCATGTTCAATATTGTGTCTGAAGAGTGGAAACTTGAGGTCTGGAAGTGAGGAAGTTGTCAGCTGTTTTCTGACCACTTCAGATACAATGATTTGAATACTGGTTTTTGTTGTTTGGTTGTTTGTTTTTTTTCATGCAGACCTCTTCTACAGCTTTTGTATCATACCAATAACATTGAGAAACCTACTCTTAGTTTACAGTATCCCTTATTTAGGAGGTTTTCTTCATGGGTTTTAGTTTTCCTTTATATTTTTTTCGTGTCTATGCTGTAGCATAATCCTTCAGAAAGCTTATCTAGAGTCTCTGCAGGATGCAGGGGAATACCAATATCTTAAATGTACAGACCTGAAGATAAAAATGGAGGCTTGTGGAAAATCATGGAGGAAACTGGTATCAGATCTGGAAACTGAATCCACATTTTAGCACATAACTGTATACATCAATTGGCTACCATCCCTGTCCTTATTTCCTGCAAATTTAAATTTTAGACAGGAAGCTTTGCAGATTGTGGGCAAGATTATAGACTACTGAGATTCTTGTGGCTTTTTTTAGAGATCTTTATAATACAGCACTCTTCCTTTTACAAGGGGTAAATCAGTACAAAGGTCCACCCCATGAATTTGCCAAGTACCTGACCCAGATGTGCCTTGCTATGCAGAGATAAAGCAAGAAACTCTTTGAAGGAAAGGAGAAGGGAAAAAAGCAAAAAAAGAGAATCCAGCAGAACCAAGTATTGGAGTAGTCATGTTAAATATACCTTGAAATTTGGTGGTTCATTAATTACTTAAATGATTTGCCTCGATCCCTGCTTCACTCAGGCTTTGTAAGCTGCCTGAGATGCTGATGCATGGAGCTGGGGGTGGAATTGCAGAGTGGTAGGAATGAGGATGGGCTTTTAAAAACTGGCAGTGAGTGTCAGAGCAATATACTCTCTCTGAAGTCATGCAGTCTTTGGTTAGATCCTTCACTGCTACAGCAACAATGAGTCTCAATGAAAATGTTGTGGGCTATATTGCTGTTTAATTCCTTTGTTTGCTCTCTTGCCTGTGGTGGGGCTGCAGGAAAGAAGGCAGCTGCCCATTTGTCTTATCCTGCACGCTGTGTGCCAGATTTGATGAAGACTCCAGAAAGAGGATGATGGCTTGTTCCCAAGGGGAGAAATAAATGTGCAGGAGGATGGTAATTCCTGGGAACAGCAAGGAAGAAACACATGGGAAGCAGCTGGGGTCACTTTCTGTGGGCCTTTGGGTTTTAAGAGAGCCTGGTGGGGGAGGCTGAGGGGAGCAAGAAACCTCAGAGAAAGTGTAAGCATGAACAAAAGGCTCCTTTTGGAAAAGGCAGGCTGAGCAGAGAAGCAGAGGGATTTGAGTCTCCTTTAGTGTTACTGTTTTACACACCAGAGAGGAGTTCCCTCTGTTTTGAAAGGCCCTACCTTTTATTCTAATAAAAACCAGCATGGAAGACTCAAAGCCCTTCTTGTCATCTTTGGGATGCTGAGTGTAAGAAAAGGTGTAGTCTAGGCCATCTGTAAGGTCATGACTCAGTGAGAAACCCAGAGGGCAAAGATTCCTTATTTTTCAGACCTGAGTCTCAAAGTTCAAATGATTCCAAAACATTGCAAATGATGGTGACATAATTATCTGTGGGTACCATACATTATTAATGAACAGTTGATTCAAATTATATTTATTGCTGCATCAGTTATTTATCTAGAAACATACTTAAAATTCAGATCAGGAAGGAACATTTTCTTAATCTTGCCCTAGAATGGATTTTCTGATTTTCTTCTTTTATAACTGAGGCTTGGCTAAACAGTAAAAAAATAGAAGGTGCTTGATAGTACATATTAGAAAGCTATGTGTGTAGTGGGAGATAAGCTGATTGAAAAAATGCAACAGTTAATTACACTTCAGGTGGTGGTGGTGAGAGACTATAGAGGGTTGATATTTACCTGCAGACTCCTGTTTTCTTGTCTACGCAAGGGAAAGAAAATTGAAAAAATATTCCGCAAACATATTTTTTTAAAAAATGTTTTCCTCAGAAGTCTGTCAGATTAATTTAGTGGAAGTTGCATTATATATGCTTTACATGTCTCACTTGTCCTTTTTGCCTGCTGATGTTCAAATAAGAATTAGTAACTCAGTCTTTTTTTTTTTTACCAAAATTTTCATTCAAAGGGGGTTGAAAAACATGAACACTAGTTATGAATTCATTATTATAAGATTATTCTCTTGTGCATTCTGTTTGTGGCACTGACATAACAGAATAAAATTACTGGCCTTTTAAAGCAGCACCTTATTATTATTATTGCCTGGTGTATTTAATTGTAATTTTTCTTACAGGTTTTATGAGGTGTGGATTAAAGGTAAAAATCTCTGGAGCTGAACTGCCAATACTCATCCTGTGGGTTTCAATTATAGAATAATTTCTCCATTTATTCTGCTTAATTTTAGGAAGCAAAGGTCACAGGAATAAATTTTCTTTGTATGAATAAACACTGGGGAAATTGAGGACCCAACTATTATTATATGAGATGACAGTCAGTTCTATCAATCTAGATATTTGCAGGTCATGGAGATGGCAAGTCTGTGCAGTTTTATTAGCAATGATGCTAATAATCAGAAATTTTAAGGGAGCCTTTGAAAATGTTCTCTCTGGGTGTGGTTGCTCCATTAAAGCCACTGCAGAATCTGTAGGCCTTACCATGAACACAGGTAGATAAATGCTGAACATTTTGGTGAATTTCTTGCTTCTTTTTTTAGCAATGTGGGATAGAGTAGTGAATGCTACAGATGTGTGGAAAGTCCTACAGCTCCTGTCTAAGACTGCATCAGTAATGTCCTTTCAGCTCTCTGTCTGATTTTACTCACCCTTGATTTAGAAATTAAGATATTTTTGTACAAGAAAAGATGGGGTGGGTTGATTGTTGCTTTTAAATTGTTGACAGTCTTCAAGGAATATCTACAGCATAAGAATAGTGCAGAATATTGTTACATTTCAGTGTTTTAATCAAAGGTCATGGAGAATTGCTTCTGAGTGTCTAGAAATCCTCCTCTGCTTCTGCATCACTTGAATGTTAAGCAATCCTCTAGATATTGTAGTTGATACCTGTAATTTCCACAGCTGTTAATCACAGAAATGTAACCTGTAGAGTGCCATGATGTACGAAATCTCCTCAGGTGTTTTCAGATACTGTTCAGTTCCTTGGAACTGGAGGGTGCCAGTGTCTCTGAGCTTGGAGAAGGGGGTGGCCAGGGGAGGCTGGGGTGCCCTTGGAGGCCTGTGGAAAACAACCTGGCAGGACCTGAGCAGTGTGGCCTGGCTTTGAATTCACACCTGAGCAGTGTGGCCTGACTTTGAATTTCACTTTGTTTTGTGCAGGGGGTCAGACCAGATGGCCTCCAGAGGTCCTTTCCCATCTGAGTACTTTTATAATCCTAGACTTGGCCTAGAGCATGCTTTCCCCCACTTCTCCTTGCCCTCTGTTCTGCCTTCCTATTTATTTCTTATCCTGTTTCCTTGGCTGAGGAAAGCATCAACATCAGAATCACCAGACTGGAACAGACGTGTAGCTCTCTGTTGTCTCAATTAGCTTTGCTGTGAACGCTGTCTCAGCATTGTGGACACACATTCAGAGAGGTTTGGAGGGGCTAATGGAATACAGCTGAATGAAAATACATGATGTTTTAGAAAGACTGATACTTGGGAACATGGGCAAGGATAAATGATTAAAGGCATGCAGTTTTTCAGATGAAAAGCTATAATGGAGATCTGTCAAGACGAGGCCTTAGGGTAGGAAATGAAGAACAGTTTTATTCCTGTGTATAAATAGAATCCAGAGCTCCCTGACACAGTGAAGTAAAAAGGCAAAGATTTGTCACTTGGATGTAAAGGAAATGTGGGAGATTTATGTTCCTCAACTAAAAAATTTCATATATATAAGACAGCCAACCATTTTAGTTTTGTCGAATGAGAGGGGAATAATTATTCATTCTGGTTGATGTTCTATAAAGGAATGTGCTTATTCAAACTAGATGCATCTGATATAAAATGAAAAGCTTTGCTGTTTTTGTCTATAAAAATCTGGTTCCTTTTTTAATGGTGACATTTTAAAGGAAGAGAAAAAAGTTAGCAAGTAGCAGCCAAAAAAAACCCAGCAAAACCCAACCCAAACCTCCAAAGTGAAAATCTTCTGTGGTGTAGGGGAAGGGGGGGAATTGTAATTAATTTTATGTGTTTAAACATAAAAAATTGAATAAATGCAGGGAGAAAGAACTGAAGGAATTGTAAGTGAAACTCCATTGTAAAGTTTCAAGATGAAATTGTTTGGTTTTGAATCGCCTACAAATTCAGATGGAGATGTTCATGTTTGTTGAGCATTATTTTAGTTTTCCTCTGAATTATTCAAGTATGAATTCATTTACATGTAGCTGGGTTAGGAAGTCTTAAGAGAATGTTATGAAAATTGGAAAATGGACAGGATCACAGTAACAAAAGTGATGTCTGCTCTTCTAACAAGTACTCTAATTGCAGATGAGGCCAGGCTTGGAGTCCAGACAACCTGGTGAAACCCTGTGGAAGGGTATTTTAAAATCAGTCACAGCTGATTTCCCTTCTTTTCATAAGGAAACTTTTAATAAGACTGTGCCAATCCTTAGGTTTTTCTTGCTAGTCGTTGTCATTTGACATCTCACTTCTATATGTGTTTGTGGTAAGGGAAAGGTTTCTGTTGCCAAACTTAAGCATGGGGTAAATTAGTCATTCTTCAGAGAGATCTCTGTGTTTGAGTTCTCCTGTTACTATCAGAGCCTCTACACTTCCCTATTGCTGAAGCACAATTTTCATGCTTCTAGGACTTTTACATACCTGCTTTGTTTTTGTGTCTGAGGAGTCAGTTCTAGCTGCTTTTCCTAGCAAATGATGATTTTTTTTGTCATGTAAGAGCTGTTAGAGGGAAAAGTGCTTTTTACCAAGACATTGCCCCTTTTTCCTTGTGCCTATATTTCCAAATCTGAGTATGTGAAAATGATTGTTTTTTCGAGGTTTTGTGGATGCGATTCCTTGATGCATTTCTTTCCTCTTTGAGGTGGTGCCATACACTAAGCATACAAGCAGAGAAAGGATATTGCTGTGCATCATGGGGATATTACATCATGTTATAGCTCATCCCTCATGACACCAAGCTCAGATGGTGTTTCTTTGGTGCTACTTGAGTGTGAGTGTGCAAGTGAAATCTGTGAATCAGACTGTAAATAGCTCTGAAAGTGTTTATAAATGGAAGGCATCAAACTCTAGTGGCTAATGGGTGTGCTTAATATGTAATAGGTATTAAAGTGTTCTTATTGTTAGTTTGCATAGGCTTTAGTGGATGCTGGGCAAAGTCTGTTGCCACCTCATATGTATAAGAAGCCAGAATGAGATTAGTGGGTAATTATGTTAAAAGAAGGAACAACTTTAATTTGAAGGAGACATGAAAGACTTCCTGTGACTTCCTGGGAAGCTCTAACGAGAACTCCTTCAGTGATCCCTCTGATCTGGGAAAAGGAGAGAAGGAGGAGGAGCGTGTAAATATCTCTGAAGAAGTGATAAAAATCTCTCTCTGAGTTCTCTAAATAAAACCAGCCATATGTCCAGAAATAATTTTATCAACTTGTTCCAGTGTATTTCCTGACAGAATGTATCTTAAAATTGGAAATGCTCTCTTATATTTTTAAAAGATGAATTTCTTAAAATATAATTGCATTTTTAATGGCGTGGCACTCTTCTAATATAATATTTCTGAAACTATAGATTTTTCTTAGTAATAATTTTGAGCAGTTTTAGAAAAGCATTGAGCTTTCATACTGTTTCTTATCATCCTAAAATATATGATTAATATAGTTACTATTGTACATAGATGATGCTTTGATGTTTATAGCCAAAGTTCGGTGTCAGAGCCTACTTTAAAATTTTATTTGTACTTTGGAGAAAATCTATATGTAAAACCTCATATCAATTATATTTTACCATAGGAGGATTGAGATGTGCAGGTAATATATGACAAACATTTTTAAAGTGGTTTTTTTTCTGTCTTTTGCTTCTCTTGAAAAGTCACTTGCTGTCATCTGCATGGCAGCTGTGATCACTGTCATAGAAGGTATTTCAGCATTCTCACTCTTCAGAATGTTTCCATGAACCTGACAGTTGGTACCCAAATAAAGTCATTTCCGAAAGCAGCAGCAGAGAAGAGAATGTGCTGCTGCTATTACTTTTGAAGAGAAGATTTATTTTTAAACTCTGATCAGCCTGCTATTATGTGCATGCTGGTTTTACCTTGTTATTAAAATATCACAACAGGGATCGAATTCAGCTGTGAAGAAGAACCATGCTATCTGTATGTAATCTATTGCTTAAAAGTCTGGTATGGTACTAGTCACCTGATGAAAAATCCCCACAGTCTAAGAACTTATTCAGCTGTATAAAGATGAGGCAAGGCTTAAATATTCATAATTTTTAGTTTTTAATTTTATTAAGAGATAGAATGGAAATGCAAGTATCTGGGTCAATTTTTCAGGCTCATGTGAAATGTACTAAATGCAAGAGGTGTGGGGAGGTATCTCACCCTTATACACAGGGCTAAGAGGGATTTGGTTAGCTCTCACACAGCATGTGGTGGCTGAAGGCAGTTCTAGTTGATGCTGACAGTGACAGCCCCATCAGGGCTTTTGTTGGCATGTGAACTGAGATTATTCTCTTTTCCATACTCTTGAAATATATATGTGGGAAAGTAAAATCCACTACTTTATCCTTTCTTTATGCTGTTTTCCTATTCTTTTATGTTATATAGATTTGTATTTCAGTAAGCTGCCCTGAAACATGTGGGAGTTATTTAGGTTGCCCTTTTATAATCCAGGAAATGACCATTTCTTTATGAGAGGGGGCAGGAGATAAGGAGGGATGTGAAGCTGTAATTCCCCAATGTTCTTGCAATCTTCAGAGGAATAGCTATGATAATATAATAAGCAATGTAATACTTCATCTTCTGTCACTGGCTATCACACTGTCTTATTTCCTTTGCTTGCCAACTGCAATGCAACATTCTGGAAACTTGATTAAGGTACTCCATAGCCTTGTAGCACCTTTTTAGGAGTGAAGCAGGAGGATTTTTCACTTAAGTAAAGATGCAGTAAATGTACCAATAATGGCTGGAGCATGGCTTCCTTAGTCTCCAGAAATTGTATTTGTATGAGGCAAAGCACTCATCTCTCAGTCAAATAGTCCTTTTCTTTCCCTTGGGCATTTCCATGCCTAAATGTTCTAGTGAGCTGGGACAAATGGGAAAGCTATTGTTTTGGTAGAACAGCTTTGATCTAGCTCTCTGTGAAGTCTGTGGAAAGAGTCCAACTGACTTTCCTGGGAAATACAAAGTGGATGAAATATGCAGTCCATGGGAAGCAAAGCTATTGCATTTTCCTTTTCAGATTTAACTGAGACATATTAGGCATTTCTGTGCTCCAGTTTTCTTCAGAGAGCAATAATGTTTATCACCCTCCTTCCCTCTTCTGCCTACAGAAAATCTGGTTTTGCTGGTGTCTTGTTCAATTGGGTTTTTTAATGCAAGTGTGGTGATACAGCATATACCTGCCTTATTTGCAGCATGACTGTGTGTTGCATTTAGATGAAAAAATCTCATTCAGGTTGCTAAACAGGAGAAATTGTTAGCATAAACTGTATTTTTCTCTCTGCCTTATTCCAGTGCTTAAGACTAGGTTGGGAATTGTCAGTTCTAACAGTTGAAAACCTCTAACCGCTCTTTCTGTGGGTTAACAGAAGTGTAGCTAAGAGATGGCTGTAGGTAGCACTGTCTGAAAATGCAAACTGTGCTTGTGTGTGACACAAAGCAGGACCAAATAAAATCATCCATTGCCTAGAAGATGGCACTTCACAGAGTGGATACAAACCCCCATATTATCTTCCTGTGGAAACCCAGAGTACTGGGAATATTTCTCAGTCTGCTCTGCAGTGCCCTGACCCACAGAGGAGCACTGACTTTGACCCTCATTCATGGAGAAAGCTTCCTAGGCTTCAAGATAGGTTAGAACCCACAAAAGTGTGAAATGGATTATAGAGAGTAGTGTAGGTGTGTCACTTGGTGAGAAATTTAAGGTTTGGGATTTTTAGTATGTTGTGGAAGGAAGCAAGATGGAGGGCACAGGGTGTTGTCCTGGGTTTCTTCCTTCTTTTTCCTTCTTCATGGGTTTGGGTGGCATTTTGTGATTGGGCAGAAAAGTCCACATTGTGGGCTCTGTGGGATCAGTTATTGGGTTAACAGGGAAAATAATCTAGGTGTCAGTTCTTAATTGGATAGTCTTAAAAGACCTTGTAACAGAAGATTGTTGGCCATTTTGTGCCTTCTAATGAAAAACTGACAAACTCACAGTAGTGACACTGTTTTACTGATAAGAAATAATAAACATCTGAGTCTGAACATGAACTACTGCCTCAAGTGCCTTCAATCCAGACCCACAGAAACCAACAACTGGTACTGTCACACTTCCTTGTTGAGCAAGGCAGGCCTGAAAGCAGTGTGGACTGCTGGCTGGCTACCTCTTTTAAATGTGTAGCTGCTTGTGTTGTTTTTTGATCTCAAAGATCTTTTCCAACCTAGTTGAGTCTGTGAAAATGAGGAGATGAGGATCGAGGTTTATGCAGGTTGAATGCTTGCATGTACTTGGACTGACCTCTCCTGATATAGTTTGTCAACAGGCTCTTTAACTGTTCCTGTCTATCATTATCTGAAGAGGCAGGAAGAGAGTACAGAAGTCAGCAGAGTGTAGCTGTCCTCCTTGGCCTTGCATTCTCTTGCTGTGACTGGTATATTCCTGGAAAGAGCAGAGAGGATGAAAGGTGCAAGACTGTGTTATGTGCAGATATCATAATTTGAAAGAGCTGGAAGAGGTGAGAATATCTCTGCCAGGTGAAGATACCACCCTTCCTAACCTTCTGTCCTAATTCCTCATTCCCTCTGCTCTAGTGCTGTAATTTAAAATATGATGGGTTTAACACTGAATTTCACTAAATGCTGCCGTGAAAATTGATGGGCAACTCTGTAAAGACTGCAGTGCATGGAAGTTCTTATTTCCTACACAAGAATGTTTAGTGAGACTTTTCCTTATTTATTTTTTTTATTTGTATGGCTGGGTATTTAGTTCTACTTTAAGGAAAAGTTAAAATCCCAAACACATAATCTCATCAGTTGTTAGCTCGTTGAGTTACTGTAATGCCGCTTCATATTTGACTTCCAAACATCTTGGGGATGATGGGGAGTGAGAGAACAGCTGTGAAAAGGTCAGTCTTGGCATCATCATCATAATTAACTTTCATTTGTTGACTAGCAGATGTTCCTATCATCTGGAGACAGGGGTGTATTGGTAACAAATGATAAAGTGACAGAACAAAGTGACCTGGTAGGGCCTGACAACAGATGTGTTAAATACCTTCCCTGTAAAGATTTCTGTTTATCTCAAGTAATTTCCATGTGTATAGATGAAAAACAGTGGTGAACTTTGGACAGGGGAAATTTCTCTCACTTTCTCTTAAAGTGTGTCACTTACAGCTTTTGCTGTCCTTCCTTATTTTCTCATGTATGGAAAATATAGTTTTGGAGGACATTTCCTGTGAGTCTTAAAAGGGGGAGCCCTTTTGCCTTAACCTTCCCAGGCAGCTTCACCAGCTGAATTTCACTTTTTCTGGTTGGTAGCCTGCTTCTTATAAAAGTTTTGTTAAGGTCTTCTCTAGATTGTCTGAGCAATTTCACAGCAGATTTGGAAGTTCTTCAGGGCTTGGTGAGTGACCCCTGGAGCTAGATTGTACCACAGATGGAAGGACAAAAGCACCTGCTTTATAGTATTAAGACAGGTAAAAGCACTTTTGTTCTCTATTATGCTTAACTTCCTGTTAACTTTGGGACTATCTGAAAAGTTCTGTTAATAGCTGAGATGACTCTGGGTCAGGTGGGTTGGAAACCTGGGGTTCTGATGTGTGTGAATGCTACAGGATACCTGTCCTGGTAAAGGAAGCAGCATTCAAAATGTGAAGGTATGAGGGCAGCCTAGCTATGGGTTATGATGTTTGAGGGCATGGCACCCTGGTTGCTGAAAGGCACAGGCCAGTATTGCTACAGTGTGAAAATGCTTAGTGCAGTACTGAAATTTGTCTGCATTGAGGAGAGCTTTGACCATTGGCTTCAGTCACTGAAGATGAGGTGAAAGAGTATATTTGGCAGCCAGTTAAATAAGGCACTGTGAGAGAAGCAGCAGCTCTAACCATACAGAAATTATAGGTAGTGCCATTTGTAGTCTCTTAATTTGGGAGCTTCTGTTTCAAAGGAGTACTGTAAGAGGGTACAGATGTTGGAAAGCATAGCCAGATGTAGCTGCAAGTTCTGTAAGCTGAGAGCCATGACGAGCTTCTGCTGCTCTTTTAGGTACAAATGCTGGGCTTTGTTTCTTCCCCAATGAGTTTCTGATATTATCTTTACATACAATTTCATGTTAATTAGACTGTAATGTTACTAACTGTGGTTTTTGTCTTGAGAATAATAACAACAGGTATGGGGAGGACTTGATCTTTATGTGAGACTATATAGTCGCAATACAGGAGTCTACTTAAAATGACTGGTGTCTTAGCAATCACTAGGCATCTAAATTGGTGGGTTTTAGAGGCTTTTTCATTAAACCAGGCTATATAAATTCAATTATCCTCATGTTTTCCTTTCTCTTGTACACAGAATTTATCTGTATATAAGTGGAATATAACCTCTATTAAAAAAGTTAAATAGAAACATTTAGAATTTGCATGAAGAAAAGATATTTGGGGGAAAAGGTTTTTACATTACCTTACCCAAAGTAAACAGAGATTTCATTATAAATTTCAATTTCTCTTTATTTTCTGAGGTCACTTATGATTCAAGCAGTGTTTGAATTGAAGCTTTAGGGATTTCCTGCACACAGTGCTTCAAATGACTTTCAAAAAGTTAGTTTAACTTCTGAGAAACTGGCCAACAAATAAAAGCTTATACTTACTCCTACTTTGTATATTAAAGTGCTCCTACCATGTAGCAGAGAGTTTTAGTAAGTGATAATGCAGGTGGCTGGGTTTTTTATTATAAACTATTTTAATTTATTTCTTTCCTGTTTAGAAAAAGCCTAATTTTCCTTCTCTTCTACTTAACATGTTTCCAAAAACATGTAGTAACATAGTTATAATGTATTTAGGGACCGGGGAGGAAGGAAATTAATAGGACCAACTTCCAAGCATTCACAGCTTGCTTGAGCTCCTCTTATTTCAGAAAGGGAATGTAAAGTTCTAAATTGACCTCTCTGCATAATGCCTGTTTATTCTGGAGCCACTTAACTTAGGTCCCAAGTAGTTCTGAAACATCAAAAAATATTTGGATAAACATTTTCCAGAGCAGATTTTAGGAGTTTCCCTGAACAATGAGGTAGGCAGGCTAGGTAGTACAGGGCAGTATCCAGTTTGGGTGATGAAGCCTTTCTAAGAAGTCCCTTGTGCCACTCCTGAGTAGGAGTTTACCATTTGTTCAGTGGCATGGTAGGAGTCCTAGAGAACACTGGGCATTGAACTGTAAATGAGCTCTATGGAAAAAAGCTGAGTAAAAAGTAGCACAAAATAAAGAGGATTTCCCCATTTTCATACGTTTAAACATAGTTACATGAGTTCTTTGAGCAAAGATTATTGGCTTAAGCAAGTGGATGGAAGTATCTCCATAATACTGTATATTGAGTTTGATTTAAACGTCCGTGGAAGTACCTAGTAAAACTGTCATATATAGTTGGATAAAATCAGCGGGTTATAATGAGCTGCTATGTTAATTTAAAACATATTCACCATGACAGAGACATGCCATGTAATTGTTGAATCTCCTTTGTATTTCTTATAATTGAATATTTAATTATAAGTTTAAAATGATAGTATAATTAGCATAATTTATTTTTTAAAAAATCCCTATTGCTGTCCTTAATTATATTATTTCTAGCAATACTGCACATTAAAGATAGTCTGATAAGGGCTCCCATAATTCTATGCCTTGGTACTTGCCCTCTAGACATCTGATAGTAATCCTTATATTTCTGAGGAAAAAAGCTCTATCATTTCAACATTATAGAAATTCACATAGTTTGACAAATCAATCCCATTAACCTCCCTTACCCCATTGGTTTTACTATTCAGAGCTTTTGGCATGAAACCATAAAAGCATGAAACTACAGCAAAGTGGGTTTAAATCCTTGCAGTCTGTTCTGCTTTCTGGATATTTGTATCTCTGCAGGTGTTCTGAAAGAGTGGAATCCAAGTACAGGGTGTATTGGATTGTTCACTTTTAAAGACTCATCTTTGAAGAAATACCTGTTCAGTGGTATAAACTTCTAGTTGAGCCAGATGTCACAAATGTTGAACTGAACCAGGGTGCTTCTACAGCAATGCCTATTTCTACGTTGTGTAAACTGGAAATGTTTGGGATATAAACATGCAGGGAGGCACAGACAGTGTTCTTGAGAGAGCTGAGGCTCCCTCACAAAGGGGCTGTCTGTGAAGGACTGGAGAGGATCAGCCAGCTCTCACAGCAGCTCCTGGCAGTGGGAGCCTGGCTCACGTGCCAGCTCTGTCCTGGCCAGGGTCATGTCGGGAGCTTGCGGCTTCCTGCACGTCCCTGAGCCCTCCAGCTCCTGTGGGCAGAAGCGATACCCTGGGAGCTGGTGCCCAGATGTGGGATCTGGCATGTGAGTGTCCCTGCGTCACCAGTCCATTCCTCTCTGCCTAAAGCTGGAGAATCTTTCCTGTCTTATTAAAGCCATTGGTGCCAGGAAAGTGGACAAAGCTCTTCTGTGTCTATGGAAGATATCCATGTATAAAATATTTATTACAATTAAAGAAATAAATGGTTCTTTGAACTGTTCTATGTTCTCACTTGGCATCTTTTTTCTGGCTTCAGTTTTTTTTTCTTTTCATTCAAACAGAAGCTATATTTAGGGAGAAATATCAGTGACGTCTAAAGGAATGCATCAAGTTGTCTTTGGAACTTAAAAATCTTGGCAGTGGCAGGACTCAGACTGTCTGTGTCTGGGGATGCTGGACAGATTTTAAGCATCTGGCCAGATGCTGTGGTTGACTGAAACATTTTTATTTCACAACCCTTGCAAATTGTTGGTAATTTTAACTTGATGCTCCACTCTTCTCTTCTCTGTGCTTCTACAGCCCAGTATGAAGGAAGCCTTTTTTTTTTTCTATTTTGCTTTACCACTACAGCAGAGGATCATCACAAGTCATTAGGGAGATAATATAGTTTAACAATGTTACGCATGTGCATGCATGCCACTGGAACAAATCTTTTGTACTTCTTGGTTTTTTTGTATGCTTTTTGATTATTGTTGATTTTCTTTATTATACCATACAAAGGAGCAACTTAAAGTACTCAGCTAATTCTGAGTATTAAACATGAATTAAATAAGAGAAGAAAAAAGCTTAAAACATTTTGGGAAAATAAGGTTAGATAAAATAAGAAAAGACCAAGGTTTATTGGATAGAAAAGGAATTGTTAATCCTATGAACTAGAGAGGCTGAGATGAAAAGTATAAAAGAAAAAAGTAATGAGCATAGAAAATTAGTTGTTTAGGTAGGGAAAGATCCAGGTTGTATGCAGAGGTGGCAAATGAGGGATTAGGGAGCAAAATAAGCCACTTACTGGATCAAATGTTGAGGAACCTGGATCAGTACAAAGGGGTGAAAATCTAGGCTGCTTGGGAAAGGATTAGTATTGAAAAGTGATAATTGCAGTTGAAAAGGAAGACAATAAGGCTTGCACAAGAAGGGGAAAAAAAGGATAAAAGTGAATCTGAAAAGCAAAGTAGAAAACCTAGGATTTTGTGAAACAGAAGTCTACTATGTAATAGAAGCCTCTCATTTAATCCAGGAGGGGATGATGGTAATACAAATGAATAATCAATTTGGTTTCAGTTTTTCTCACATGGTGTGTGCCTCACGATCTTTCCTGGAGGACAGAAGCAGGGAAGTCTCAGTTGTGATTACAGGAAATTGATTTGGAGCGCTTATTTTCAGCTGCTGCCAGGTATGCTTCAAGGGGTAAATTTTCAAAACTACAATTGGAAAATGCGTGTACAAAAGCTTGGGGTTTGTTTGGACAGGAATGGATTTGGGATGCATCTCTTTTCCACTGAGTTTCAATCCTTAAATTTGTCAAGAGACCTCCCATTCTTCCCTAGAGTTATGCATTTATTTATTTAAATGTCTATATTTGGATAGTGGTAGGAAATTTCTGAGTAATTAGTGTGAATTTTGTTTTCTTCCCTTGAGTAGGAAATTGTGGTGGAAGAATAACTTAACTTGCTAATAATAGAGTTTGGAGAAATTTTGGCATTTTTCTTCATGGAATTTAGTGAAGCAATAATACACAGAGTTAGTCTAACACTAGTAAAAGTATGTGAATAATTCTCTGATTAGAGGAGTTATCATTGAATGAATTATTCATAAGCTATTTTTCATACACAGATTAAAGCAAAATGTATTCACATTTTATTTGAAGCAATATTGGAAAATTAAAATACATTTGCAATTAATAACTTCAACAATTGTAGGCATGGTTCATGATGATTTTTACTTTCTACTATAACCAAGATATGGAAAGGAGTAAGTCAGGTACAGTGATCTGTAATGAAAATGTTTGTTTATGCTGCAGATCTGACCTCTTCCAAGGGAAAGAAACCACTGAAAGAAACCTTCAGAAATGTTCTTTAGCAGTTTCACTTTAGTGTCCAAGGTTGATACTGTTGGCTGCATTAATCTGCTTCTTTGTGTGGAATAAGGATAAGGTAGTCCAAAGTTTCAAGTAGCAATTAAGAAATTGCTTCACTAACAATTTCTTAAATTTATTTATTTTCACTGACTGAGGATTCAATTCTTAATCCTTCTGCATTTTGTTTAAATTTTGTTCTTGTCAATAAAGTAAACCATGGAAGTGAAATGAGCATCTGTGCATATGTGTCTTGGTTGGTTCAAGAGTGGATGCATTTTTTAAAGCTTTGTGCAAGTCTGTCATAAGTTCTTGGTTTCAGTCCCAGGTCAGCTGTGATGGTTCACATTATATGGGCCATTATACACTAAACTAGATTAGAGGACCCAATCTGGCCTTTTTCAGCCTTGAGTTGTATCACCCTTAAATAATATATATTTCTTCAGTGTGAAACAGAAGCAAAAAGGGTAGACTCTAGTTTCAGATTATGTACATTAGTAAAAGAATGTGGTTTTCATCTTTTGACAAGAAGACTGTATTAAATGGAGGGATCTAACAGTAGTTGCTAACATTCTGAATTTTTGGTTATTGCTGTGGGTGCATTCCGACACCCCACATTGTAATGCTATCACGTGAAGCTAGAAGAAACAATATATGTAATGCTCTTGGTGTTCTTCATATAACTTCTTTCTGTCAGGGAGGACATCGCCTCTCATTCCCTTCTCCTCTTGTCAGGCGTAGCAGTGATGACCCTTTTTCATTTTGCTGCAGGAGGCCCTCTGGTGTTGGTGTGCAGTGGAAGAAACAATTATTTGAGTGGTGTGCAGTGTCCCATT
Source organism: Agelaius phoeniceus (assembly GCF_051311805.1). NCBI lineage: Eukaryota > Metazoa > Chordata > Aves > Passeriformes > Icteridae > Agelaius > Agelaius phoeniceus. The sequence continues at coordinate 35,963,832 of NC_135269.1, read as the reverse complement.
GCTCATCCTCCCCATCTTGTGCAGCAGCTGGTGTCAGACATCTTCTCCCCACCATGCACCTTCAGCACCCAGTTGTTCCTCAAAAGCTGTGTCTCCCAAAGTGGTACTAAGGACTGGGACTTGGCAAGCTGACGTGGCAGACGTGGAGCACAAGGCTTGGGACAGGATGGGGCCTGGACAGGCCTGTGTCTTGTTGGGCATTGGTAGGGATGTGACAGCTTGTGCACACTTACAGTGCCCTCCCTAATGCTGGTGTGTATGTCTGCACACTTCCTTATGGAGTGTTTCTGGGTTGCTGCTGCAGTCTCACTGCTCAGCCCTGTGGCATCCTCAGAAGCAGGTGCCAGTCTGCTGTCAATGCAGGTGGCCCTGCTGCATGGAATGGGAGCAGGAACTACCTTCCTCTTTCTCTTTTCTCTTTGTCTCATCTTGTAACTAGACACTGCAGTTTGAAGTTAAAAGCCTGGATTGTGTCCAGAGCTGGGCAACAAAGCTATTGAAAGTTCTGGAGTACAGGTCTTATGAGGAGCAGCTGAAGGAGGTGGGGTTGTTTAACCAGGCAAAAAGGAGGGCTCTCTACACCTACCTGAAGAGCCTGTAGCCAGGTAGGGATCAGCCTTTTCTCCCAGTTAACAAGCTATAGGACAAAAAGAAATGGCCTCAAGTCATAACAGGGGAGGTTTATACTGGATGTTAGGATAGATTTCTTCACCCAAAGGCTGGTCAAACATTGGAGCAGGATGTCCAGGGAAGTGGTTGAGTCACCATACCTGGAAGTGTTCAAAAGGCATGTAGATGTGGTGGTTAGAGACATGGATTAGTGGTGGGCTTGGTAGTGCTGGGTTAATCCTTGGACTCCATGATCTTAGAGGTCTTTTTCTACCCTTATGATTCAGTGGTTCCAAAAAGGCTAGCTGCAAACTTATTAAATGCAGATCATGAATCCACATCGTGGTCTGTTAATCAGCTAGTTTTTGTATCTTATTTACCTTATTTATCCAAACCAGATCTTGTTTTTTCAGTTTGTTTTTTTTTTTTTTTTATTTCTGAGTATTTAAAAATTCATTTTTGCTGTTGACACATAAACCATTATTGTTGTTACCTTAGGTGCTGTTGGTCACAGCCAAGTGCTCTTATACCTCCTCTTGCCTGGCTGCAGGGAAATTTGAGTTATTCTGCCCAGTGAAACTTATTTTTATTATTTAGATTTTCACTGTGCCATTTCTGGACTGTTGCAACTGGCTCAGAATGTGTTCTAATTAAAGAAACTATTTCTGCTCAGTTCACAATGGATCTGTATCTGAAACAGGGAGAATCCAGTGAAATTTATTCATCTTGTGTGTGAACAGCAACATTAATGAACGGAAATGAGCTGCTGTTCAGAGGTATGAAGAGAGGAAAAGTAGCTCTTCCTAGTAATGCACTGTGGTTAAAAGAAATCATGTTTACTGGCTTGCTTGGTTAAAATTACATGACTACAGAAAAAGGCATTTGGAAATTGAACATTTTTTCTCCTCCTTTTTAGATACCTCCCATATTACCAAATTGAGAGCTGTATTGCTAGCCTCTAGCTGTAGGAAGTATTTTTTTGTAAGTGATCTCGTGTTCTAAATTTGGGCTTTTCTTAGATTTGGGTAAAATGCAGTATTTCAAAGTAATTAATCTGTTTGTGTTGAGTTTATTCTGGGGACTACAGCCATATTTTAAAAAAGAAGCTATGAGGTCATAAGATTTTTATGAAATAGGCCATTGATGGAAAAAGCATAGGATGAAGCAGCATTCATGTAGGCAGTGTTGGGAGCGGATTTTGGCACAGAAGCGGCACCCACAGCGACTGTGAAGATCAGCACGTCTTCCGTTCCTCTGTCTTGGAGCACTGCTTGGTAAGGAGATACCACCTGCCACTGATCAGGTATTGACACTTCCAAAATTCAGGGGGTTTTGGTATTGAGAGCTTAAAAAGACTGTGGCTTTAGTTCTTGTCTTCCATAAAGAGGAATCTTATCACAAGTTAAATTGTTCTCCCATGTTCTTTATTCTCTGCCTCTGTTAGCAGTATTAGTAGTTATTTGTTGAGTCCAATCTGACAACAGCAAATGATGGCAATGAGTACTACAGTCTAGTACTACAGTCAGTCATGCAAGAAATGACTCATGAAAGGGCACTGGAACATCTAAATATCGTTTATTTGTGTTTTGAGGGGTGTACTGGTTTGTACTGAGGACTGTCAGGAGGCAGTGTAGATAAATGGCTGTTATCCTGTTATTTTAGACACAGAACTATAATTAAGCGCTTCAGTATTGGGCTACTTAACAGGAGGAGAATAAAGAAACCCTTAAGAATCTGAGAGAATTTTTTATTCCACTCTTTGCTTTCTTATGTACAAGCCTTTTTTCAGATTTAAATTTTGCTGGCAGTTTAACTTTCTCCCCTTGCCTGATCCTTTCTGCCTGAGTCTCTTGATCTGCTTTGGTTAATTTGAAAGCAGTTTTTTCCTGTCTTGTAGTTTTCTCAAAAAGCCTTGGTGGGTTTAAGTCTGTCTTTGCCAAAATCAATCTGTATGATTTACTCAGTTGCTCTATTTTTAGATTTCTTCCTGCTCTGTGGGAGATGCAACAAGCAGAACCCTCATTTCTATGCAGAATCATAAATTCTGTAGCATTTCTAGTGCATATGTTCCAAGTCAGGCAGAACAGGGAATTGTACCTTTGCCTGCTACATCCAAGCTTAAAGTTGGGCTCAGCAGGATGCAGACATATGCTTTTCTTATTTCCCCTGGCTACGTTTGGATATCAGTGCTGGATGAATTCAACCAGCTTCAGAATCTGAGAATTGTGGGGACTTGGTTGTCTTCTGGCACTTCCCTCAGAACTGAGGCCACCTTAGAGAGGTGTTTTAGGTTTTTTGGGTCCTGCGAGGGCAAGAAATTATTGAAGTGTAGAAGGACTTGCAAACTTTGACAGGGAAAAATTGAAATGCCCAAGAGACTTGAGAAGTAACGGGGCGCTGAAATGTGGACAAAGTGTTTTGTGTGATTAGATACTTGTAAGTCTCTGCAAATCTCATTCTCCCTGTAAATGAATGTCTTAAGTAGCCTGAGGTGATGAATAGGAGCTTGGATAAGATTTCCATGCATAGAGTGGATTTGTCCATGATTTACTGAATACTGCTAAAATTCTCAGAAAGAAGACTTAGCATTTTATTATGTAGCACTTAGCCCAGGAAATCATGGTCTTGACTAGAATGTCATGGCAGTACCACGGGAAAAAATATATAATAATAATAATAATTCTTAACCAAAACAGGATTGTAGTCGATGCTTTCCAGACCACTGGAGAAAATGTTATCCCAGAATGAAGTAGAGAAATCCTGGTGATTTCAGTAGAAGCCATTTCTTGCCAATGCCATTGAGAACTGCAGGCTTCCAGCTTCTTTGACTCAAGCTGCGTAGATACAGTTTTAATTTACACTTATTGGAAATGCTTGCACCCAAGCACCTGTAAAACTATTGAACAGCAAATTATTTTTTGATTCTTGTTGTAGCAGATAAAATGAATAGCCACTTCGCCTTACAGAGTATTAATCAGCCTTGAACCTGTGAGCTATAGGAGTAAGTTTTAAAGGCCCAAACAATTAGGAGCAAATATTCATATCTGTGAAACATCCTTCGTATCTGAAGTCCTTCACAAATTTGAATACTAGCTGAATCTGCTCCTGGGTTTGGTTTTGTCAGCCAGAGTTGTCCTTAAGAAGTGAAATGGTGTATAATTCACATCCTGAATTCTAAAATACCACTGTTGTTCCCAAATATCATATAACTTTTTCCTAAGGGAATTCCTGAAAGCTTGTGCCATGAAAAAGTACACTATGTAGGTTCATATTTCAAGCACTTTTGGAAACCTTTTACAAGTATCTGATGGCATGAATTCACAACTGCTGGTATATGTTTTTGTGGTGTCACTAGACCTTGGTTATGTCCTGGTAAGTCTTCAGTGCTTACTATTATGCCTCTCTTGTATCTTTTCTATTATTAAAAATCTTGCCTGTATAAATAATGATAATTTGAGAGAGAATGCTAGGTTTGGTTTTTCTGATATTGCAGTGATACAGCTTTTGTTGGCACCTCCCTTCTTCTAGTTAGACAGTCTATAGATTTTTTTTTTTGCTTCTCTTTCATACAGCCAACCTAAATAAGAACAATAGTAATGTTTGCTAGAAGCAGAAGGTGATTCTGTAATTTTTTGAAAAAGTAGAGTTATTTTGGTGTCCCATATGATATTCTGTTTATGGGAAATCTATAAAATGTGCTCTGAGAGAATCAGAAATATTTCTGAGATCTTTCTTCTCATATTTCCTTTTTTGTTGATTATTTCATTTGGAAGATAGCTCTGTAGCAGGCTAAGTGCAGTTGTTTTCTGGCTATGCTGCTTCATAGTTCTGCTTCAGTTTAAAATCTGAGCTGAAGGAAGAGCTGTATTTTTGTCAGTCTCCCTGTGTTGATTCAAACAACTGTTTAAAGATGCAGTTCCACAGTACAAAAGGCATTGGACTTTCCAGTGGAAAGGCTGAATAAGCAAACTTGAATGCATCTGCAGTAATAATTGTGATCAATTTCTGTGCCTGCTAAGATGACAGAGGTTAGATTAGCATTGGGTTCTGCCAGAAATTGCGGCTTTGCAACAGGGCTTAGTAATATGTGTGTCTGCCTGTCTGTCTGTCACACTGTTTGATATATGTCAGGCTCTTGCATAATCTTTTCGTTGAATAAATAGGGCACTTGAAAATGTGTCAGAGAGAATAGTCACTCCACACACAGGCAGAGTGATTGACTCAGTGATTTATCAGCCTCTTTGCTGTTATTTTTGGATTATGGTTTGCCCTATATATACATACCTTTACTATCAAAATACAGTCTATTGTTGTAATTCATATGCAATTAAAATTTGATTTAGTGATATCCTCATACAAAAGATGTTTTCCTTCCCTGCTTCATAAAAGGAAACTTTTGAACTAGATTGAAACTGGTTTTTTACATATAGCAGTGCTTTCTGTTCACTTGAACATATGCTTAGTTTTAGAGAAATTTGTTTGAAGATGTCACAAAGCTTCAGTCCCATGAAAGGTGTTTTGCTGGCTACAAAGTCCACTGATGATTGGTTGCTTAAGGCCCTTTTCACGTTCTTTTTTTTAAGCTTCATTGCAGATCAATTCATGCAACTGACAGAGTAACAAACCTTTAGCTCCTAATTATGGTTCTATCAACCAAAGGGTTATTTTAGAGAAGAATAGAATGCAAGTGATGGACTCTATTTTGTGCAGAGCCACCATTACATGCAAAATTTTATTTGTGCAATTGTAGTGCTTGTATATTTGTGTATCTACTTACATCTGCATATGGAAACAGATCAGTTGCATTTTCTGTTTTTTAAAAAATACATGGCTCCAACATGAATAATATTTTATGGATGAAGTTCATTTGCATTAGGCTTAATTTTTGTTCATTTGCCTTCCATTATCATTGTAATTTCCTGAAAATTACGGTTTAGTCAAGAGGGACTTCAGGATGAATAATAGAGGGGTGAATGAATGCAGCGTGTATGTTACTGTTCCAGCCATCTGCTATAGGTTTATCCTGGGTGTTTCCACTCTGATTGAATCAGTACTGTCAACTTTGTTATCCCATCCAGTCTCTGACTACAGAAGTGCAGAGAGAAATTCCACTTTTGCACACATCTGTGCTTTTCAGGGTTAGGTAGCTTTGTCTGGTGTCCAGTGGTACACCAGTCTGAGCTCCAAGGTTGCCCTATGCCTGTCTTTCAGTATGGACATTTTCTCTTAAATGAGATTTTTAAATGTCAGTCATGATTCATTTTCTTGGAAAGAAGCTGTTTGCCCTTTCAGAAAGATAAATTTCTTGATATAATAGAAGGGAAACAGACTGAACTCTCTGCTTGTGTCAGGACACAGCAGGAAACTGCTATCTGTTCTGCTCCTTGGGTGGTGGGATGCAACATCTTGGAGCTGGACAAAGCATGGAATTGCTTACGAATACCATAATACCATGTTTGCTGCAGTGGGTGCATACTTTTTTTTTTTTTTTTTTTTTTGCTCTGCTAGGGGTTTTTCAGAACCTAAAAACTGAACTTGCACATCAGATTTCAGGTGAAAGTCTGATATCTTGCCAACAACTTCCATCCCTTAAGTGAGCAGGAGGAAATTCAACCATAATAGCATTATTCTGAGGGATAAAGGGGAGGTCCCTCAAAACCAAGAAGCTTCTTAATATACCTAAAAGTATATAAAATAGCAAATGTTTCATCTCAGAGTCTGAAAGTATGTAATTCTCTTTGGGATTGTAAGCTTATCTCTAAAGTTAGTTGTGTAGCTGCCATGTACTTAGAAGTTGGTTATTTTCCTGTCACATTCACTGGAATTGGCCTTTGTAATTTTTTTTTTTCTTTAGTCTAGCAAATGTTTTGATGTAACAAGCACAATGAAGCTGACTTCACAAATCACAATAGTATAGCATTTAGCCACTGATTACTGTTATGGATTTCCCCATTTTTTGCTGTGTAGCATTTACTCATTTCTCCTTGAGAAGTCTCTTCTTGTCTCACAAATTTTTCATATTTTCTTAATGTAGTTAAATTTTTTCTAAATCACATAAGGGAATTCTATTGTAATAGAAAATTATCATCTTGATTAAAATACCTGATTAAGTTATGTTCTTAGTCTTCCACTGTGTCTGATTTTTCACTTCTAGAGATTTTCATGAATTCATAGGTCTACTTTTGACATATTAACACTTTTGCATGTGATGCAGAAGCTGAAGATAAAAATAACTGTGAGAGCAAACACATATTTGCAGTGAAATTTAATATTTTATATCTTTCAGTTAGAAACCCCCAAAATAATCTATTTTTTATCTATATAAAAAGAAGATGTAAGTGTTTCAACTTCTTCATTTTCACTGTGGTGTTTGACAGTTGGGGATTGGTTTATTTTTATTTTCATGATAAAAGCAAGCTCAAATGAAGTTTTCTTGCAGCTGGCTATTTTTGGTTCTATACACGAATCCTTGCTGCTTCTAGCAAATATACAATTGATTACAAATAAATGCTATCATAAAAAATGACTATGGTAAAGAATAATTGAAAATCTAGGTGGCCAAGAAACCATTGAGACAAGAAAGAAACAACTTTTCAAAACCTGAAACAAAAGCATACCAAAACAATTATCAGATCTATGCTGGAAGACTCACGAAATTGCTCAGGTTCAAATTTCTTAATGTAAGATTCTCACTCTTGTGTAAAATTCAACTTGATTTAATTGCTTTTGTCCAAGTTCTTGTTCATGTATGTGGTTTGTCATGTAGTGCAGCACTTGTCTGGCTTCAGATTTTCTTCAGGTGAAGTAACACATCAAGAACTGCTGAGCCATGTTAAGAGTAACTGATTCTCATGATAACTAAATAAATTTTTTTTTCTGTGCTCTCAAATGAGAGCACTAGTTTAGCTTGGGGAAAGCAGCATTAGTGTAAGCATAGAGCTAAATACTGTAATAAGATTCAGGGACTTTAAACTTACTTCATAATAAGGAGAATATTCTTTGATCAGCAGAAATACCTGCTGAGATATGCATGTGTGCTTTCTCTTTAGCCCAATTTCTTGATTTTTGCCTTAAGGGTTCCCAAGAAGTATTCTTCCATTTCATGCAGACTAAACATTTCTTTGTAACAACATCTTTTCTGTGCAAAAACCTTTGTCTGCCTCCTTAGCAGCATTTTTTTTTCAAATGTAAATATATAAATAAAGAAAGCCTAAGGAGAAAATAAGACCAAGTCTCAGAAAAATTATTAATGCCAGATATATCCCTAGAGCAACATGAAGATAGAGGAACCAAGTAGGAAATGTAATCTGTCTGGAGAGGAGTTGCGTTTTTTGCTTTAGCCTAGCTCCTGGATGGTCTGTTCAAGTTCTTGCAGACTCTAGACCAGAAAAAGACCCTGGTCTTACACAGGATGTGCTGGTGAGAGCAGGAACACCTCATAAGCACTGTCTTCCTCATCAGCTTCAGTCTTGTACTCTATTGTCACACATTTCTCAGTGAATTGTCACACTGAATCTCAGTGCACTGTTTTGTTCTGCAGGTGCAGATTAAAAACTGGAAAAACTGTTGCACAACTGTTAGGTGGTGTGGGAGTCTGCCCTGCTGCTCTAGGCTTTGCAGAAGAACTTGGGAGAGACATCTTTTCCTTGAGACTCCAGCAATGAGGTTGTTAGCACTTCTTTCTCATGATTATTTGAGAACAGTGAATGTTTTAAAGCACCTGTCATGCAGTGGGGCATTATTAGATATATGAAATGCAGAAGAAGGTGGAATTTTTTTGTGCTCTTATTTTCAGCTGGTTGTTGGGCCTGTTACTTCTGATGTTCTGTATCCCATGTGAACTTTAAAAGGAGTCCTCCCAAAGCACCAATTATCAGTTCTCTTTCCTACAAATTCATGCGTAAACATGGTAGTGACTTTTTTTTTGAATGGCAGCAGTCACTTGTGACAGTAATTGATGTTTATGGTTTCTTATAAAAGTATCAGGAGTCTTTTATATGCTTAATTATATAGAAGTCTATAACATTGGAAAGTGTGGTCTTTTTCAAATTGTAGCTTGGAGCTGATGTGCCTAATTGGTGGGGAAATACAGTAATAGCTAAAAATGTGTTATTAATAAATCTGAGGATCTGTAAAGACATTCCTTCAAACAAATAATTTTCTGTTGGGAGTTTTGTTTCACTTTTATTGTTGGATTCTTCCCTAGTAGAGGTCATGTGAAAATGTGCTGGCTTACCCTGCTGTGAGAACAGCTCGGGGTACATAAATGCAGTTTTGTGCTTAGCTGAAAATAAAAGAGCTGAGCATTATCCTCAGTTCACTGCACGATTAATATGATTTTTTAAGTACTGATATCTTGTAAAAATATAAACAGATACTCTTCTTCATTGGAGCTATGAAGCACCATCTAGCCAGTGTGTTATGAGCAGTAAATGAACAACCTTTTTACTAGCCTGTAGGATAATGCTATTGTTTACAACTTTGTGATTTATTACATGCTTCTTGATTTCTGAGTAAGCTGTCACAGGCTGCTCTGTGCCTGTTAAATGAATATATGCTATGAAAAGGCACAACTCTATCCTAGTAACATGACTTCATTGTTACCGGTAATTTTCTGAATGTTTGTGGCAATACAGAGCTGTCTTTTTCTCCTTTTCTTTGTTATTTATATTTTATAAGCTTCTGATACTAGTAGTGTGTTCCTTATACTTTCTCCCATTGGAACTAGGAAGAATGAATTGTTCTCTGATGATATTCTGAAATGTATAAACATTTGGGATGTTGCATCACATCTGACTTTCCTTCAAAATAATTTTCTTTTATTTTATCATATGTCCATAATGGAGAAGGGGGAGGAGGGAGGTAAACTGTCCAGACTGAAATTCAAGTCTCTGTGTAGGCTTTTAATTAATTTCCCGAGAGAATTGATATTGCACGAAGGATGGAAGAGAAATGCTGCTAATGGCCCTATTTGTGACACAAGGGAATATAGTGATGAACTTACAACCTGCAAACAAAATGGGGACCTTTTGCTAGGGATGAACTACTTTTTGGGAGCTGAATATTGTGTTTACTATAATCAAGATCCCAAATGGACAAATTCTTCTCATTTCAGCCTGGGGCTGGATACTCTATCCAAAGAGCAGATGACTCCATAGTCAGAGCAGCTATTGGCAAAGCAATAGAGATTTTGCACATCACGAGAAGGGACTCCATGATTCATCAGTGTAGTCATAGGACTGGTGCTGGCAGCAGAGACCCATCCTTAGATGCCCTTGTGGGGAGAATGAAGTGGAGACAGACTTGGACATGCAGGGTTGTGTCAGGTAAACTGCTGAACTGTTGCCTTGCTGCCTGTGGTCATACAGCAGGGTTTGATTTTCTGTTTTACTGTTCATTTTGGAGCTTTTACCATTACAGAAATAAAAATGTTGAAATAACTTGATTCAACTTTGCACATAACTGCACTTAAGGCTATGAGTCATGTGTCAGGACTAAACAATACCAGCCCTTCAGGCTCTGTGTTGTGCATTGTGCTACTTAATTTTTCAGCTCTGTAAATATTTCAGTCACTTCATGCTAAATGGCTGTTTTCCCTTCTTCCTGTGACCTTAGCATTTATAATAGAATTAAGTTTCCCAGGATGGTTTTGTCAAATTGATCTAGACGTTGGCGTCTCTGGGATGTTTATCTTCAGCAGCCTCTTTGAGATAACACCATTTGTTGTAGTGCATAATACTAACTGCTTTGAGAAGAGAAACTGTTAATATTAGGAGTCTCCAAGGAGGAAAAATATAAATATGCTGTAGTCCAGGTTGGTGCATGGGCTTCTGAAGGACAGAAGCTGTGTGGGGAGGGTATGGAAAGACACACCAGTGTGATAGCTCACTGCCCACAGAGTCTGGGAGGTACAGGATAGATGTGTAGGCTCTTGTGTGGCAGAGCTTAGGCTGAGCTTTGAAGGAGCTGCTGATAAGGCTTATCACCTACTGAAAACAGTCATTTTACATATTTTCCTAAAGAAGGTTTTTAGCAGTATCAAGGAAAAATATCACTCTGATGTGAAAATAGATAAGGTGCTGGAGGAAAGTTTCATCTTTTTCTATGGGTACTTGTTTCGGGAATAATCTTTCTGCTGAGATGGGCTCTAGTCCTCTGTTTTCAGACACAAATGAGGATCATAAGCAGCTCTACCAAATGTATGGTGTTCTTCTGTTTCCTGAAGCACGAGGAGACTGATAGACAGGACATCACTGACTAACTCCAGATGAGCTGTGGCAGTAGCACTGTGTGCTTGGGTGATGTACAAATCCCATGTCATTAAGTAGTGGCAATAGCAGTGTAGTGATGTGAAAAGAAATTTGTGTGCTTCAAAATGATCAGTCCTGTGCTAAGATAATGCATCACATGACCTGTTAATAGACTGGTATAAAGCCTTTCAAGCAGTAACTCAAACTAAAAACCAGTGGGCAAAGATTTTGGTGTTTTTCTTCTGAGCTTTTCTTTACAGGTAACCTGTCCTCAGCTGTGTGCATTGACAAAGGCAAATAGAGTGATGAGTCTTTACATATGTTAGGCCTTTAAAAATACATGTGTATGGATGTTCTGCAAGCATAGCTGCATGATGAAAATAAAATGGCTTACAAGAGAGTTGGATGGCATTAGAGACTTAGAGGATCAAGTCTCTACTCTTGCTGAAAAAGTAATCAATTCTTTACAGGTGAACAGGCCCTGGTGATGAAATGATGCAGGGGACAGAATGGGAAAAACTTGTTTCCCAGGGGTGGACTGCAACTCATGAAGTCAGGGTTGAATAGTTTTGCATGCAGCAATAAACAAGACTGTCAAATCATCCTAATAGTGTGTTTCTCACCTTTTCTGAAGCAGCAGTATTTCAGAACGAAGCAAATTATATTTAATACATACATACAATGACTTTATATGTATCATGTATTCCTTAATTTGTTATAGAAGGTACTAATCAAAAAATCACAGTTTTACAATATATTTAATTCTCTTCATATGTTTTGGTGCAGTCACTACTTCACTGTGAGAAGCTGTATTATCTCATCTTCATCTCAGTGTATTGTGTTTCATTTGACCAATTTAGGATGCCAACTCTTCTGCCAGTTCTCTTTGTTTTTGTCACATTTGAAAATTTCATAATCCAGAGAGAGGATGTTGTTAATTAACGGAGTCTTTTTCAAGACGACCTATAGAATCTATACTTAAAGCAAGCCTACTGCTTGTCGATGTATTAATTAAGTTTTTTTAACCTAATTCTGGTAACTCATGCTTCAATTGCAACTCAGACTATTGGTTTTCTGCTAGGAAGATCTGTATAATAACTCAGCAAATCAGATGAGTTGCATCTATTTCTACTGGTATGGATGCTCATTTGCTTTCTTTCCTTGTGAAGTTTCTGATGTACTGAAGTTTTATTTAGCAGTCTGCTTTGATGTACTTTCTTCAACATTCTATTAGATACTGAAAACTTTCTGATCTTAAACAGCTTACCTTGTCTATTTTCACTACAGAATATGCCAAAATAATCCAATGGAAGTATATTTATACTACCTTATTTATGAAGTCAGAGATTAGTGGGTTTTAAGTTTCATTTTTTCTTTTTAGTAGTTGAAAATTACTTGAATATTCTCAGTCACTAATATTCAGTTTACTCATCACTAAGTCATCATAATTGATCTCCTAAAGAATCAAAATACCAAGAGACCTCTACCTGGCAATAAATATTATGGATATAGAGCATTAGTGTAGCATAGCAAGTTGCAAGTTCAGTTCTACTCTGCTTCCCAGAGATGGGAATGCGGTAAAGATAAAACAGTTGAGTTGAAAAGAAGATGCTCAAGCGAGACCCTATCACTCTCTACAACTTCCTGTAAGTTGTTGCAACCTAAGGAGGCTGGTCTCTGCTCCCAGGCAACCAGCAAGAGAAGAGCCCACAGACTTAAGCTGCACCAGAGGAAGTTCAGGTTGGACATCAGTAAGAAGTTCTTCACGGAAGGGCTGACTGGACATGGAATGGGCTGCCCAGGGAGATGGTGGACTCACTGTCCCTGGAGGTGTTTAAGGGAAGACTGGATGTGGCACTTAGTGCCATGGTCTAGTTGACAATATTGTGTAAGGTCATAGGTTGGACTAAATGACCTCAAAGGTCTCTTCCGACCTAGTTGATTCTGTGATGACCAGTTGCAAATTTATGAACCTTTCAGAAAAGCAATTTTCTGAGGTTTAGTAATAAGTTCCCAACAGCTATTTGATCTCCCTTTTCTTACTCATTTTCCTGCAAATATTATGTTATAAAAATAGTCTGATATTTGATGGTCTGGTTGGAGTGCAAGAGTGCATAACACAGATTTTGTCTCTGCAGTTGAATTTCAGGATGTAGAACTAAGTGGAATATGATCCTCATAATTCTGCCTCTGCAGTTTGCATATTTCATCATCAAAGGGCAGATTGAATGTCAACAGGCAATATGGAAGAAGGCATAATAAATGTGTTACAGCACTCTCAGTGATGACTCTAGAGATTTGAATGAGGAGGATGGTAGTTTCTCTCTCAGTAATTCCTAACAGACTGGAATGAAGTTACATTCTCCTTAAGCAGAAGTGTGATAAAATATAGGCATTCTAAAATTTGTTAAAAAACCCTATGAAACCAACAACAACGAAAACCCCAACACCATAGCAGTGTGAGATTTACTAATTTTCTAATCCTGTGTATTTGAAATATAGCATGGTAATGAAACGAATTTATAGAATAGAAAGAAGCTGTAAATGAAGGTGATGAATAGGCACTGAGTGTGTTGTTTCATTTCATGGTTCATGAGAAAACTATGGAGACAGTGTGAGTCATCTGATCCTGCATTTTAGTATTGTAATATAGTATGGTAGAAACAGGTAAGGCTTACCTTGGAAGGTAAAACCATAGAAGCTAAGGCTGATTTAGGCTGGGAACAGAGTAGCTGGTTCAAAAATGCATGAAATAAATTGCATTTTCTGAAGAGATCTTTAAATGAAACATATGTAAGGGAGTGTTGGTGGCAAAGCAGGGGAAGGCTAGGCTGAGATGAAACCAAAGAAGTGGACACATTGAAGTAAAAAAAAATTATGTATGTGTGCATATTCATTTAGCTGCTGATTTTTAGATTTGGAAGCCTGTTTTCAGATTGTCAATGAAGTTTCATTGGGTTGTGTTCCTTTTTGCTAAATTTTGGTTTTGAAGAAATAGAAGGAAGGTAGCATGAGATCCAGTTGGTGGACTACTTTATATGCATAGATTTATTGTTTCTTGATGTAATTGAATGCAGCGATAGTGAGATACCAAAATAATGATGCTGTCTGATCCAAAACCAACTGAGCTAGACAGGGAAGAAAACAGAATGATGACTTTTTGGTCAGGCCAGAAAAACTGCCTCTTGTAAGCTTGAAACCCAGATGTTTTCCCACTGACCTCGTGGTAATAGATCTGTCATTGCAATATCTCTGCTCCAATTACAGGGCTTGTTGGAGGTATTATTCTTCTGTTTCTACTGTGTGTGTTATTATCTTATGTCAATTGTGGTGTAATCCCCATCCTCGTGCACAGTCTTGTAAACCATGGTGATCTATGTGATGTGGGTTAATTGAAGGGAAAGGAAGTCCTGTGAATCAGCAGTAAGAGGCATTAGCAGATTATTATGTTTTATTGGCTCCTCATTATACAAGCTTTGAAATCTGGAGAAGACTTCCTTTCAGAGCTGGGGGGCTGGGGAGAAGAATCTGCATTTCATATCAGCTGCCATACCAGGCTGCCCTCAGGCTACCTTATTTGCCCTTCTTTTTTTTTTTTCCCCCCCCCTTTTTTTTTGGTTGGATATCTCTTTGTCTTAAGAGCTGGTTAATTTCTTTTTGTGTTGCAGCACTGTTATTTTTTGCCTTTTGGAATAGTTTGAATGCAATGTGTGTTAAAAAAAGGCAATGAGAGCTTGGTTTTATTTTGGGTAAGAGCTCTTGCTCTTGGGGGAGGCCAAAGAAAAGACATCCTGCAAAAGAATTACGATTCATCAGTTTTAGTGACTGACATGTATCTTAATAACCCTTTGCTCTAATTGGCATTTTAATTAAAGATGACATTTTAATTGGTTATTTTACCAATTTAGCTCGGTTATTAGCATCAGCTACTTCTTTCATTACAGATAATTTATCTATGCCATCTCAATATCCATACTAGATATTTTAAAAAAGTATTTTGCTGTTCTGACAAAAATGAAATCCTTTTTTCTTGCTCCTCCAATGCACTTCCTACTGCTTGATCTGAGACCTGCGGTGTTTGCCATTGAAAAATGTGGAATAAATGTATCATAAATAGTCAAGATGAGCAATAAAAATATCTCAATAGCAAATAACTATAGGTTAATTATCATTGTTGATACATTAAGTCTTTAGAATGCAAACCAACTGTGCAATATTACTTATAGCTTGTCTGTTCTTGTCTGGCTATGCATTTTTCAGGCATTTAGAAATATAGTCTTGTAATTATTTCCTTCACTATTCTTACTCCATCCTGGTTTTGCATATGATGTTAATTTCATATTTTGAATTTTACATGAAGGTCAATAGAAAACATACTCTTAAGTCTGAGATATAGTAATAGGATATCCTTCTAGAAAATAGGAGAGTGCAAAATATTCACAAGGAACAGAAAACACCCATAAGTACTGCACAGAAACTTCAAGAGACACCCACATAACAAAATAAAGTCAGTATGGGGCAAAGGTATGTGCTTAATAGGGTTTATTAATATTGAGATTTTCATTTATCTTTGAAAAAAGATCCTTGGGTTGATTAGGAAAGCTAGAAGCTTCAAAGAGGCCCACAGGAGCTCAGCTGGGGCCCTGAATAGGCTTTGAAAATTCCAGCTTAAGAACATTTACCCTCAGCAGCTTTAGGTTCTCCATTATTATATTTTGCTTTTTAAGTAGCTGCCATGTTGTTGTCACCACATTGTGCCACAGAGGAAAGGAGTGTGGATGACATGATTGTCGATTCTTTAAATATGCCTTTCGAGAGCTAATTAATATTAAGCACTTGAAAATTGTCTGGCAAAAGGGCATGATAAAAATGGAATATATGAGAAAGAGTTTTTTATCATGAAAACAGCAGACTACTTTTAAATACTAGTGCAAGAGAACTAAGGGCTCCTCTGAGGTGCCAAATTGACTATGTTGCCTGATCCTTTACCCAGAGAATATATGCACCCTGGGCAGCAGTAGGGCAAATTATCCCACCTGTGTGCCTGCCTGTCATAGATGGACTGGCTCCAGCTTTCCTCCCGCCTATGCTAAAAATGACATTTAATAGCTGCTTTTGAGATCATAGCTTTTTTTTACTATGGGTGGTTGCCTGCTGTGAACAGGATCTTCTCCATTTCATTTTTCATTCTGTGCTAATGAAGGACATGGTGTTAAATGGTTTATCTAGCACAACAACAATTTTTATATAAAGGAAAGAGAGCTCACTAAACAAGGTGATGAAATGTGAATCTCATGGTCATTGTCATTAATTCTTTCCCCATTTCACGTGGAGATAGGAAATTGTGTTCTTGTAAGTGCGAATGGCTGCTGAGATGCTTCTCAGCCTGATTGTAGGAGCTGGACCAGAAAGTGATTTGCTTATAAAACATTAACATTGTTTTGATTACATTTTATTTTTGAAAATACTATGCAGAGAAATGTTGCTATAAGTACTTAATGAAACAATTTCAGGTCATAAGTAATAATATGGGTCTCTGCATTTTGACTGTTATGCTACTAATATCTGTTGTAAAATGCACAGATAACCTTTCTTTGTTACTAGTCCAGTTTTTGTGAATCAGTAATGAAAATTGGCTATGTTTATTTGTTTAAACTCATTTTATTAAGGAGTAAGAATAAAAAAGGAGTAAGGTGGGGGGGAGGATGCATGACTTTGTTTTTTTGCTCCTAGAAATTAGTAGCATGTTCAAGGTAAGCAAGTGTGTTCATAATATAGAGACCCTAAAAGCCTAACCAGATTTTAAAAATTGCTTTAAACACGACTTTTTTTAAAAAATATTGTGAAGAACAAATTCCATTTTTGGCTCATTGGAAGAGAGCCTTATACTGCTCTCAGTGATCTTTTCTGTATGTATTAATTCAGATATATTTAAAGCAGAACATAATTGCTCCAGTTGAAGGTATTGATGTTTAGTGTGTGTGTCCAGCACTGTAACGGAGTGCTAATAAACTTGCTGATCTCAGAGCAGTAAGTTCCTCTAGACTGTAAATAGTAGAGTACAATTTGAACTTACTGAGAAGTTATGCATAGAAATATCTAGCTGAGAGAGCTAGCTGAGTTTTTTTTTTGTTATTATTTGTTTACAGTATAGCTGAGTATATGTGTTTTATTGCTTACAAATCTTACTTACCCATCCCTAACTCAAACTCTTATGGAGCACACAGCTTTTTGCTTGCTTCAGTTACATTGAATGACCAGGTCATGAATTTTCACAATGATTTTTGTGCAAAAGACTGTGTTCTGCTTCCTATTATCTAGGAATGTTGTGTGCGTAAATGCTTAGTTGCTGAGTTGGACTGGTTTGCTTTCTGCTGTTCTTTTGGAGAAAGCTTAGTGAAATGCTTCCATAACCCCAAATGTTTCACAGCTTTCCCTTTTATTTCTGTATTCAAGGGTTCTATAGTAGAGATCCATTTTCAGTCAGAGGATGTCTGTGCTGAATAGTCTTGCAGCCGATCGATACTGCTCCTAATGTGGCAGGATAAAGCTGTATGTTCCACTCCAGGGGACTGCCTTTACTGCCTGTGCAGCTCCCCACTGCCTGCCAAGACCGGGCTTGGCTTGTTGATGTAGTGGTATGGGGAACTAGGCTGTGGGCTGTAAAGGCTAACAGGCTCAAATTAAACAGAGGTGTTCTCAATTTTGTGGTACTGAGAAATACAGAGAAGTCTTTTTCTGAACTGCAGTATCTAAGCTAGCTTGGTAGGCTGTGTGGTAATGCTAGTCTCTGATGACAAGCAGGCATCTAACATGCTGAGGATTTAACGCTCTCAGGCAAGTGCTTTCCTCTGTGTATCAGTTTCTGGTAAGGATGAGCTGTCACCACTTGATGTGAGTGGAGAACAGAGGTCTCCTGAGATAAGGCTTCATTATACTTCCTGAAGAACCATTAAATTTCTATCACTGCAATATGATCCCCTCCTTGGGTAAAGACATTGTTTTCCGAGCCTTTTCTTCTGTCCTAGCCTCTACTTGTATGATGCTGTATTTTTTTTTAAATTTACAAACAGCAAGAATGTAGAAATACATAAGTAGTAATAATTCTGTGTTTCCACAGAATCACTGTGCTGGAAGAGACCCTGAAGGTAATTCATTGCAACCCATGCCCTAACACCTAAACTAAACCATGGCACCAGTGCCACATCTAGTCTTCTTTTAAACACTTGCAGGGACGGTACAGCTAAACAGTCCCAGCTCTCTCAGTTGTTCCTCACAGGGTTTGTGTTCCAAGCCCCTCACCCAGCTTCATTGCCCTCCTCTGGATGCACTCAAGCATCTCAACATCCTTCCCAAACTGAGGGGCCAGAACTGGACACAGCACTCAAGGTGTGGCCCTCACCAGCGCCAAGCACCGGGGAAGAATGACCTCCCTGCTCCTGCTGGCCACACTGTTCCTGATAGAGACCAGGATGCCCTTGGCCTTCTTGGCCACCTGGGCACACTGCTGGCTCATGTTCAGCTGGCTGCAGCCCAGTAGCCCCAGGTCCGTTTCTGCCTGGGCACTGTCCAGCCACACCATCCCCAGTCTGTAGTGTTGCAGGGGGTTATGGTGGCCAAAATACAGGACTCAGCACTTGGACTTGTTAAACTTCATTGGACTCTGCCCATCCATCCAACTATTCCAGGTCTCTCTGCAGAGCCCTTCTCCTTTCCAATAGATCGACACACACTTGCAGCTTGGTGTCGTCTGCAAATTTACTGATGAAAGACTCAATTCCCTCATCCCGGTTGTCAATAATGATATTGAACAGAACTGGCCCCAGCACAGACCCCTGAGGGACACCACTGGTGACTGGCCCCAGGTGGATGCAGCACTGTTCACCACCATCCTCTGGGCCTGGCCATCCAGCCAGTTCCTAACCCAGCACAGAGTGCTCCTGTCCAAGCCACGGACTGCCAGCTCCTCCAGGGGTGTGCTGTGGGAGACAGTGTCAAAGTCTCTGCTGAAGTCCAGGTACACAACATCCACAGCCTTCCCTGCATCCACCAGGTGGGTCCCCCGGTCCTAAAAGGAGACCACGTTGGTCAAAACTACCTGCCCCTCCTAAACTCCTGCTGGCTGGGTCTGATACCCTGGCCATCCTGTAAGTGCTGTGTGGTGACACTCAATATAAACTGTTCCATAACCTGGGTACTGAGGTCAGGATAACCAGCCTATAATTACCACGGTCCTCCTTCCCACGCTTATTTTTAATGAGTGTCACATTGGCCAGCTTCCAGTCCTCTGGAACCTCACCAGTGAGCCAGGACTGTTGGTAAATGGTGGAGAGTGGCTTTGCAAGCTCATTTGCCAGTTCCCTCATCATCCTGGGATGGATCCTGTCTGGTCTCATGGATTTATGAACTTCAAAAACATTTTCATGCAGAATATCATAGTGACATGATGAAAAATCATACATTCTTATTGCGTCACCTAGACAACATTCATATCACATTCCTTTGTATAAATTTGTGGAATTTGGGAAGCAGTGCTCTATTTTTAAAAACAAATCAATATTGTACCAGTATTTCAATGTGGTTGCTATATTATCCAGTAATAACTGTAACAATCTTTATTTTGGTTGAGGCTGTTTAGGCTGGTTCATCTAAATTACTAAAAGAAAAAGTTGGGTTTAGTTATGGGAAAGTAATTGTGGTACATTATAAGATGTACCAAGATTTTGTATCTATCTGAAATCTGTGCATGTTATTTAATAGCAGTCATTGAATTTTTGTGCAAGTTTGCATTGAGTATGTAAAAAAAGTGTGGAGCATTTTTCTGCATAAAAATAATCCGTGTATGTTGACTGTATTTTTAGATGCAGTAATATGTTCAGGATTACCGTTTTATTCTGAAATGTTATTAGCTGTCAAAAATTGTTATAAATGATCAAATCGAGAGCCAAACTTATAAGAAAATTTAGCAAAGATTTATTAATTTGTCTGCGAGACCAAATTTTGGTTGTCAAAAATCACCACAGCCAAGGGCAGCGTCGAGCCCGGGATCGGCGCTGGGTGAACACACAGGTCTGACACCCAAATGTCAGTCTCCCCTGTTCACAAATGGTGCTTCGAACAGCGAGTTCTTATACAGTTTATTCTGCTGGAGGCAGAGATGACCAAATGTTCTTTGTGTCTCTTCACATGCAGAACCGAGGCTTTACATGTGTAGAGGTAGACAAAGATCTAGTCCAGGTGTCGTGATGTTGTCAGAGAACTTCGGGGAAATCAGCCTTCACATGCATCAGGGTGGTGCCATGATCATTGTGGTAGATGTAATCATGGAGGCGGATACTCACTCTTGAGTGGTCCCGGTGACCCCGGGGAAGCCATGATTATCACCCTGGAAGTTTCTATTCTTACGTTAAAGAACCCGATGTTATCTCAGTGTTGTCCGGGAACTAGATGTATATGAATAACACACTGCTCCCGGCCAGGGTGGTCGAAAGACATAATTTGGATCTTACAATATTTTATACATTAATAGCATTGAATTATCTCTACCATATACTACAAAAATTAATAGGACGGGGACGTCTTTTTAGGGTGAAAACTTTTAATGTTTGTAAACAAATATATAATGGAATTAATTACAGGAAGTTCTTCGGTAGGTACTGTTTTTATGGTAGAATACATAATACATTTTACAGAACTGTTTCAGTCATCTTTTTGCCAGTCTGTGCATCTGGTGAACAAAATAATTAAATTTGAGTTTTTAATTTCAGAAACTAGATTTTTTAAAATCCAGTTGCTAAATTTCTCTGAGTTTTTTCCATACCTGATTTCTGATTATGTAAGGCTAATGGTAAATTTGGTTTGTTACACATATGAGATGCATGTATTATCCAGCTAAATACTGTTCACAACTCCATGTGTGTTTTATCACGTGAAGCAATTGTGCTTATTTTGTTATTGTGGATGATCTCTGACCTTTGCATTTCTTTATCTTGAATGGTACAGATTGTGTGTGTTGATTACCAAGAGTGTCTGGGAGGCTGACAATATTTAGATGTAAATACAGCAGTGCAAGTAGGGCACATTGTGGTCTATTTCAGCAGTGTATTTGTGACATGAATCACATTTTAATAATTGGAAGGGCAAATTACAAGACAGCTGTCTCAGCAGAGAAAATAAGAATTGTTTGCATTGATAATTAGCATTTCTTTTTTCTTTAATTATTGCCCATTTCAAATAGAGTTAATTTTTTGGCACTTTTTGAAGGGCTGGAACATGTGTTTGTTTAAAAAGAGGAATAGAACATCTGGTAGCTCACCTCAGCTGAGTTGTAGATCAGTGTTGTCATCAGTTTTAACTACTAAACTGTTCTTATCTCAACATAAATGTTTTTTTTTCGATTTCCTACCCCATTCCATCAGGGTGGGAGGGAGAAAGAGGTTGAGCAAACAGCTGTACCATGCTCAATTTTCAGCTGGTCTTAAAATCACAACATAGATCCTGTAGTTAATGTGGATGAAGGTGGATTAATAACCAGAAATTCACTGTTAAAATTTAGCTTTTAGGATCTGAGGAAAGTTTGATATTAAATGTATGAGAGTAAAAATTGCTTAGATATGAGAAACAAAATCAAAAGCAGTACAGACAATGTAATTCATGCAATAAGTAGTAGAAGATATTACAAATACTATTACAAAACATGTTGCAAACCGAGCCTTTGATTTAAATTTCTCTAATCTCACTGTGTGACAAAGAATCACAGAATCTCTAAGTATAAGCACAGGATATGGGTGAGGGGGGAACTTGTAGCTAGGTCAGGGATACATGTTACTCAGATCTAAGGAGTGGTATTGACACAGGTAGAACTCATAAGATTGTCCCAGTTATTGTTATTTTTCAGGGCAAGTAACTTGTATGATGCAATAAGGAGATTGTCAGTGTTATATTACAGAAATAGGTCAAGCTATGTCTGCTAAGAAAAGACTGTGTCAAAAAAATGTTCTGCATATTAAGAGGCAAAAAACTTCTCAAAGCTGTTTTAAAGCTTTGAAAGAAAATAGCCAAAGGCCTACTTTCAAGTGTCCTACTTTTGGCCAGGACAGAGTTAATTTTTTGTAGTAGCTGAGGAGTTATGACTAGGAGGTTTATCTGTATTATTTCACAGTCAATACCTGGGATTGGGAAAAGGGTCTCTCTCTTGCTTTTGAGAAGGATATTCCTTCCAGTGGGAGAAAATGTGGTGGGGAAGAGCTGATTGGTCTTTGATTGCTGTTTACTATTGCAGGCTTTCTTTGGAAGTCCTTTCTTTGTCTTACAACTTTTCCTATTAATATTGTGGCTGTTACTGTTTTCTTATCTCATTGCTCTTTCTAGTGAATGGCTCTTATTTCAATCCATGATCTATACTTTTTGTGCACCCATAGGCCGGGGCAGAGGGAAGCAAGTGTGGCGTAGTTTTAGCAGGACTAAATTGGGGAATATCATTCCTAAACCACAACAAGTTTTATTGTTGACTCGAGTAGCCGTAGAATACACTTTCTTAAACATAAATGAAAAAGAGGGAAAAGTTTGAAGTACTTGAGGTGTATTTTTGCCTTTCCTACTTAAAAGGAATCAGTAAGTTTTTGTGAGACAGTTGAAAAACTATCTGCCAAGTCAACATTAAACTTGTAAGAAAAAAGAGGCATAGCTCTCAGTGAAGCAATTGTTGTAGGCAACTTTGTGTGAAAGGAGAAGATTCATTTCCCCTGGGGTAGCTCAGTTATTGTGGCAGCCAGCATTTTTACACCTGTGACAAAACAGAAAAATCTGTTGTTCCTGGGCATCCACTTTGAATGAGGACATAGCTGGTAGATTACTTGTATGGGATTGTTCCAGTAGGACTTGATTAGATTTGTTGGTGTGTTTAGACTTCGTTTGTTTTTTGGGTTTTGGTTTTTAGTTTTTTTCTTTTTTTTCCCCTCTCTTTTTTTATATGGCTTCCTAGCATTTGTTTGAATGTATGAGCCTCACGTAGTCCATCCTTTAAGATGCGTGGTTTGAAGGAAAAGATTCCTCTCACCTGATTTCGTACATACAGCAAAAGTCTGTGCATTCCAAAGCCACTTAGGTCATTATTCCTCTAGGTCATGATTCATCTCAGCTAGTTTGGATGAGAAGAATTCCATTCTAAAAATGCCAATTTATTTTCTCAAACTATAGCGAGACCACCAAGCCATGATTTCAGACTTATGCAACAATGTTTGTTCAGATGAATCCAACTCAACGTTGTCCCTCAGACACAGGTTAATTTGGTGTACCTAGTGATGCAAATCTCTTTACAAGTGAAGTGTGACATTCTTTGAGTATGCTATTGTCTTGAGACATAATTTAAGTGTTCATGAGTGAACATGTGCTCTAGGTAGACACAAAGACCTTATACTTCCCATAACAATTATTTCCTAGATGTTACCTCAACCCCTTTTTAGTTCTACATTTTCAGTAAAGCTTATGACTGTCTAGTTATTCCTGTATTTCCAGTCCATGTTATTGTTAGTTAAATCTCTTTTAACATAATCTGTGAATAGACTTCCATCTTTGAGATTTTTGGTAACAACTGATAAAGTGCTTTGACGTCTTAAAATGCAGTGGTACTCTCAAGGTCTGTTCGAGTTTCACTTGAATGGACTGAGACCTAAGATAAAAATCAAAGTTTGTTTAGATACTAGTATTAATAAAAGAAGATTTTTAATGTGTTGCAAATTGGGAGGTTACAATCAGTATTTAAAAATATATGGTGTTAGCAATAATCTGTGTTGGTAAATATTGATACAAATTGCTTGAAGAATGTAAAATTCAGCTTAAATTTTAAGTCAATTAACCCATCTTTTGAGAAACTTCTTAGAGGATTCTTTTCTATTGGGCTGTTTAACATTCTCATGTAGGAAGCACTGTGAGCTGTGTCACTTGGGAGTTTAGAGTAATAGCAGAATACAGCATTAGAAAATACAATGTAGTAATGTATTCTGCACTGGCAGATCAGGAAGCAATTTACCCAGAAGGTCTTCCCAGCCCAAATTTAAACCAGTTTGTGATGCAGTGATTGTGAGGACAAACTTCTACCATCAAAGGTCATCTTTTTACTTCACCATTAAGACTGCACTGCCTACTGATGCTTTTTGTCTTCAAATATTTGAAATATTTTTTGTCACTTGGGTCTTTCTATAAAAAATGTTTATAGTCCTTTTTCATCCCCTTTTCCCCCCTCTCTTTACCTCCTTCCCCTACCCCAAATTGGCAGTCTCATTTGGTCAGTTTTCTCTCTGCTCTGAAGTCTCCAGGAGTTATTGTTTCAGCCACATACTTGCTTGAATCAATTGATTTAATTGCAGGAGACTGGTCTGGACATGGATTGAATGCTGAGGTAACAGAGCACTGTTTGCAATGTTTGATCAGCACCTATATGTAATTTCTTGTGATGAGCATGAGGTTCACCCGAAAAGGCTGCCATTGAAGCAGCTGTGAAATTGTCTGTGAGCATAGGTAATATTTTTTGCTTTATCTCTTGTACCAGGCATTGAGTTAAAAATATTCTGAAAATGCAGCTGAATCTTTTATCCAATTGAGCTATTTAGCAAGCCTTGACAGATCAAGAGAGGCTGTGTAATTTAATGATATTCTTAAGTTTCAAGAACTTAGATTTATCAAGTTGGGGAGAATAAGTTATTTCCAGTAAAGTAGGAGAGGTGGATTTAAGTATTTCATGTAAGAGTAACTGGCAACCCTTCAGTATGCTGTTTTTGTGTTTGAATATGTAAATTGCTCAAAGTAGCAACATACGTGAAACTTTACATGTGCTCCTGTTGGTCATGTTCACAGCCTATGAACCAGAGAGACAGCACCTCCCCTTGGGCTGCATTCCATTCATGGATGGTAGCAAAATTTTAACATAGATGGGGTATTGCAATATACCAGATATATTAGTCTCCATAGGGCTACCATACATCAACATATTTCCCAAAGCCCAGGGGCCTTTTTCTCCCTAGAAATTTTGTAAAGCGCACCAAAAAAGTGTTTATGCAATTTTTCTGGGTTTTTTTTTATGTCTTGGCAATCTGATAGAGCAATAGCTGTAAATGATTAAAACTCCCAGAAGATTGGCCACTGCTCAGACACAGGTCAGCTGCATCTTTTTTCAGCATGCCAATCAAAACTTAAAAGAAAGAGAAATGAAGACTTAATAGCTCCCTAGGAAACAAAATTTCAAAGGTATGTCAGCTCTCTGCTATTTTTGATTAGCCTTTCTCTTTCTCATGAGTCTCATAAATAGTTTTCTTGCATAAAGAGGCTGCTTTGGTTAATGGGTCAGAGCAATTTAAGATCCTTGTAGGTGCACTTACATTGTTTGATTGAATTGTATTTTCTTGCTTACTCTTTCTATTGTATACCTAGAATATGAGAATATGCTTTCTGTATTCCCCTTCATTTCCACCTCAGTGTTGTCTTTCTCATATCCCATCCAGGTTTTTGGTAGGCTTTGGAGGATATTTGCCTATCTTCTTTTTTAAGGTAGCTCTTTTATTATACATGCAGAGTTATAAAAAATAATAACAAATATTGCAGAGTATTTAGCATGTGAATAAATAAGGAATATTCAGTTTTCCTATTGTTTTCCAAACATTAGAAACGTAAAAGCTACACCATACTGTTTTCATCTATTTCAGTAGTACAGAGGAACAGTCAAAACAAGTTTAGACAGAAATGGAGAAATATTCCACTGAAAATGGAGTTGATATAAGGTGGAATTTGTCCTTTGTAGCATGTCTGCAGAAGTGCTGTAAGGCACAGTGAAATGTAGATGTTTGATGAATCTCTTAAGAGACGGCATATGTAGCAGGGCAGTGCTGGGTAAGATAACCAAATATCATTTAGGTCTGATGCTCAGATCTTTGCACAGAGTACTGTATGTGCAACAACACAACAGATCTTTAGGAGACATCAGAGTAAAAGGCCAGACTGGACTATCTCTTAAAAATAGACTTTGTATTCCCTTTCTTATGCTTCTTTATCTCTGATGCTCAGGGGCAAAAGAATTGGATGATGGAAGAGAGAAGGCATTCCTATCTGGTACTGGTTCCAAACCTGAAATAAAATTGTCATGTAATAGCAGCTCTAAATTCTGTATAGAGAATTTAGCCTGTTTGATGGAGGTTGATGGAGGTAAGATAAAAAGGATTTGAGAAAACCAGAAAGATTTGAGTTGTTGTACCATTTATAACAATAGTTTCTGAGAATAGAACAGTCTCATATAAATGTGTGTATTTATATATATAGATATGATTTTTAAATTTTTTTCCTAATTAATTATGTGCACCGGTGTTAATTTGTGCATTCAGTTTGATTTTTGAGGCAACTGGCATCCTGCTTAGCAGAAAAGCATTTCAAGGATGTAAATATTAGAGCGCCCTTTATCTCTTCCTTAATCCATACAAATCTGAAAATATATGTTTTAATATGCATTGACTAGAGCCAGGAACAATGCAAACAGTTGTGATTTTATCCTCACTGATAATGTGGTGGCTCCACATAGTATTCTGTGCTGAAGAGGGGCTTTGCCCTATGAATAAATGCAGAAGATAAAGTGACACCACTTACAGAAGTAATACAAAATGCACTTAATAAAGGAAATATCATCTTTGGACTTGTCCTCATGGGGTCACTTTTTATCTAAGTGAAAACCACTACATTGTTTAGAAAGAGCTGTAAACACTGCAGCTTTTTGTATTGCTGCAAATCAGGCATGTGTTTGGAACAGAATTAATTTTGTATCAGAATAAATAATTCTGTAGGCAAGCCTCAGTGCTTAGAGATACGTATTTGGCTCACCAGCTGCCTTCCCAGACTGCTTTTATCTGGTGCAGACAAGCCTTTCTATGGCACTTCTATCATGTGTGTGTGCAGAGAACAGATACTGGCTTCTTATTCTGAATGCTGGCTAAAAGCAATGTTCCCTGGAATTGCTCTCAAAATCCTCCAAGAGTCAACATCATCTTCTTTTTCTGATAACTCTTTGTGTGCCTGATCATAATGTTTGAAGTTAGACCCATACAGAGAGCCTTAACATTTTCTCCCTGTGGGAAAAGACTACAAAGAAAGATAAGAAGCTTTCATGGTTACAGGTTTTTTAAGGCCATTGTGAAACTATTGCTATGAGTAAGTTATTAGTGCCATACTGGGGTGCCACATCATCTAGAAGATTGATAGGATCATGTGAAGTATGGAAGTTACACCCCTGATATTCCTGACCTGCCAGTCTTCAATGTGAATCCGAATCATTTTGCAGAACATCAGTGGTGAGCCTTATCAGCATCCAGGACAGTGGGGCAGAGCATGCCTTGCACAAGATGTTCCCCACTGCCAATCTCAAGGGAGTCATAGTGTCTTCATACTCTCCCACCATTTCTCTCAGCCATGCTGCCATCCCTGGGAGCACTGCTGGGCAAGAACAAAGGCTGGTTTGTGTTAACTTTAGCCGTACACTGAGGTTTGTGGGTGGCTCTTGCTTTTGGTCCTGGCATACACGCTGTTGTGTTTGAAATAGGTAAATGGGTATTGTCTCCAGTTTGTTCTCCCTAGCAGCCCCAAAATTCCACATCTATTATAACTGCACATAAACCATAATAATGAGGTATTAGTACTGAAAATTGATATTGTGTCCTTCTAAAATTTGCGTGGCATTTCCTATCAGCATATCCAGAAAATAGTTATCTATATTTCCAGATATTCTTTAATAAAAACATAACTCTTATTAAGCAGAGACCATTATCAGTGCAGCTGATAATACCCAGGATGCAATTCAGTAGACTTACCCTGTGCACAAACAAGAAAATTTGAAAGGTGCAAATTACAATCATAGTTTTATACCTGGACCTGTCTCAAAATTGCTATAATGATATGGCAAAATTTGAGAATGCCCATGTGGGCACAAGAGGATTTTGGAAAAGAAGGTAATCTGTTGACTCTCTAACATAGCCCTTGCCCCCACCATTGCCAATGATAACAACCACAGAGCAGTGTTTTGGTGTGAAGCCTCCCATGTAGCCATCAGAGTGTACCTTATGTGGTCATGGAGTTTTGAAACTCCTGAAGGCCAATGATGAGGGGAAGAAACCTAGGAAAAAAACCTCATTATCTAAAGTTTTCCTACAGCACCTTTTTTTTTCTTTGTAGATTTTGTAGAACTATTAGAATAGACTAAAACAGTACTTGCTTACAACTGCCCCTCCCTGAACATTCCTCTCAACCAGGTTGATCTGCAAAATCCAGCGTCTGTAAAGATATTTGTGTTAACTTCCATGAAATATTTAATGAATGTGCCACTTACAGGAAAATATTATTATTATTACTACTGCTACTACTAATACATGGAAGAGGCTGCAGGGAGCTTGAGGATTCTGGTTGCTTTCTGAAAATCCTGTCAGTGTAAACTTTTCAAGAGCTATCTGTGATGACAGTAAGGGAAGTATAGAAAGGATAATTCTGGTTAATTCTGAGAATATATTCTGGGGTTGTTGCCCACTGGTCTGTCAATAACCTGTAGCTGACAGAGAAGTAGAAGATATTTCAGACACATTTCACCTGACTTAAGTCCACTTGAATTTAGGCAAGTATTTGAGATACTTAAACCAGACATTCATCGCCCTGAATGCTTTCCATAGTTTCTCTAGAGGAGGAAGTCACTAACCTCCACCCCCCAACCCCGATCACAAATAATTTCCACATAGTATTTTCCTCATTGTGTTATCTAACAAGAAAGTCTAAAGATGTTCATGGCTTGGATAGCTTGCTCTGCTTCCTTTAGGCCTGTGTTTCCAGTGTTAAGTGCATCTGGAAGACTCTATTACTATAAGTATCTCAAAATTATTAAAAATGGTTATTGAATGAGAGTTTTGTGTCTGTTAGGAGAATAAAATTGTAAAAAAGCTCTAACTCACCTTGACCTCTATATTTGTAGGTGACCTACTAACAATCTGTTATTTAGTCTGTGATCATCATGCTATCCAGGACTATGGATACTTTATTCTGTGATTGTGTGTATGTTAAATATCAGTGTTAAATAGTGAATAATAAATTTGGTTCCACTGTAAAAAAAAAAAATGCCAGTGAAGAGCATTTAATTACAGCTGTTTATGTTGAAAAGGCTGAAGACCATGGAACAACATGCTGAATGGAACAAGCAAGAATTGCCACCCTGTGCTTTGCATGTTAGAAGTAATGAGGGCAGTCCAAACAAAATTATTTGCATTCTGTCCAACTTTGGCTTGAAAACACCATGCAGTTCCACAGAATAGCTTAATTGCCTAGCATAGCATAATTGCCAGGCATGGGAAGTAATATAATTCACATGTCTGACCATGAAATGAACCAGAGAAACTGCTGGGCTTTAACAGCTTGGTTTTGACTTACATTGGCTTTACAACTGTTCTAAGCATGAATCCAGATGTTGATCCCTACAGTGGTATCTCATGTTTCATCTTCCTGCATCCAGCCATTATGGTTTTGTGCATTCTGTGGATCTGTGAAACTCTCAAATGGGGGAAATCGCACGTGGGGGTGGGAACAGGCTGCACCTGAGAGTGATATCTGGTTCTGTCCTGCTGTGCTTCAGATTCTGTGAAAACGGGGTGAGAAAAGCTATGTGTGCTTGGGAAAGTTATAGTAAATTATTGAATCTGGCTTGCTTCTTAATCCAATAAAATCATAAATTTATGGGAGATTTTAACAGCATAGTTTTGGTGACTACTTCCTATTTTATGGGCAGTTAACACCTTAGTCTTGTTTTTATTTCAGTGACTTTCCTCAGGATGCTCAAAATAATGAATAGAAAAATGGTCTCTAAGCATTTGAGTTTCCTTTGGTGAGTGTTTGTAATACACTGCTTATCTGCAGAAGGAGGTGATTCTCAAAAGTTAGAATAACAAGGAAAATTAATTTGATTTTGAGGTCAGATGTATCAGGGTAAAGTGGTGTTTAGGTAACAAGCTATCTGGGTATATGTTCTCTCATACAGTAGCTTAGTGTACGATTGTTTATATTCCTGTGGTTTCCCAAGGCAAATGCATCTTCTGTTTGTTTCTAGTTATTTTTGTAAAGGATTTGTTCTTATGGCTTGATTAGTCCTTTATTGCTATCATGTTCAATTGGATGTGAAGATAAATGTGGATAAGAATAGGTGCCTCACACTGTGGTGTTGAGAGTAAATACAATTTTGTTTCTTGTTGGAACACTCCGGGGAAGAAATTGTATCTCACAGGTACTATGCTCTCAGTGCTTCTTTGTATCAATATTGATCTCTTGATTTTGTCTCATTTTTGGGTATATCTCACCCTTGTGCCTTTTTCCTATTTGTAACTGGATCACAGTAAAAAAAGCTTTGGGGTGGGAATTGGCATTTCAAGGAGGATTTTTTTGTCCATTTTTAATTTAGTGTTTTCAGTATTTTAGTCAAATAATCTTTGCTTTTCTCTTCCCTATAACTTTTCCTTTACACTGGTAGCTGGAATTCACTAGCTGTTCCCAGTGAATACTCTGTGCACTCACAGATGGATGCAGAGGGGAATGAATGGGAGCATATATTACTTCATCCTGCCAAGTACTAAATTAAACTTCAGTACCACTTAACAAAAACAAACAAAACTGAAAAGCCAAAACAAAACTAACCAATGAAAAAAAAAAAAAAGACCATGATAAAAACCACACAAAGTCCACACGCACTAATGAAGACAGATAATCAGTTATAGAGTGACAGAAAATTGTAAATCAATCTTGATGATTTTTTTTTTTATCTCAACAGGTTCACAGTCAGGATGTAACCTCCTGTAAAATGGAAACCTGTGAAGAAAGATACAGATAGCAGTTGGAGTTAAAAGTGGTAGATGAACATTTCTCTTCTTAAGCATCAGCTTTTAAGAACGCTATGGTGATTCGGAAAGTCTCAAGAGTGAACTGCAAAGTTTTCCTCAGCTCAATCGATGCGTTTCTTAGTCATTTCTCCAAGTCATTGATGTTCAGAGATGGTGTGTGATGGAAAAAAGCACCATGTTTCTGTGTTTGTAGCCCCTGCTTTTTGGATTAGTTTGCTGCATTGCTGAACCAATTTCATTTTGAAGGGCAAGGAATGAATGTGATGGATTTATCTTCAGAGATGAACAAACATGGAAGGAATCCAGTAAGTCATAAACTAGAAGATCAAAAGAAGGTAAGATTATTTTTAATTACTTAATTATATTTAAATGACTTGCAAACTCTTTGATGATTTTCAGTAAACTAGAAATGAATGTGTTTCGAGGATAAAGTAGTTTGCTATGCTCACATGATATTGCAATACAGAGAACTCCCTGAATTTGTCTAGCAAACTGTCTGTCAAAACCTGGACTTGCTGACCGGAAGCAAAACTCTGACATCAGCCTTAGACAGGGTGAGATCTTTGTTTTTGACTGTGGATGCATGGGTAGACCCTTCTTATTCTGTCCTACATATAGTTCTGGATAATGTATTCAATATTTATCCTTCAGTATCTAAGGCAGTTTAACTAATACTTCCATAGTATGGGAAGTTCTTTCAGAAATCCCACTTCTGCAACACTCTCTGAAAAATCTCACCTTCCAAGTTCATCTCCTTTACTTACTTATACTATGGTCTGGAAATATCTCTCATGCTTATTTCATAAACCTTAATTTGGTGTCTTAAGGTTTATGGGGATAATAGAACGACCCATGCTTTATTAGTTTTTTTGGTACTACATTAATGGATTTTTCCTGAAAAAAGCTTTTTCCTTGCTTTGTTTTGTGGGTTTTCTCAATCTCTACTTTATTAAAGTTAAAAATGCTCTAATTTACTCTTTGCCTGCATTCTAAGGTAAGGCCTGCCCTGATTGGCAGCCAGCAGAGAGAATATGTTCTGATGTAGCATCTGAGGCTGTGGTGTGCTTCATGCAATGCCTTGAAGTGAAATTCACTGGCCTCTTTGAGTTATTGCACAGGTTCAGTGGGACTGTCCAAATAATGTATTGAAATGCAGGTTACATGCTTCATTATTACACAGACTTATAATATATGCTTCTGGCTTGGGTTTTTTTTTTTAATTTTTGGTATGAATGTTTCTGTCTAATGTTTTAAATATTTTTGATCTTATTTGGGAAAAAATCAAAACTGGTGTAGTTTATGGACAATATAAAACAATTGTAAGACCGATAAAATCAAATACTTGCTTTTAGTCTCTCTGAGATTTGTATATGCTAATCTAAGTAATTCAGTCATAGCCAATAACCCTCTAAAGTGCAGAGAATTTAGGTAATATACTATCATAACACACAGAATGAAATTATTACAGAAAATATATATTCAACCTTTGAGCATTTCTTTTTGTAATGGAGGGGAGAGATATATGATAAATGATAATTAGTTTAAAACATGGTACTTTCTTCACTTCATAATTCCCACCCTTCTGTGGCACAAAAGAAAAGCTGAGAAACGTTAGCATTAATCTCACCATCTGGTGAACTGTTTTTTGAACCATTATTATGTGACCTGGAACCCAGAGTCCCCTTTTCCTCCGACCCCCCTCTTATTTCAAAAGAATTTTTTTCCCTTCATGCCTAATACCTGCAGATTCACTCTTAGACATGAGCTCTTTGGATTGTGTAGGAGGGGAAGGTTTGTTTCAAAGAGGATCTGCTGTACCTCAAGGTCAAATCTTTTCTTTGAGCCAGTCTGTAGATATTTTATCCCTCTGTAGAACTATGCAATAACCATCAAAGGCTCTGCTTTTGTGCTGTGGTTGATACTGAAGAAGTAAATGTGATGATAATAAACAGAAGTCTTGCTAGTTTTAGTTTCATTCAGGGATCTTTACTAGAAATTGAATATCATTGATATGCTAATATCATTATAAAAGGCTGATATTTGAAAAAAAGGGTTTATAGGTAGTGGTGAAACATAAGAAATTGTAGTGATTTGGGCTATGTCTTTTTGCTGTATTGTCTCTAGATCAAATTTTTACATAATTTTACATTTTACCACTTTAGGAAATATTGGCTGAATTACTGGCTGACATGAGTGCCTTAGTTGCATACTACCTGGATCTCACTAGGCAAGAGTCAAGCTGAATGTCTTGGATAACTTATGTCCTTTCAGCAAATTAAAAATATTGCATTCTGAAAAGAATCAATTGTTATGTTGCTGCAGAATATATTGTTACTGTTTTCTGCATGAGCAATTTAGGAGAAAAGTCAAATTGAGAAAAAAGTGTCATATAAGACTTCTCAGGTAGCTTTAAAAATGCAGGCTGTGCTTTGGGATGTAACTTTTCTAATAATTTCATATCTATGCTATATACATAATAGCATAGGGTTACTTTTTTCTGTGGTCTGGATTTAGGTCTGAACAACTATATTGAAAAAATTTTTCTTGTTGCTACTGTGTATGACACTCAAATATACTCCTTATCTCAAAACCTATCAAACATTATCACCTGCATTTTAAATAGGTGCATGCTTCTTTTGTGGCTACAGGACTGTCCAGTTCCTTATTCTTCCTGTAGCTGCAAGATGCAATGACATTTTTATTGATTTCTGGCAATGGCTTGCTTATATTTGTGGGACTCTCATGTGTCACTGGGCTGATGCTCACAGTAAAAGATGAAGCTTAGTCATTAAGTTAGAGCTTTAGTTAAGTAGCCATGTGGAAGCAATAGTCTGATTTTTGTGGCTGAGTTGTTGGAAAAAGGAGGGAGGCCGGCTAATAGATCAGAGAGGAAAAAGGTTTTAGAAAGATCATTGTATTTAATTAATTTGACCTCTTACAGAAAACAGGCATAGGTCTTCCCTCTACAAATTCTTCTGTCTGGATGCAAAGCCTCAGGAAACTGGCAATGAGCTGGAACAGGTAGTTCTGGGTTGTCCATTATTTCTATCTGGCCAAGGACCATGTGTCCATGGTAACTCTGTCCAAAAGAAGCCTTTTCTTCCTCCAGGCTTGATGTGCCAGCCATACTGCTTCATCCACTTAGATATTTCAGGTTAAATGCTCTGCCTGTGCATCTGTTTGCCCTTCCCACAGTGTACTGTAATTCCTTATTAAATCAGTATGATGAATCTCAAGGCTTTAGGACAGAAATATCAATGAGGAGCAGGTCCATATATTGCTGTTTACAGTATGGTGTGCAAGTTCATGATTTTAGCACATGGCAGAGAGAACCACAAACTCGCCTTTTGAACAACAGATTTATTGAGGCATCTCCTTTAAGATTACCATTTTAAAACCTGAAAGGGGCTGTCTTATCTATCTCTATTTAATTGTTCAGAAGGGTTCTTCTGTTTTCAAAATCAATGTTGCAATTTGTAATATTCTGCCACATACATGGTTTATGCTAGCTAGTCTCCAAAATGCACATTCAAAATTTCCTGACTACTCATTTAATTTTAATGTTTGACTTACAAAAAAAGTCCCATTGTGGCCATTTATTTGACAGAATATCCAGGTTGCATTGTATCTTCAAAAAACACCTGCTTGCTGCAGGCAGGCAGAGCCAAGCCTTAGAATGCTGCTGCTGCTGTGGCCCTGTTGGTGTCTGGAGCCTGGGGGTGGGAGCCTGGCTGTGGTTCACTGTGGGTGTGCAGATGTCTGTGAGGCAGCACACAAATAAACAACACAGGTGGCTGTACCCCCAAGTGTCATTCATGCACTCGATCACGTGTAAATCTGTGAAATTGTTTCAGAAATACAGGAATGTACAACATGTTTCCCAGTAACAATAATACTCTGTGCCTTAAATGTTTGGTGTATCTGCTTTGTCTGCCAAATAATTTACTGCTTTCTGTTCCACTGTGTTTAGGGTGTTTGAGACAAGCCCTCTGAGTCCCTATACTGACTCACAACAAAAGATGTGTGTCTGGATTTGAAGTCCATTATACAGAATACAGTAGGAATGATATTCTTGCAGAATTTCTTGTCTCCAAAATAGGAGACTTTGTACCTCTGCACATCTTGTCCATGCCTTGGAATTCTGCACACCCAGAGTGGTCACAGGGATAGTTTTTCATCACATTTCCTTTAAACTCTCTTGACAAAAGGCCTTGATTTTTCTGTTTAGAGGCAGATCCAAACCAAATGAAAATAGAGGAAAGTTTTTAGCACCGCACCACCTCCTCTACAAATATATGCTTTGAAGCTAAATATGAGAATGTATAAGAATTTCTACTGTTTTCACAACAAATGACATTGTTTTCTTGTCTTTCTTGTCTTTTGGTAGGCAGGTGAGCCACTGTACCTGGAGGGACTTTCAAATAGACACTAGGGCTCTATTACTGGACAATAATTAAATGTAACTAATTAACAGGAATAGCAAGCAAACCTTGTGTTAGATGTTTTGCTTATCTTCTTGGTAGCCATTTGGAGATTAATTAGAAGTCCAGTAATCAGTCAGGTTTTGCTTGGTAGGGTAAAATAATAGTTTACTGTTGAAAGCATCAGGCAGTCTTGATACACAATTCTTTAAAACAAAAAATCAAGAGAGAAGGTTTAGAAGGGACAGATATAACAGGAATAATCAGCATGTACATCACACTGTTCCTCTATCCCCTGTTTCCTTTGTCCTAGTCAATATTTAGTGCACAGGACAGCATTTCAGGAAAATCAGATGTCATCCTCATGAGGCAGTTGGGCCAGAAGCAAAATTTATTCTCACAAACATTCTACTACTGCTGTGTCTGTGCTCCCCATTTCCACACCTCAATTTTCATTTTTATAGCTAAATCTGTAGTCATCTGCTTTGAAAAATAGTGGCATGAAATCTTGGGCAGGCCAGAGGTGTTGCTATTCTTGTTTAATAGTGTATTTTCATTTGAAGACCTAGGATCTGAATGATGTTGCTTGTTATGTGAACAAAAAGGTTGATGTCTCCCATTTTGTTTTATTTCTCCAAGGCTGCCCTAACTGAAATTTCTATCCCTTCTCCTCACACACCCCAGTCACTCCTACACATATGTACATATACATGTACATTCTGTGCAGTTCTTGTCCATCTGCTCATCTGTCTGACAGGGGATGCTTTACAAACAACAGAGGTCTGCAGAACTGCTGAAGAATCACAGATTCATTAGGCTGAATGCTCACTGTTATCCCATATTGCACAACAACTGGCAGGGATTTTGTGGGGTGTTTTTCAGGACATATAAGTATTTTCACCAAAATAGTGCAGCAAGGGAATAGTGAGGGGTCATCAGGGCTCAGGGAAGATATTTGTTCTTTTTTTGCTTTTTTACTTTGATACTCTAGAATTAGGCACAGATAAGACAAGCCAGCACAGCTGATAAGAAGAAATGGGCTGTAGGGATAACTAACTACAGTTGCTTTTCTGTATCAGCTTGTCATATATTACCTCTGTCATTCCTTCCCTTAAGCTTTCTCCCTCCATATTCCATGTGTTTTCTGTTTCAAAAGTTTTGCTAGAAAGACTTGAATTATCTCCCTGTCTATCAAACCTCCCTGGGGCCCCACCACCTGACTCTTCTCACTTTCTGAAATTGTTCTGTGCCCACTGCTAGGGAAGTTCAAATTCAAAAAAAAAAAAAACAAACCCAAAACTACACAACCTTTACATTCTTAATAGATGAAGTTAAATATAATTTTATGGAACATGAATCCATATTTAATAATTTATAAAGTAAACTCATGTCCTCTGCTGCATATTAACGTGGCTTTTCTTCCTTTTGGAGAACCATGATGTAAATAAGATTGTACATGTTTCTCTTTTATATTTTTTCCTTGCCTTCTCCAAACCACTATTTGCAAGAAAGACCTGGTTACAGAGAAGTATTTTGTCCCAGTGCTGCACCAAAACAGCTAGGAAATTAAATACTAATTAAATGAATTATTTTCTTAAAATGATGCTGGCTAGCTGATTTTTTTAATATGTATTTTTCTAGTATGCCTTGGTTTTGTAGATGGTTTCTTTCTTTTTCAGTCACTACCAGTTTTGTCTTACAGTTGTTGCTGTTAATGTATGCCTGATAACTGAATAAAACTTGGTTTTATTCAGGAATACCAAGTAAGAGTTGTACAGGGTATCATCACTGCCGGGTTGGAAGGAGATCAGCTGCTTTGCAGCTGTTCCTGCTGGCAGATTTTTGTGTAACCAGATAGCTGAAATGGATACTATTCTATATGTATGTACACAGCATGGCTTGGGATATGCACTACAGAGTTGAGAGAAGAAGGTGGCTTCTCACTTGGGTTGATTACTTCCCTCCCTCCCCCACTGAAAAAATTAACAGACTGACTGGCCTTGGTCTTCACCCAGTGCTGAGGACACAGTTTCCAATCTCTACCAGTTACATTGCAAAGGTGGATTTAAGTGTTGTGTCTCAAATGGTTTTCTCTGATTTAGAGTAAGATACAATGGCTAAGAAGCAGGAAACAGTGAAATTATTGAAGTTAGTATCTCATGATTATACAAGATTGCCTACAACATATTGGTGGTTAAAAACTACCTGCAAGGTTAAAAATGTCAAGTAGAAAAGAAAATTAATGACTTTATACTATAAATCCTGTTTTTTGATCGCTGTTTCTCCTACTTTTTTAAAACAAAGCTTTTATTAGCCTCAGTACAAAGAATATTTTAAGTGATAATAAATAGCTAAGCAAGTACATGAAGCTTTCTTTTTTGTAGAGTGCCATCTCTAAAGTGGCACTACAAAGAAAGAAAATCACTGTAATTGTTATTTACTATTTTCCTGCTCTTAGCATTGTTAATTTTCAAACTGTTCTCAATAATATTTGTTTGTCTGGTTTTGTCCTGAGATCATCATCTGGGGAAATGTTACAAACTTCAAGGATTAAATGCTGAACAAATCTGCAACCTTGTCCTATCTTTTGTCTTCTAAGAGGGGGCATTAGCTTGAGAAGCAGTTGCATATGACACTGTACAGTGGAGAATCTGAGCTTGGCCTTCTAGTTATCTCTTCTCTTGCACTGTGACATTATTTTGGGAATTTTATCACCCAGCTTCACGAAGATCATACCTCCAAAAGGAGCTTTGAGATTTCTGCTGCTTGAAATCTCATCTTTGTGATAGGTTCCATAATGAGTGCATTAGCACTTAGCTATCCTGCTTGCTGATTTTGAAAGTATTTTCCTAAATTTTATTGATTATCCTTTATCAAACCATACATTTAGAGGAAATGCCTCTTTTATTGTTCCCCTTCCCTTGAACTTGCACTTTCTATGGAATTCTTCACTATTCTTCACTAGGCTTCATATAATAAAGACTAAAAAAAGAATAGCCAGAATTCCTCCCAAAATGTTGGAAGTAAGTAAAAATCACCTGAACCTCCTCCTTATTCCAGCTCTGGACTAGATTTGAATCTCTGAAAGACAGAAAAATCACTAGAGCAAGGTTGACATGGCTGCAACTAAAGCTTTTTTCGCTTTGATAATTTTTCTACTTTAAGTGAAAAGTTCTGCTGTGTTTACAAAGTAGTTGGGAAAACCTGCTGCTGCTATTGTTGTTATTTTTACCATATTTGCATTGAGCTAGTTTCTTGAAATCGCTCTGTAATGGTACCTTGAGATTTAAGTGGATCCTAAATTCAGGTCAAGGACTCTGCAGCTTCCTCATTAACTCTGCTGTCTTGCAGTACAAGTAATGCATTGTAAGTGTTGTTGAATCTGTATGTCACATGAGGAAGTCCTACTGTTTGCTTCTCTAATTCCCCTGGAAGGCTAATTTTTGAAATTGGAAGGAGAAGCATCAGCTGCTTCTGCTATATCAGAAGTAAACAAGTGAGGGGCTGTACTGCAGTGTGCCTTTGTGGGAGGGATATAAAGACCTATTTAAGATTGCATTTTATAAACATTAAAACAAGAATTTTCTTGTGAAACTGCATTGTGTGTCTGCGTATAGAGCTAAGTTAATAACCTTTTAAACTCATTCTAGATAGCCCTAGCCTAAAGCAATATATGACAGGACAACCTTGCCTGGTACTGTGGCTTTTAGCTTCTGAATGAAATCATCTGGTGGAACATTGAGTGATTGCCAACAACAATTAGTGGTCCCAAATTAAGCCAGTTCTTGTTTTCTTAGATACGATACGTAAATAGACAGTCTGAATAGAGAAAATGAGAGAGGCTTGTATGAATGCAGAAATGATGCACAAAAAATTTAAAGCCTAGCTTCTGCAAATGAGTTTTTTCCTGGGATTTTTGCATCCTTACTGTAAGAAATACATGTGAAAACCCTCCCAAACCTCAAAATTAGGGACAGAGTATACTGTGACAGTTGGATTAGTTTGTCACGTTAACTTCATAGTGCCCACAGCCCTTGAATATGAATCTCTAGAGTCTGGGTATTGTACCAGAATGGAAGACTATGCTTTATTACAGCTTAACCTGAAGTGCCAAGGTGCATTCATGCTGTGCATTCACAATAAAAGATTACTGCTGGGAAGATGCTTCATTTTTATCTTTTTAATGCTTAGGTACTGATGTTGGCTGTTCTCCAGTGCTCAAGTACAAAAGAATGCAAAGGCAGGAAAATATTTTGGAAATGGTTATAATTTTCTTCCTTCCTTTCACAGATAGTTACTGGCAAGCACATATATATTGATTTTGACTTAAATATGTATATGTACAAAGTAACACAGTTATGTTTTGTTTCCTGCAGGTAAATCAGAAAAGCTTCTTTGCTAGAGGAGAATAAAAAGCTCATAGAGCTACTGAGTTTAATGCCAATGTTTCCTCTATTTCACATCTAGGTTTTGTGGGTTTTGTTGTTGGGTTTTTTTTTGGTTGGGGTTTGTTTTTTGTGGTTTTTTTTTTTTTTTTTTTTACTTCAGGGTACTCTTCAGTTAGTTAAGTGAGCCTTAGAATATCCTTTTTGTAACATGTTAGTTAATGTGTAATAAAATTGTATCTCAGTAGGCACTGGTTTATGCAAAATCCCTATACTTTTTTGATACTAAAAGTCCTTGATGTCTTCTAGAATTGTCAGTATTGGGCACAGAAATGTTTCTTAGTAGCATTTTTTACCTAAGTCACCAAATGTAGCTTTTACCAGGGTGAGGGACAGCTCCAGAATACAGGAATATATCAAAAGTTTGTAGCAAAGTAGCTTTGGTACCAGTTTAACATTTATTACTTTTGATGGAAAAATAAACCTGTAGTTGAAATGCAAGTCAGCAGGCTGTCTTTATTACTTGGGCTTTTGGTATTATTTCTTTTGCCTGACTCTCCATTCCTATTGTCGTTACTGTTGTTTTCTCCTTTCTCTGTCAGGAGTATTCTCATTACTTGTCATCTTCCCTCTATCCTTGTTGCATGTTTGTTGCCCTCTGTTTTGTTTTTGTTTTCCTTCTCCTGTGCTGAACTGACCCCAGCTTATCACTTTTTTCATTATATGTGCATATACAAACATGCAGATAACTGTGTGTGAATATGCATGCATAAACATGCTTACCTGCATCTGTATTTCTGCAAACAAGTATTTTAAGTGAATGCTTATATATAAACATGTAATATGGACAGCAATGCATAGGAAAGTCTCTAGTGTGATTGAATCTGAAAATATTTTTCTTTCTCTGTAGTCCATTTGTTGGTTTTTCTGGAAAATAGTATCCTTATTACAAGGTCTTTGTCACACTGTGTACCTGTGTGTACGTTTGTGCAGTGCTTAGGACGGGAATCACAGCTGAGGGCTCTTGAGTATTTTAAAACAATTGTAGTAGTAAATATATTATTTAATTTTAAATATATTATTTAATAATTTTTTTTTTCAAACTGGATTTTTGGTGGTGGTGTTGGTGAGGAATTTGTGTGTTTACTTGTTTCCTCTGATAGATCCTGTCAGTGTTCTCCACCTTAGTCAGAAGTGTGGTTGTTGCTCTTAGCCCTTGATATAAGAGGTCCCTGTGCCATCTGACTGAGATGGATTAAACTTTCTCCTCTGTCTGAATCACTAAATTAATGCCACTAGTGAGTTGCATGCTAAGTCCATGACAGTGAGTAGTTATTAGTAAGTATGGTGGAGGCATTGTACCAAGAAAAGAGGACTGGGTGGAAGCTGCCAAAAATCTTTTTTTGTTGTTGTTTGAAATTGCCTGATGTAAACACTGTGTTCATAATGTTTAATTTGGAAGGCATAATTTTTAGCAGGTGCTTTTTTTGTCTTGGTTGCAGAGTAAAGGCGACTTTGAATTTATTGTTGGCATTGCAAATAAGAAACAAAAGGAGCTACAGTGCACAAACACAAACCACCCCTGCAGACCCACTGTCCCCCTCTACCAAAATCTGGCCACACAAATCCAATATGAGGTAGCAGATCAATGTTAAGTCACAGTTCTGGAAGGTGGCAGTTTAGTTTGCCTGAACATACTCTATATTTAGAGTGGAGCAGTTACAGCTTTGTGAAACATCATTTCTATCTGTTGGTATTATGCAATAGCTTATTAATAATATAAATATTCTTATTGCTATATGGTAGCTGCTGCATTATTGCTTTTAGGAAGGATTATGTATTTTAAGGTTTAGGAAAAGACTTCTAGCTTTGTCAATTTTCTTTGTAACCTCAGGGAAGTTGCTTAAACTCAGTTTTATTCATCTGTAAAATTGAAAGATCTTCTGAATAATTTATCATTGAGCTTTCTCAGAGCATTAAGATCCTCATATTGAAGGTCAAATATATTTACCTAGTGTTTAAAATAAATATACTGCACTCATGGCTATTTATTTGCATTGTGGAATCTCAGTTATGAATCAGGATACAGTTCTGCTGCTGCTGTAGGAATACAGTAAAAAAGACTGTCTGGTTTAAAGACCTTACAGTTTGCTTGTAATATTCCTTGATTCCATCCTTGTATTTAATCCCTAAGAGATGAATGTGTCTCTTGGTAGAATGTGATCTCCTATACAAAAACACATGTCATTTAGAAATATGTGTGAGGGAGGAGGGAGGAGATTGTGCACAGAAAAGAAGGAATATACAGGCTTTTTCTTTGTCATGCTTACCAAAGTACTTATCATACCTTAGCTGTTACTGCATTGTATCTCTTTTCTTTATCCTAATTTCCCAGTAGTAATCTATGTATGTTCTCAGGAATACAGGAACCTGTTTGACTGTGCATTAGATAGGGGAATACCTTCTTAATTAATTCCATTTAGTGATAGCTAAAGTAGATGGCACTTTCTTGTTATTATCTACTGCAACATGGCTACTTTGCCACTTCTCTATGTATTTCCAAATGGTCACGTAAAGAAATAATTTCAGGATGACCAAATGGATCAGTCAGCAAATGGAACATAGAAATAATAGAAGAAAATTCCAGGATTTTCCTAATGTTTTCCTTTGTGAGTGTAGACAACTGGGATTGTGTTCTTTTTTGAAAGCAGATGGAGCTGGTTACAATTTGCTCTGGAGTAGCACCAGTCCTGCTGTAAAATGAGACTTCTGGCTCAAAATCCAGAGGAGCTCTGTTCTTAAAAATGCACCAGTAATGCAAGCTGATTTTCAGAATTGACTCATGCACCAAAAAAAAAATACGACAAATTTATTCATTAAAGAAACACTCATGAGCTATAGCTGTCTGTTAGGAGGTGACATTACATCAATATTTTATTTGCGTCTCTTGCAAAAAAGGAGTTCAATATTCCATGCTGTCCCATGTTCAACAGTAATGAACTAAAATGATATGTACAGTGGTATAAACAAAACTGATCCCAAGAGTCAGATTCCTAAGTGGATCTATAATCCAAAAGTACCAAAGAGTGATTATGGAGACCTTTAGTCCATTATAAGCAAAAATAGTGCATGTCTGGTTTGTTCCCTTCTCCTCTCCCCTAGTGTTTTCACTTTTGATTAACATTGCTATAAATGAGCTATTAACTAGTAAAAGAGATGCAAAATGCCTTTACAGTAGTTAGTCTTTTTCTTGCCCTTCACTTATCTTTCCATAAAAGGATTAACGCCAAGCCAGTCATTCCTCCATAACATGTATAGTTGTGGCAAATCCAAATTTGTTTGATCTGTCAAAAATCTTGTGTTATCTTGATATGTCACAACTAGAAAGAAAGGAGGAGTTGTCATTCTGCTAATATAGAACAGCTGGCATAACAGTCTCAAAGTTGTGTGTTCCAGGAATTAATTTATTACAAAGGTAAGTTGAGTTGCGGATTTTAAACTGTTAAATTTTCAGCTCTGGCTGTGCTGCTTGCCTGAGTAACAATAGAATTTCAAAAGAGCTAAAAGGGAAACCATGCAACATATGTTTGTAGGGGTGCTGGTCTTAATTTTTATTTTCCTCCCCTGTAAAGGAGTTTTCTGTGACTGAAGTTGATTGCTCTGACAGCTGTGCAGGGAAACCAAAGACTCTCCTGTCTGGTAGCCAGCACATGTATACTATATGATCCTTTTTTCTTTTGTATCTTTATTTTATTTTCTTAGGAGAATTTTTCATACTAAAGCAATAACTGATGCCTTATTAAGGGGGAAAACAAGTCCCTTGCTGCTATTTAATATTTTCAAAAAGTACTTGTTCCTTCCTATCACGAGATCCTTGTGAGAGGAAAAAGGAGAGGTGGACAGTGATCTTGTCTCTGTGCTGACCAGTGACAGGACCCAAGAGAATTGCCTGAAGTTCTGTCAAGGGAGGTTTAGGTAGGATATAAGAAAGGGTTCTTCACCCAGAGGGTGGTTGGGCACTGGAACAGGCTCCCCAGGGAAGTGGTCACAGCACCAAGCCTGTCTGAATTCAGGAAGTGTTTGGAAAATGGTCTCAGGCAGTGGTGTGAATCTTGGGGATGGTCCTGTACTCCTGGAGAAGCTGGACCTGATGATCCTTGTGGGTCCCTTCCAAGTCAGCATATTCTGTGATTCTGTGAGATACTGGTTGTCAATGTATTTTTGGTAGTCTGAACTCCATTTTTCTTCTTCCTTATTTATTGCAGTGTGTACTTGGGAATGCTGTGAACACCATAATCCTAGGAGTACACCACTTGAATTATGAGGGTTCTAGTAAAGAAAAAGAATAAAGGGTTGCTAATTCTTCATGGTAAACTGCCCCCGCCCCCAATTTTTTAGACTTGAAAATTTATTTCTCTGTGTGTTTTTTTAATGTTGTTTAAGATTTTTACCATTTAATAACACAGCTAGTGAATGAAGAGGCAGGCACTGTTTGTTGTATTTGCATGACACACTGTGAAAATTTTGGTACTGTATCTACTGCACCCTGATAAGGGCTCTAGGCATGTGCCATGAGTGTTTGTAACATCATGTTTCTCAAAATCAAATCATTAGCTGCACATGAATTTTTTAAAGAGATGTAGTATTGTTGGCAACCTTGTGGTTTGGGCTGTGCTTGGATTTACATTAAAATACTTCACAGTTATACTCTAAAGGTGTAATTACCCAGACCTCTAGATAACAGTGGGAATCTTTCCAATGATTTTTGGCAGGCTTTCTGAAGAAAATTCTCATTTCAATTTTTGATGGAACATATTGGGTTTTT
Organism: Agelaius phoeniceus; assembly: GCF_051311805.1. Lineage (NCBI taxonomy): Eukaryota > Metazoa > Chordata > Aves > Passeriformes > Icteridae > Agelaius > Agelaius phoeniceus. The sequence goes on along the minus strand of NC_135269.1, from coordinate 35,919,444 downwards.
TTGTGGGTTTTTTTTTTTGTTGTTGTTTTTTTTATTTGTTTGTTTGGGTTTTTTAACTCACCAAACAACCCAAAACTAAAAAAAGCAACAGGCCCAAATGTGTCTAGTCACAGCAGGTGAGAGTTACAATCCCCATCAGTTGCTAGTTTTTGTGTATGCATGCAGTCTGTGGCAAAACTTGGGCCCTGGGGTTACATTAAAGTAAGATATTTGTAGCTGTTAACTTTGTTGAGAGCAGCCTAAATTCAGTTTGTCAGACAAAGACTTATCAATCTGCCAAAGCGATTGCAGAGCCATTGAAGTCCACAATCTTTTGTGTAATGTCTTGGAGAGCATTAGTTAACTGGATTTGAAAAAAAAGTCTTAATAGCAAATAATAATAACAACTATTATTACAATTATTGTTACAATAATAACAATTAATATAATCCAAGAGTTAGAAAAGGAGGTTTCTCAATAGCTTTGTTTTTAAGGCAACAATGCAGATTGCTTTTAAAAACTGAAAATCTTCCAAATCATGTTTTGTCTGAATGAGGCCCTTAAATGAGACTGACTCTTCAGACAAGGATTGAATTGGTTGAATTGCCTCTAATGTTGTTTGGAACAAACACATTCCTCTTCAAGAGGAAACATTTTTGTGTTTCTTAAAATTCTTCATTGAATGTAGTTTTCTTTTTGATTTGTTTAACAGAAGGTCCAGAAAGGAGAACATGAGCTGGGACTTAAAAACAAGATAATACTCTGATTTTACTTAAACATTATTTCTCATATAGTCACTTTGATGCTGAAAATTTACCGGATTTCTCCAGATCAACTGCCCACTATCTTTCCAGACCTTCCCATCTTATGATTTGCAGAGTTCACCGTTTCCACGTGCAGTACACCCAGTCTGCCTTGATAGAAAAGGGAACCCTGTGAGTTAAACTGAAGGGGTTGACACAGGTCTGAGTGTTATCAGTATTCTACCAGTGGAGTGAGCTGGGGGAGCACACTGCTGATAAGGTGCCTGTGCTCTGTGTTTTCTGTGCTGTCCCATCAGTGGCTGCCCCACAACACATCTATCTGGTCCTATGTCTTGGTGAGTAAAGTCTTTTTAAGAAGATGGAGAGTGTAGATGACAGAAGGGGGAACAGCTTTTCCAGTCGTTCCCCCTCTTATAAACGCCCGGGAGTTTTTTTTTGTCAAAGGTAGTATAGTTATTGGGTGGTGAATGAAGGAGGTTGATGAGAAATTGATGCAGATGAAGTTTTTTATTTGTTTTTAGAATTTATGTGGAAAGTTGTTGTAAAAGTGCTTATGAAAATTCCAGGGTAGAATAATGAGACTTAGAGACTTAGACTTGCTCAGCTAGGCAACTATAATGACCTAGTTGGCCTAATGACAACAATAATGATCCTTATATAATTCTTTATAGTAATTCCTTATATTTAAAAAAAAAAATCAAACTTTTTGTACAGTATTTTTATTTGGTTTGTGCTCTGATACTTAATTTTTTAGGCTTGTTTTACATTGTGTTTATTACCTTTTATTAAAATTGTGAGCTTCTAGCACAGTAGAAGCTCAGTTTCTGAGTGGTATTGACGTTACCTTGAAAAAATTCATGCCACCAATATAGAATCAGCTGATGCCTTATTTTTCAAATACACATGTGTGACCATGTTCACAGGGGTTCTTGGATGACGGAAGAGACGAGAATGTTGACTCCATGTTCAGAAGGCTTATTATTTTATGATACATATATATTACATTATAACTATACTAAAAAGAAAAAGAAGGATAGGGTTTTGTCAGATGTTAACTAAGCTAAGAATAGAAAAAAAAAAGAATGATAACAAAGGCAGCTCTCTCGGACTCTGTCCGAGATAGCTTGGTCCTTGATTGGCCATTAATTATAAACATCCAAGATGGGCCAATCACAGGTGGACCTGTTGCATTCCACAGCAGCAGATAACCATTGTTTACATTCTGTCTCTGAGGCCTCTCAGCTTCTCAGAAGGAAAAATCCTAAATACAGGATTTTTAGTGAAAAGATGTCTGCGACACGCATGCGTTGCCTGCTAGCTTTGAAAACCCAACTGCAGTAAAACCCAGAGCTTTGGTGCTATAAATTATTCTCCTCATGAAAATACACTGGCATATTCATGTCTCTGGCAATTTCAGATACATGCAAATGTCAGGTTAATTTTTTCTACTTTCACAGAGTTTGGAATTGGGGTTTTTTTGATAAGTTGTAAGTGTCCGGGTTTCCATTCATATGGAAATAAATGCAGAAGATGAGAATATCTGTTCTACAGTTTCACGAAGCTGACTCTTCAAATAGTGTGGCTCTAAAGGCCACTGAAAAGCAGTAAATTATCAGGGAAAAAGAACATAGACTATTTCTTAAATGAAAATCTAAAGAAACTGTCATTGAACATGCATTTCATGTCTTTATCTACAGCCTGGAATTTTTAAATAGGCTTTTATCTTTTTTAAAAATTTATTTTATATTCTTGACAGAAATAAAGAATCATCTGATTATCTGGTTTGAGTAAACTTTAGGACTGGGTTGTGAAAGGAGCATTTTTTTATATTAAGAGGCAATGTATACTTGCTTTTCCTTGCAGTTTATTATTTTTCAGAATCATGGATGCCTGTAAATGTACTAGTTTCAATCAGTAATGTTGATATTACCTTACATTATTTATGTGGTATCCAGTTTTTTCATTGTACATTGTTTTGACTGATAATTTGACAAATAAAAGTTTTTGTCTTCATAGATAATGGGAAAAGATATAGGAAAGGAAAGACTGTCTACTTGTAGAATCAAGCAAGGAGTGACTGAAATATGAGAATTCTAGGGGTTAAAGTGGAATCTCTGTGTTTGTGGAACACAGTACCTTGTGTGCTGGAGGACACTGACAAACTGAGGAAACACAGCAATGTCTGTATGCTTCTACCATAGCCCAAACCCATTGAAATTGCTGAAATTATGGTAACAACTGGGATTTAACTTGTGGATCTCCTTAACTAGCTGACTATTGCTCATCTTAAGAGTATTAGTGTCTTTTTGTTACTGCATTGTTTTGTTTGGCTGTGTTTTCATTAATCTTCTTTTTTCTTTTAACTCCTACTCCTGTGGTACTTCATCCTAAACTGAGGGCTCTTTGTGGCAGTAACTTTTTTGTTTTACAGTATGTTTATGCAGTGCTTGGTTGAACTCAATTTTCAACTTAATTTTTCACTTGTAGGTTAGATATCTTAAAGTTTAGAAAATATGATTTATTTCTTTATTTATCTACATGCTGAGAAGGGAATAAAGATGATCTGACTCATAGGGGTGGAGATCCATGTATGTTAGTGCTGTCATTTTGTAGGTAGGCACCTGCTGGATGTTTGTGTGCCTCTTGTGAATGAATCCATCTTCAGCTTGGCCTTGACAGCAAATGCCCCAGGGAAGAACAAATAATTACTAATGTTATTGTTATTTCATAATAATTTATATTTAAGAAGATTTTAGAATTAAGAGTCAGGGCCAGCAAGTCCCATGGTGGTAGATATTCCTTGTGTACATACAAATCGTAGGTTGAATTGCAAAATTGTCAGTCTAAAGCAGCATTAGTAAGGTAAGCAGTCTATTCTGAGTAGCTAGTCTACTTTAAGAGGTTTCCAAAATCAGACACCTTTCTTAAAATTGAAATTATGCATACTCCCACTGTAAATGTCCTGAATAAAATGTAGTATTTCAAGGCTATGAATATATCAATAAACTGGATATGTTCTAGTATATTTTTAGTGTAGAACAATTTGAAAATTAGAATTACATTAGAAAGGTAGAGTGCTACTGAATAACCTGTTTAGGTGGTGCTCATTAATGAGTGAGTAGCTATACTTCCATTTAGAGACGTGATCAAAATAATGTAATAGAAAAGGTGGCTTTTTTGGGACCACATAAGGTGCTGTGTTCAAGACTTCAACTTACTACATTGATTTTCATTCCCAAAACCTTACCTTAATATTTTTAGTATTTATTCTACTTTATTTTATAAAATAAGTATGAGTTACTGTATCCCTTCTGTATTCCCCTCTTCCCTCCTCTTTGTGTGTTGCACAAATTTGATAGCATTTCATCTCAAGGTTCAATGTGAATGCTTTCAATCACAGAGCAGATTTTTTTGTTGTTGTTTTTTCCAAAGAAAATACATATTCTTAGATGGTATATAAATTGCAACAATGTCTTTCATGTTGAAGTAGTGCTGTTAATTAATGTTAAGATGCCATGGAAATATTTTTTATCTTCCTTTTACCCTGATTTAAGTGAGAGTAGGTGGCAATGACAATTAGACAGAAATAGACTTCTGGAAGAAGCAAATGGTAATATGCACTAAGTCCTAACTTTTTGTGGTTTTTGTGTTACTCTTGCAGTGTTTGTGTTACAGTAGTATCTACCAGCCATGACCTAAAATCAGACCACTTGGTGCCTGTCACCACGCAGAATTATATGGACTCATTTTTTGTTTGGATTGAAGTCCAAGTACCAGGCCAGAATCTGTGTGAGCACGTTGGGAATTTATAATAATTGATGGATTAATCTATTTGATTTATAATTATATGATTCTACAGTATCTTTGCTTTATTTTTTTTTTTCAAGGAATGGGTTGTCCCAGTCATAATGCAAAGGTGTAGGTGTAGTTGTAGTCTTCTGAGAAATGAAAATGCAGAGGACTTCGGGCATTCCTGACTTGAAACCTATAACCATGGGATGCTTGAGCTAGAGAGAAGAGGAGGAGGGGAGGAAATCTTTCAGCTATTGTCAATAGACAGCATATTTGAATGTACTGAAAGGAACCTTGTAATTTATCTGCTAGAATCCAGTATATGGTCTGATGGCTATACTGTATTCTTCTGGTACTTTGTCACAATTAAAGTGACATCTGCCAGAATATGAACAGGTTTGATGAATTTTTTCCTGCACGAATATGCAGCTTTTGTGTATGAAGGGAGATAACCCCAAACTAGAAGCATGTATCGAAATTTCTCAAGAAAGTCAAGTGAAGCAAAGATTTTTATAATTAATAGGAAAATAACATATGTTGTTATGTATTCTCATTTAGCCGAGAGTCTCTAGATAGCAAGAGAGAATCATCTTGAGATGGATTATGTTATTGTCTTCTAGGTTTTTCTAATGAAGGATTCTTATTCCTCTTGTGGTTCACTTACTGAGCATGTGGTCTCAAAAGCTTTAATTCAATTTCCTTTCCTTAAAAGGAAGCATTTCTGTGGCTTGGGACCCACATAGCAAATTCTGTCAATAAGTGATTCTTACATCATTCTTACCACATTTTTCCCAGTGTTCTGAAGGCTGGGGAACAAAGTCATGATGTCAATTAACAATTAATATAAAGTTATATTTGGGAGAGGTCAACATTGATGAGAATAAAAAAAGCACCTGTAGGTTATCCCACGATACTGTTGTGATGGTCCACTGCTTGTAAGAGAATTTGCCCTGATAACAGAAGACAGAGGCACCCGTGTTTACAACTGTCTGAATCTTAAAGTACAAATTCTATAATTATTTATGGTTGTACAGTTACAAATGCAACCATTTAAATGTTTTGGCTTAGGCATTATTATACAGCCCATGTACAGAAAATAAAAGTCAATGGACTCTGTAGAATTGTTGGTACTGCTTTGAGAAAACTTTGCCTTTAGCTATATCTGTAGTTGCACTGGAAGATAAGAGCCTGTTGTCTGCGAACAGCTGAAGTCAAAATGTAAAGACCTTTAAGTCACACATCTGCTACTGAGAGTAAAGTTTGATGAGCAGGATTATTTTCTGCAGTTGGTATTACACCAGCTGAAAACAAAAAATGCTTGATTATCAGTTTCAAGGTGAGGTGAAAAGCTTCTCAACCCTCCAAGTACATTTGATATGTGTATCATGGGAGAAGTCCAAAATGTTTTAAATTTTGCTTTCAAAAGTGTCGGTAAGTGCTGTGATTGAATGCAACAACAGAAGCATGCAGTATTTAGTGTTTCTAGCCCTTCCTGCATGCGTGATCAGTCACTTTACACTGCTGCTGTAAGTGAACTCATTAATGTTGTTGATTATACAGCCTGCTTGTGAACCATATAAAAGTTCAAAATGAGAGCAGTTCTGAAGAACCTTTTGGGCAGTTCTGTATTTTTCATGTTGTCTTTCACCACTTCTCCCTTGTCAGGAAGATAAATGTGTGTGTATAAAGATTGCTTATTAGAATTTAACTAAATGGCTACTGAATTAAGTACGTGTACTTTTTTCATTTCCCTGACTCTTTTCCTATGAAATGAGGCAATACAAAGGAAATAAGCTTTAAACACTCTTCTAGCCCCCCTAGTATGTAGATTAGTATTTTTATTACTTTTGAGCAAAAGAAATGGGGTATTGCATGTACACACACTCCGCTATTTTAACAGAATTTGCTTCTGATGTAATTAATTTTTTGAAATAACAGTAAGAGAGCTCCATACATTCAAAATAGTTTACTAGGTAGTATTGAGGTAGAGATTTTTTTTCATCTTTCTTTACAAAATTCAGTCTTTTGATTTTGAAGAATTTTATTATCTCATGGGGAATTTTTTCCCCTCTGGGGCTTGATAGGTAAGTCCAAATTGTACTTTATTAAATGAATTTAGGTATCAATTTTCCTTTTATCATCATTTACACTATATTTGAAACTAATCTGTATTTTTGTCAAGCATTAATCTAGAATATTTCTTTCTAACAAAGATATGATGTTAACAAGCTCCTTGTTATAGTCCTAATCTATTAATGTATAGTTGGAGTTCAGTAAAATGAGTATTTTTCTACTTTTAGGTTTTTGTCGATAGCCTTTCTGATTTACTATTTCAGACTATTGGATTAAAAAATGTGATAAACATGGAAATAGAGATTAAAATTTTAACCATATAAATATTAATTTAATCTTTCTGGAAAATTATTTTATAGCTCCTAAAATGCTTGGTAAATGCTGTAATTACTACAGTACTGGCTAAATAACCAATTAAAATTATAATAAGGATATCAATTGAACATTAGCAGTCTTGTGATAACCATTTATCATCTTATTCTGTTATCAGTGTGCATATAAATTTATGAATATATGCACTTAGATTTGTGTATATATATGTAAATCTATGTAATATTTCTTTAATACTGTAGTAAGATACAGAAGTCAGTTGTAGTCTTTCAGCATAACTATGCTTCAGTGGATAGTGGTGGGTCCTTGTACAGCACCAGTTTTTATTTGAATATGCACTTTGGGAACATTTTTATCATCAATCTTGAAAAATAAATAAATGTGACCATGGTCACAAGGGTTTTCAGGATGAAGAAGAGACGAGAATGTTGACTCCATGATCAGAAGGCTTGATTTATTATTTTATGATATATGTTACATTAAGACTATACTAAAAAGAAATAGAAAGGAAAAGGTTTCTTCAGAAGCTAGCTAAGCTAAGAATAGACAAGAATGAATAACAAAAGATCTGTGTCTCAGACAGAGAGCAAGAGCCAGGTCTGCCATGAGTGGTCAGGAAATCCCAACATCCACAGGAGACCAATCACAGGTCTACCTGTTGCATTCCACAGCAGCAGACAACCATTGTTTACTTTTGGTTGCTGAAACTGCAGCTTCTCACAAGGAAAAATCCTAAGAAAGGATTTTTCATGAAAGATGTCTGCGACAAATAAATGCATATAAAGAACAAGAATTGACAAAAAAAGACTCTTTTGGAAGGCACTGAAGGAGCTGACTCAATTTGCACATGTATTACTACTATTCTGATCTTGGTTTTTCAAAATAAATTTCAAACAAGTAGCAGATACTGTGGGAAAGTAATGCAGTTGTATCACATCAGGCCTACTCACAATGTACTCATAAAATTCATAAATACAATAAAACTCCAGAATTATGCCATTCAGATAGTATATTGTATTTTAATAGGTGTGCAAGTAGGATGTTCAGGATCATTGCTGTTTAACATCTGTGAGCCACTGTAAATAGCAGGAATGTCCCTGGCCATTACAGGGTTGTCAGGACATCTCCTGCTGCCTCAAGTCAGGTGGAGAAAGGCCACTCTGGAATGAACCACAGCATCATCTGTGGTGCTCCCCCAATGGTCTCTGTGTTGGAATCAAGACAGGGGACCCCATGCACTAAAACACCTGTAATTTATCCTACTGTGTACTGGAACAAACTGGACAATGCCTTCCACCCAGCAGATGTGTCTCTTTGAAATACTTACAGCCGCGCTTTTTGATGAGTACCCCGAACAGGCCCGGTGGAGGGCACCCTGTGGTTTTTATCACTTTGACAGTGAACAAAAAAATAGTGTTGACTGAGATGCTTCTGAGAAAGTAAAAATTTTGTAGTTATTTCCACTGTTTAGCTGACATGCTTTGATTTTGAGCTTCTAAGCTTCAGGTGTTTTGTGTGCCTTGTGTCCAGGCGCACCATTCAGACATAAATTCAGTGACTTGTCTCAGTGAACCATCTCTTCACAAGGTCTTTAGTATTAAGAAATCAATCTTATTTAGAAATCCATCTTCCAATCTGTCCTGAAAGGCAGCAAATCAAGTCTGAGACATTGGATGCAGTAAAGGGATAGAATATATCGCTGTTGGGTTTGCAAAATGAAGATTCTGCAGAGACTTTGTTTTTAACTGCTGAGAGATGTTCAGGTTTGGCTGTATAGGTGGGGGGAGAGAATTCAGAAAGGGCTGGGGAACTTTAAATTGGAAGAGACTTTGTAGCTAATCCTTATGTCTTTAAACTCCAGCTATCAATCCTTGCTTTCCAAATAATTGTAAGCACTGCAGGAAATGGAATGTGTCATTGTAACGTCCTTTCTGAACCATGGTGGCTTTTCTCTCACACGAAAGGTTGCAATCAAGGAGGAAGAGATAAAAATCAGATATCTCTTTAACTGAGCACTCAGTTTCCAAGGAAGATCTAATCAAAGCAATGCAGAAGTTGTAGGCTTTCTAGAAGAGCTCATGGAGTACTTATTGGGTACTGAATCTTTTCTTAGGCTGGCAAAAAATATTTCTCTGGTATTAGTTGCTCTATTTAATACTGGTTTTTTTTTTTTTCCAGTTAGTTTTCATCAGTGAATGAATCTTCAAATAAATTTTTTCTAAATGTGAGTCTTGGAATTTGTCTTGGAATGGGTGTTTGACCAGAGAGAATTTTTCTTAATAAGAGGTCACACTGGACAGTAAACTAAATGCTAGATTTGCTATTAAAATACTAAAAATAACTAATTTTTTCATTATTAAGTGCTAGATACACATTCAAGCCTATAAAGTGTTTTAAAATGTGTCCCTCGTCTGGAAAATGTAGAATTTCATATACATTACTTTCAACACAATCAACTTAAAAGAATAGGCTTTCTCCACCACGATTCTGAGATTTGAGTTACTCTTGATCTCTCTATTGTTCCTAAAAGGTTATCTTGGATGGCATTTTTCTTTGGATAGATTTGTCTCATATTTGTTTCTCTTTGGGTAGAAGTTCTCACATTCTTTACTTCTTTTCTCTTTCTGCAACTATGCCATTGTATTTGAATGTTTAAATAATCACTTGGGCTTGAGCAAATAACTTTGGGCCCAAACCTTTGTTATAGGTGTTGCTGTAACAAGGCATTACAGTTTGCTGTCAGTGTGTGCACCTGAACAAACCCAAATACTTTTTGCATTCAGATTTCAAGATCTTCAGCTGTTAAGGACAGTGTCACCTATCAATGCTGGTAGCTCATTGATGTCTAGAGCCATGAATGCTGTTGTGGTCAGTAGGTCTGCTTCCCTCTGTTGCTTTTTTGTAGGTACCTTTCTGAAGGCATAGCTATGTTTTAGTGGGGGGTTTTGTTCTTTAATCTGACAAGAAACAGCTCTAGATTACCTCGGCATGGTGCCTGTGTGATTGTATCTGGCAGGTGTGACTAAGCTTCTAAATGCCATTTGGCAGTGCTAAGGGGACAAATTATATTGGAGCATCCAGACAGGAATGGAAAAGGTTTCATAGTAACCTGGCTTCACCTGTTTTGTGTGCCTTGTATGCAGACATCAAATAGATTGTAATGCTTATTCATGTTGGACAAATAAGTGCATGGTGAGCTGCTTAGCCAGCAAATGAAACCTTTAGCTTTTCTCAATTCTGCAAAGATATTAATAATTTAATGTTGCAGTTACATGGTTTTATGCATTTAATTCCTAATTATTTTTTAAAGTACTGCCTGCCTGGATACCCAAAGCTTCATCTCTCTACTGAAGCTTGTGTGTTGAGATTCATCTAAAACCTGAGCTGTGGCATGTGCTTTTTGAAGTCTTTGAACTGAATATAGCTTTAGTTTGAGTTCTATCTGCTTCAGAGGGAAAGGAAACACTTTCCTATTCTGCTCACAGACAGCCTGTGCTGGAGGGCTGCTGCCTCTCGTCTCATGACTGCAGCAGCTAATCATGTGTAATCCCTGTGTTACTGCTCACAAAGAAAATCAGTGTCATTGGAAAACCTTAAATCTGTGCATATACACATTTTACATGAGTAGATGCTTATATTTTATTTTATAAACCACGTCCTTTTGGATCTGTTGTTATTGTGCTTTTTATGTGGTAGGTGTCAAGATTTTGCTTGTACAACTTGGCTATTGTGGGTTCCTTAAACATCTCTGTAATGAGAGGCAACTCAAGGGGGAGGGGGAAAGGGAGAGTTTTCATTTTCATTCTTTAAGATAAAATGATTAACTGTTATAAACTATATAAAAACTTAGATAAGCTGTATGCTTAATAAACAAGATGTTATATGTCTGAGTCTTTTTTCCCACCTTGTGCAAATACTGTTCATGGATATCTCTTTGCCAGCCTGCCAAAAAAATCTCAAAACCTTGGACAAATAGCCATTGCAAATGGATGAAGGGATTTTCTGTTGCAATGGGTCCAGTGCAGCCGGGTTTATCAGAGTATGTGAGTTATGCAATGCATGTTTCCACCTTCATTTCCAGAATTTTCCAGGCTGAATTTTCAAGGTGCAATCCATCACACCGAGTGTGATGGATTGCACCTTGACTTACAATACTAAGATCTGGATGGTTTGATGCTCCTAAGCAAATGGGGGTGCAAAGTTTCAGCATTTGCAGATGATGATTTAGGTGGGATTGCCTATTTCCATTATTGTATTCCAAAATGAGTTGAGCACAGTTATATTTTTTTTATTGATGGTTTGATAATTTAGCTCACGGATGATATCAAAGTGCTCGCTACAGGTTGGCACTTGGGCATTCACCCTTGCTCCCTGTAGAAAAGTCTGAGATGGGTTTTCTCACAGCAATAAAGGAAACAGGTGTTTTGGGATCTTCTTTTGTGATTTTAGTTAAATTTTTTTTTACTGATTAATTCTGGTATTGCGTTTTCAAAAGGGGTAGCAGAATGGTTTTTAATTCTTTCTGTTCTTTTATTTTGAAGGAGTTAAAACTTGATGACTTTTCTGTTCTACAAGCACTCTTATGCCAATTCAGGATTTAATTTTTCACCTCTTCTAGTGACAATACTGGGTCAAGTATGTTTCTACCCTATAATTATATCTGTGAAACAATTCTTGGAAGGATTTTGCTCACAGCTGAGAGTCTGTTTCAGTCCCAATTTCCTTTTGCCAAAAGCAGACTTCATTAAAAATGGATTTTCTATTATCTTTATGAAATTAAGACAGAGATAAAAATTCTTTCAGCTTTAGTCTAAATCATGTAGAAGAATTTTTGACATGTGAGCTCAGTATTTGTAAATGACATTAGAGTTATGTTTAATCTCCTGAAAGATGTTTCCTAGCCACTTTTAATAAGCTGAGAAGTTTATTAATCTTGATGAGTATTCCCCATATATTTTTCTGAAATAGATGTTTTAAATATATCTTTATCTGTTAGGGTGACCTTTTCTTCCAGATCATTCTTTGCAATTTTTATCCCTATATTTGTCACAGACAGATTGGATCATGCTGTTCTAGCCTGAGTTTAGCAACATCCAAAGGGCATTCAGAAATTCTAAGTTTAAATAAGTCATTTTTCTTACTTAATCATGTCTCTTATAGATCTTTACTCTGTAGATAGTATAGCTGATAATTCATTTACAGCCTTTAGAATTTCTTAGTAAAAGAAAGGGAAATCAGGTCTTTTGAGATTCATCGTAAAACAAATAAAAACACTGGAAAAAAAAAAAGGGTACACTTGGTATGTATTATTTATAATTGAGTCTGCTATTCTGGGTAATAAATGAGGTGGGATAGGGAAGATAAAGCAAACCCACAAATTTAAAACATATGTAAAATAACTGCAAGAGCATTCTGTACATAATTTATATTTAAACATAAAATGAAGATATGGAGTGAGGTTAAAAATGAAAAGGAAAAAGTTCAGGATCTTTTCTGCATGTATTATGGTTAGTCTGAAATCTGGATAGTTTTTCCATGAGTAATTGAAAATTGACTATGCTTCACATCTGCTTTGGCTTAACTAAAATATGCTGACTACTACTTCCACTCAGAGCACAAGTTCTTTGTGTCTTGTTCAAAGGTGTCCTTTACCTGTGCCATACTTGTTACATTTTGCAGAATGTAGTTGAGGTCCACAGTGTAACCAAAATGATTGTTTTAATTGCTCTCCCTGATCCCATTTTTTTTTAATTTATTCTATAGTTCTAATGTCTATTATAAGGTACTAAAGGAATTCTGTCTTTCCTATTAAGGCTATCTTTACAGTACAAAGATATCCTGAGAATATTGGTAAGGAAATCTGACCATCTTGGATAATCAGGCAGACCATACAAGTTTGTTTTGTTGATTTACTCCTGTCTTTTAAAATCACTCATTGTCTCTTGTTCTTTAGATACTGCAAATAGTGAAAGACTGAAAGGTAAATTATCTTAAAGATTTAGACTAGGACTTTTTTGTTATATTCTTGACATGATCTGATTTGATTTGTGCTTTCAGGTGCTTCAATCACAGAATAAATTGTGTTACTGTTTGCTGTTCAGCCAAGATGTACTCCCTCTGTAATACAAAACTCAAGCTGCTCTTTTAGCTAGAGAATATATAATCATTAGTTTTTTCTTTTATTGTTTCAGGGAATATTTTAGGGTGAATTTCAGTTCTGTTTCAGAAAGAGACTTATGCTTTATGTGAAGCTTCAGCATTTGCAGAAAAAGAGCAACCCTGCATTCAGTTCTGCGACTGTGCTCCCACACAGGGAGAGGTGTGGTGCCACGTTTTGCAGTGTGAGTGCTGTCCTCAGAAAGGATTGTGAAAGAGGTGAAGGAATCCTTGACTGCTTAAGGGATGACATCATGGGTTTCCAGCTGCTGAATCCCATTAAAAACTGTCATGGCCCTACTTAACTATTTCTTGCTGAGGTGGTTGTATCTTTATGTGTATTAATCTACTTCAATATTTAACTGTATTCATGGCTTTTCTGAACTTTGACATACTTATCTGGTATTCTGGCAAGTTGCAGAAGCTTCTTTGCTTCCTGAACACCATTTCCTAGAAACAGTTCCAGTCTTTGCTTGCTAGGGGACATGGCTATGCAAATGTGAATATCTGTGATTTCAAGCTGACTCTGCAGGGATATGTGAGGGAGCTGTCTAAATTAGTCATCTCTCAGGAACTGTTTTATCAGACAGGCAAAATGTTTCTGAAAAGATCTGGGGGAAGGAGGTGGGGGCAGATTCTGACACTAATTGCCTTTACTATGTCTTTAAATAAGGTGCAAAATCAGCATCTGTACTCCAAATCTAATTCAAAGAATAGAGGACTTAGCTACTGTTTTAAGGTTAGGAAATAAACCCAGAATCTTTGTTTAGAAGCAAAAATTAAGAGGTGGTAACTTGTTTTGCTCCTAATTCCTTGTGCTCTTACACAGAGCACAGACCCACCTTGCCCAGAGCATGTTCCTTCATCTCCCAGGTCTTCACCATCCTGGGCAGGGCTCATGAGCACCTGAGCCTGAAGGAGAGCAGGCACCTTCCCAAAGAATGGCATCTGAGCAGTGTGGCTGTATCACAGACTGAAATCTGTGGTGGGGCAAGACAGAGGAAAGCTGAAGGCTTTGTTCTTCAGTGCCTTTGCAACATTTCAAGATGCTGTAGATGAACAAAATGTGCAGTCCTGTGCTCACAGGAATGCATCTGTTCCCCTCTTATTTTTGGTGCAAAAACATTTGCCTCTCATCCTGTATGGTTCCAGTTCAGCCTCATCCCCTCCCAGCCATATATCCTGCATACACAGAACAAAGGTTGTCTTTTTCCACCCCTTTCCCCAGGGGGCTTTCTTCCATTTAACAGTAAATTCTGGTGGGCACTTATAAAGCTGAAGCTGACTGCTCCAGTGTTTGTGAAGTTCACAGCATTTGGAAACTTGGACATTAAAACTGTGCAAATATCAGGGCAAATATGCTTTGATTCATCCAACTCTCTTTACAGTACTGATACTAGCACCCCAAATTTGATTTATTTCTAGCTGTAATTGCTCTGACTGCTGAGAATGGAACTATTTATTTGTTTTATTTGAGGATCCCTGCCTACTGAGATTAGATGCTATGGGAAATTATTTTAATTCTCTTAGTACTGCAGGAAACAGTTTTTTAGAAAGCCAGGGTTATCCCAAGTCCTGGAACTTGCAAGGAGGAATTCTAGCATGGAAACTGGACCACAACGCCAGCTGAAATAGCACAAGAGAAAATGCAATTTTGCAAATGACAGCTGGAAGAAATCCAGGATGCCAAGTCAACAGCTGTCTTCAGTTGTCTCAGTACAGTGATTTCCTCACTGGTTCACAGTGAGAATTGTGATTTTTACCAGCCTCTTGGTTTGGGAGAAAATTACTATTTGTTTGCAGGAATGCTATAGCTGAATGATTTTGTGTCGTAAGAAAAAATATAGCGTAAGAGTAGATTTTTGGCAAGGCTTTTGATGCTCGCTCACACAGCATTCTTGTCTGAAGGTGTTTGAAGTCTGAGTTGTGGTCTGAGTTGTGGTGAGATGTGGTCTGATCTGTTTGGATCATTGAGCCCAGAGAGTGATTTTAATGGGTTATACTTTGCTTGGAGGCTGGTAGTGAGAGAAGTACTACACGATTTTGTTCTGGTCATGTTCAATGTCTTGATCTATGACTTGGAGGAGGGAACAAAGTGCTGCTCTTGGGAGTCTTGCTCCTGGGAAACAACAATTCTCCACAAAGTTAGAGTCAGAGTTCAACCAGTCTGTGGAAAAAGCACTGGGGCTGTGTTAGGTAGAAAGGCAAGCATGGGACAGCAGTATCTGCCTGACAGCAAAGGCAGCAAGAACCTCCTCAGCTGTGTGAAGGGACATACAGCCTGAGATCAAGGGAAGGCATGAATCCTCTTTACTTGCCATTTCTTGTACCCCATCTAAACTACTCCTTGCAGTTTGGGGCCCCTCTGAACAAGAAGGGCTGTAAACAAATACACTGTAGGGAGTTCAGCAGAATGCTACTTGTTTTGTTAGGAAGAAGGGATGTCTTGAGGAGCAGTCTGTCAGCTCCTACCAGGAAATCATCAAGGACATGGTGCCAGACTCTTTGTCTCTTGTTCTCCCACCATGTTCAACAGGAGTAAATTGAAAAAAGAGGAGCTGTACTGAAAGGAAAAGGTTTTTCACCATGAGGACAGTACAAGTACTGTAAGAGATGGCACCTGCACAGGCTGTGCAGACAGTCCTTGGAGATTTTCCATCTGGGAACAGCCCTGAGCAAGCTGACCTGAGCTGACTCTGCTTGGAAAAGATGGGAATGGAGGGCTCTCTTGACATCTCTTCCAGCCAGTATTATTCTGTGATTATCCAGAGGGGGCACTTTATGAAGCAAATAGAACAGCTGTGTCTTGGTCTCACAATTGAAAGGAAAAAAACCCAAACAAATCTCACAAAAAATTAATCAAAACCAGCCTCATCAAAAACCCACAACACATCCCCTCCTCAAATATCTTCTGTATAAAGGCAGGGACATCAATAGACATATATATCCTCAGAAGAGAATGAAGTGCCCATTCCCCCTCAAGAGTCCTTCTCCATCCTGCTGCCAGACATGCAAAATGAGAAACAAACACAGAAAAATGAGAAACAAACACAGAAGGGTTCTCTATATGACATCTGAAGATGAGACTCTGAACAGAGGCTTTTCCCTCAGCTAACTATTCCATGGGCTCCTCTTGAAGAAGGGGTTTTTCCTCTTTGGTTGGGACTCCTGTTTTATTTAAGTTTTTAAAATAGCTTTGATCACTACCATTTGACATCTGACAAGAGCTTCCCCTAGGGCCTTTTCCAGAGTCATGACAATGTATTAGTGTCATCCCAAAGGAAGAGGGAAACTAATATGTGTGTGTATGTGCATGTATGAATGTATTTCCTGCAAGTGTGGGACAAAGAACAGGATGTAGTGATTGCAGAGAAGATGAACACAGAGAGCTAAGGCAGTCAGTCCCAGGCACTAAGATGCATGCTCAGTCTCATCGCAAAAGAATGTTAAATGAAGATGACCATAAGAGAAGACAAGTGCTGCCACAGAAAACAAGATCCAGCTCTTTGTGAAGCATTTTGGGAATGCTGATCTCATGTACAGTCATGGCTTAAAGAACCACTGTTCCCATGCAGCCCTCTCTGATGTCTCTCCTACCCCTTGTCCAGCTTTTTTAAGCATTGCCTCTCTTGACAAGGTCAGGGTCCCATCAAATGCACTTGTGGATGGGTAATGCAAACCCAGGAGCACCACTGATTAATGCTGAGGAAAAGTAATTTGTGAGAAGCTACCTGTGCATAGTGGAGCTGGGGTAATAAAGGGGATAGGGAACTTCTGTTGCAGAGGCAGAGCACCAGTTAAAGAGAAAGCAATGTGTGGGAGCAGTCAGTTTTAAGAGTTACATCTTTGTCCTGGTGATGACAGTTAAGAGACACATACACCAGTAATGTGGTAAGGGGTATGATCAGACTGTCTAAATTACAACCAAAAGAAGACAAACCCAAACACTTCATACCTGGATAGAGCAAAATTCCTTACCACAGTGCTTCCTTCATCAGCTGTTTGGTGAGCACAAGTACTTCCTCAGTGTATTGCCATGTAATCTGTGAATGAAATTTTCCTAATTTCATCATAAGGAATTCTTATAATTTCTTGACACACAACAATAGAGTACCTTGTGGCCTTGCCCAGCTCTCAGCACTCAGAATACAAATTGATTATTTCTTGTGCTGTTGCTTTCAGTTGCCTCCTATTGCCACATATATTTTTCTGCTTATGTACATTTTCCACTGATCCACAGTAGACAGATGACAATGTATAAATCATGCTTTTCACATTCCTGGGTAGAGCTGCTGTTGATGAACACATTCATGAGGAAATGACTACTGTTTCACAAAATCTTAAAAGAAATTAACCACTGATATTGCTTTTTTTACTTGAAGCAATTCTGACTATCCCTAGGAAAGCTTTTGGTGTGAAGGCCAAAATGGTTGTGTTTTCCACAGCACAATATTAAAAGAATTGAAGAAGAAATACAGTGTTATCTACCAGATATTTCTGTAATATCTATCTCAATTCCAGCTTTCTAGTCTCACAGAGAACAATCTTTAAACCTGTGTTATTTTTCTTCCTGCCTTATTCCAGAGACACATGAGGGGATAATATTCATATTCTATTGTGCTGCTTTGTGGCAGCATGATTTTCACTCAGATGATATTATCCAGCTGGGATTTTTTCTCAGGTTAGATCCAATGTTATGTCACCAGTTTGATAAAGTAGATCCTGCCATAGACAAAAATCACTTCCCAAAATAAATTCAACGCAGGTTTTTTTTGTTATGTATGAGTTGTCTTTCTAGAAGTAGTATCAATATCAAAGTGAAAAGTTCAGGTCTCTGGTTTTTAGCCATTCCAATTGATTCAAACTTTTTTTAATGTCCCCAATGCTGACCCACATGTGCTGGTTGGTGCAGACACTCGTTCTGTTCCTTATTACTGACATTTTGGTATTTAGACTACATTTGGGTTTTTTTTTCTGGATGAGAAATTCACAGCTATACAAGTCTTATTGTAACAATTCTCTAGACCATGGCCTGGTGTAGAAAACAGATTGCATTTTATCTGAATTTACCTCTGAGTAGTAAAGCCCACAGATATGACTCAATTCTGTAACAAAATCTTTATTAAGCATTGATGTCCAAGTAATTAGTTTGTTGGTTAATCAAATTAGTTTTGTGTTCTTCAGCAGGAGAGACTGAAATGGATTACTATTGACAAGTATTTTCCAAACTGAAAAAAATCTTTGAACTGAAAGATATTTTATATTCATCAAGTCATTCCTATTTGCCATTGACAGACTGATTGCTGTCCCCAAGGCTCAGGGAGACCAATGTGTCATTTATAATGTATGTCTGGAGTTCGTAGCTTGAGGAAAGAATTTTCAAGTGTTTGCATACAAATATGTCATTCTGTCTGTATGTAAACCTCAAAAATCTCTGGTCTATTAAGAAACAGAACAAGAAACACCAGAAAGCAAAAACAAACAAAAAGGGGTTTTTTATTGTTTTCACTTTTTTTTTTTAAAGATTATGAATATTTTTATGTTTCTCTGGTTTGGTGTTGTATTTGCCTTACAAATACCTCATTATCCACAAACCCTTAATCAGAACATGAAAGGATCATTTTATCTCCTGTACTACTTTTTGTGCTCTATTTCCCAAGGCTTCTATTGATTTTTTTTAAATGCAAATAACTTAAAAGGATTTAATTTCAGTTGTTGCAAAGCAATTACCTTTAGTTAGAAAAGGTTTATTTGTGATTTTATTTGAATGCTATATTGGAATTTCTTCTAGTAGTTTGTGATGTTTCTGTATTTTAAATGAATTAATTATGTGTGTGCAAAAATACTAAAGTATTTCTATTAGATTAAAAAAGAAAAAAATGTTATTAGAGTTATACTAGGACTGTGTAGAGATTCCCAAACTGTCAACTGCTTTTTGAAGAAATTTTTAACAGATGTTTCATAGGTACTGGGTTTTTTCATTATAACCTTCCACAGTCTTAGATACAAATTAATTTAATGTAATAGTAATAGCATTAAGTAGTCTGAGGATAAATACTATGAACATATTTTTAATGAAATGGGAATGTGGGGATGTTAATTTTTTTAAAAAATGTCTTAATTTTGTTAGGCTTCTGAGACAACTGGTCATATCCTACTGCCATGCATAGAATTTTATAGTGCCTGAATTGCAGGGTGATGTTTTGTGACAACTGATGCAACTGTTTCTAATGGTATGAGTACATTTAATGTTGTATGGAAAGCTTTCAGTGTTCCTCCATAGGAATCATTCTTAACTAATTAATGTCCCAGTAACTTTGGGATATTTTCATATAAGCACTCCCCTTTGTCTTTTTAGCTAGATCTAATTCTCTGAAATTACACTATTGTTCTCCAGAATCCTCATTTCTACTGGATTAGAAAGCATGGACTTCATTTGGGACAGTAAAGGGAATTAAAGATGTTTGCCTATGTTTGCATAGTATGAATATTTTATGTTTTAGCTTTCCAAATTTTTCTGGGTGATTTACCTGTAAAATAAATCTCCCTCTTAGTGGACTGTGTTAATGCAATGGGTTTGAGAATATTGAGAATAGTGCTTATTTCTTCTGGTGTACCTTAGCCATATGTTGACATCCCTGTCTAGTGCTGAGGGGCTCTGAGTTTGGTGCAGCCTGAGGAGCCACAGTGATGGGGGGCAGTGGCAGGATGGGGCTGTGTGGTGTGCAGCCAGGCTGGCTCTTTGTGCAGCCAGCCCAAGGTGCTCTCGTGGCTCTGTACTGATGGGCAGCACGAGAGAGCACACAGCAATAATGGCCTGGCATCAGCTGCTGTGCTCCCAGTCAGTGTCAGCTCTCTGCAGAGTCTGTGCCAGCGTGGAGCCATGGGCTGTGCCCTGCTGCCCCAGGGGCAGGATGCTTCTCCGTGGGACAGGAGGGGTAGACAGCCCTCAGGGCCAAAAGCGTTCATGGCAGACGCTGCCTCAAGTGTGCATCTGTCTTTTGATAAGCACTCAGTCAGTATCAATATCTTCTGATTTGTGGTCGAGACTGTGACCTGCAAATTGGCCCATGACAGTTCTGGGGCACTGTAGATTGTGCCAAAAATTTAGGGCTGACAATTCTCTCTAGTTTACCCTCTCCTTCCCCGCAGGCTGCTGTAACACCTCAGAGTGCCTCACCATTTCGCATCCCAGAAGTGACTGTAAGGTAGAGGCAGCTGCAAAAATGCCTTGAAAAGGCTTCCTAGACTGGGCTGCAGTTCCTGTGTGCTGAATCAGACATGGTCAGTGCAGAAATGCAGCATTTCCATAATTATTAATCAGGGGGTTCTGTGAAAGGGACAAGGAAGATTTTTAGTGCAAAGGTTCAATTTCAGGAGGATGTGGTAGTGCTGCTCCTCTGTGTCATCTGCTCCAGCAGAAAGGCAGACAGTGCTGAGTCAGAGCTTCAGGACAGATCCTCTCTGTCCAAACTGAAGGCAGGAAATCTTTCTGCCTCTCCTGTTACAGCAGTTTGTTTCAGAGGAAGGTGTTATCTTGCACTACATTTGGAGCCAAGGCTCCAGGGATCCCAGTCTATGGAGTCAGTTCTGTTTCTTTCTGTTCACCCCACTTTATTATCCCTTCTCAACCTTTTGCTCCTAAACATCCTTGAAACTGGGCTGAAAGGTCCTCTATTCTTTATAAATTCAGGGACAACTTTCTCAGGCAAGGAACTGTTTAATCCCAATGTGGGGGATGAATAATAGGGGAAATTTTTTACCTAACAAAAGCTCTCCAAGTGTTAGTGTTATCTGAGCAGTTCCATCCTTTATGAATCAATTGTCCCTCTTAAAAGCCTCTTATTCTTCAAGGCTATGTACTTTTATTTTTGTAGGAGCAATTTTTGGTAACACTTGCTTTGCCATTCTTCTTTATTTAGGTGTTTTGACAATATTAGTGGGCTTACTGTTTCAAAGGCAGCATTTTATGGCAAGTAACATCTTATTTCTTTGAAAATCAAGGTATGGTGCTATTTGTAGCTAATGTTTACTTTTCTGCTTAAATGCAGTTAGTCTCATTTTGAAATGACCCCATGTTTTCATACAGCAGTCTCCTTGACAAGAACCAAATGCACAGCACGTGTGGGTTTATGTATTCTTACAGAGCAGGATCACATCCCTCAAACAAATAACCTCCTTCACTGAATACAAGGAAAGGCTGAAAATTTAACTCTCTGCAGCTTGTTACTGCATTTATCTTCTTCTATTTGTGGTGTACAACTGAGAAACTGTAAGAGCTTAAATAGCTTTGCAGCTGACCTCTTGATCTCATGAGGCTTTTTTTTTCTCTGCCTCATACTTCTTATCTTTGATTATGACACTGAAATGCAAGTATGGTAGGACAATCTCAACATTTTTAGGGATCCTCTGAGATGCAGAGCATTAGTACAGGTATTTGCCACTACATTAGGAAAGCTATCATTTAGCTTCTGTTATGTACATCATATTGTTTGTGCTCTATGAAACATGGTATTTAGTAGAATTTTTTAAAGTTGTGTGCATGTGTCAGCTTCAACTCTTGTAGCATCTTGATTTTCATGTTACGATAACAATATCAAGGAGAGAGAACAAGTTCTTTCCTTCTTTTCTGTAGTTTCATCACACAGCAGTAGAAATTTATTTTTGTACTTTTTGCCCTTCAGTCTTCCTATGTAGTAGAGATAGTAGTTAACTTTTTCTTAGTATTTAAAAAGATTTAATTTTCATCTTATGCACTTGCTTGAACATAGGTGTGCTGTGGGCATATGCTCGATCTATGCCCATTTCTCTACTTGTAGCTGTGGTAAGTACTCTTACTTGAACTCATTGAGATTGTGTTTGTTATGTAAATGAAAGTACATGTGAGTGTGTAAAGATGTTATCTGTGTCTGTTGCACGCATCTAATGTGGCAAGACAACATGGCTTTGGCACAGAGCTGTACGTGGTGTTTAGGTAAAACAGGAGAGTAAGTGCTTTTAGTGTTGGTCACTCAGTGATTGTGTTGGCTTTTCTCAGTATTTAAGACGTGCTATTGTATGATATTTTCAGAAGTGTTTGCATTGATGTAAGCTTTGTTCCTGTCAAAATCCTAGCTGTGGATTTAAAAATTATCCATGTTGCTCAGTATTGCTTAATGGCTTAAACTTCAGGAAAAAAAAAATCTCAGAGGGGTAAGTTCAAAATTTGCATTGGAAAAGAATGGATGCTTGTTCCCCGTACCAGTTTCTGCCGAGGGATAGACAATTCTGTAGAAGGTAGAGTATTTTCCTGCTAACTTTTAAGCCCATTTGAGTAAAACAAAAACCTGTTAGCACAAATATGTTTCCTGCTACATTACCCTAAAGATCAAAACCCAGTTGTCCTTGAATAGTGGTACTTCCTTACAACCCTCCCTACTTTTGGCTTTTAAAAGACACTTACATCATCTTTAGAGGTGAGTGCTTCTGTTAGCATAGAAGAAATTATGGGGGAGGATCCAGACACTTGTCAGTGTGTCCTAGTTTTAGGAACTGCTGAGAAAGTGAGGACTTAATGTTCTTTGGTTTTGATCACAAATGCCTTCTTTTCAGACAGATGGTTAAGTCAGGCCTGATTCAAGACCAGTTGAGGTGAAATGCAAAAAATCCCATTTTTTTTAGAACATCAGAACAGTTAATCAGTTTAAAATATTTGATCCAGATTTGGAGAAATTAAAGAAAATGTAATTTATGAATCTATATTCACCTGTATAGTCTGAGATCATCTAAAGATGGCACTTTAGGTTAGATATGGGCATGCATTGTTTTTGATTTAAATGAGCATGAGAAGACAATGTGAGTCCATTTGATCTATGCTGGTTATGGAAGGACAGATCATATCTGGTTTGATGTAAACCCTGCTAATACAAAGCTGTAAGTTCACACAGAATTTTTAAAAGTACCAGTGGCTGTATGAAAAAGGGAATTTTGAGATTACACGGACACTAATCTGTTTTCAGATACCCTCTTTCTCTCCCTTCCTACTGTAAATGAAGTCCTGACCATTTTTCATGATTGTTTTTTCTTTCACAGTACATTTCCTGTTCAAAGAAATAAAATGAACAAAAAATTATTTGTGACACTGACAGTAAATTTGGTCAGAATACTCTCAAGTGACAGTTGATAAATAATTTTTATTTATAACTGTACCATCATTTCTTAGCCAACTGTGCTCTTTAAATGGCAGTTTTTCTTTTTAAAATAAAATGTTTAATGAAGATTTATGAAGAAAGTAAGTTCTTAAATTGTCTGCTCACAATTTATGAGCAGGAGAAAATGCAGTATAAAAACCTTTCCCTGTGTAAATAAATGTATGTCTCTGTGTTTAACACTAAGATTGCTATCAGTGACTTTTCTCTTAAAGTAAGTGGTTAGATAATTTATTTTATGCAGGTTGTCAGGATTTGATAGATAACAGCTGTTCAATTATTTCTCAAAAGTGTAATAGAAGGTATCTCCCAGCTGGTCTGTTTGGTTTGGGAGTAAGTTTTGGGAGGTCACTATGAGAGGGATTTTATAAATCATGTGCGAGTAACTGTGCTTTTGGTAAAACTCTGGTAAATATTTGGACTTCTCCTGTGATTTAATAAAACCATTTATGTGAGAAAAACTTATATTTGTAGAGGAAAAAACCCCTTCACTTCTGTACTTTACCATGGGTCGTGTGTTGGAGTGAGGAAAGCATGAGGACTGTATAAATCAGTAGCTAATTTAAGACCACTGGTTTCAGAGTAGTAAATGGGAATGTTACCTCTCTGAAAGATCAGAATATAATAGTTCTGCCATTTTTTATAAAAGTACTGAGATAAAGCTATCTTTAGGTTTATGAATAGAATGAAGTATAGCCTACAGCCCTACGTTGGAGGATGAGTGCATTGAGGTAGAAACAGGGAACTCCACGGCTTTATTTTAGTTTATTTCTTTCTTATCTGCAAAATGTTGCCTATGTTCTACATTAGAATTCAACTCATATCATCTGCCTCTCTGGGTGGCTGTGGTTTTATCATTAAATACACAGACAAATAGCAACCAACAACTATAATTTTCTTGAGGAAGAAGTCCATAGTGAAGAGTGTTTAGAGCCAAAATCTGTGCCTCTACTGACATCATGAGAATTGCAGTCTAGGCTAGAAAATGCCACTGATCACAAGGTCACATAATAGAGGTTAGTGATCTGAAAAATAGTCCTTAAATCTCCTAAACTTTCCAAACTGTTTTAGAACTGCAAATTACATTACTTTGGTTAAAAATCTGAAGAAAAATATTTCCTGCAAACATGGAGATAAAAATTTTGGGTGAGGAAAAAAAGAACAGATGCAGCTAAGCTCTACTTAATAAACACAACAAGTCTTGATTAAATGGAAAATAGCCTTTGAGTATAGAGACATATATGTACAGAATTCATCTTGATAGCAAAGTTCAGTAAACTGGCTATTGTGAAAAGTTGGGAAATGTGTTAATCTGTGACTACTTGGTTTATTTGGTTTTGGTTTTTTGTTTTTCCCCAGACTCTCAAAATACAGAAAATAAAATTATTTTAGTAATTTATTTAAATAAATTTCTTTAATTATTTTCTCTTACCTCACACTTATCAACATACACACCTTATGCTATCTAGAAACTTATTATTTTATGAAAATATAAAAATGTATAATAGTGCACTGAAATCTCTGGAGAGCAACTTTCTAACAATTGTTTTACAGTGTTGAACACAGCAGAGTTACTCTTTCTGTGGTAGCATCATGCTCTCTTATTCCTTTTTATATTGTGTTTCACTCAAGCATTTTCCTTGTTTCTTCAGGCTCTCCTAAGCTTTATCTACATCTTATGGAATGCTGATTTCACTGTGGGACAGGAGTTCTTAGTTCAGTCTTTTGGGACTTTTTAAATAGTCTGTTGGGTCTTTAAAGGTAGAAGAACAATTCCATGTGCACTTTGTCTTTCACACTTGTCAGAGGCAGATCTACCTTTTGGTGTGGCAGTGCTTATGAAGTTAGGTCAGGACTGAGCACTAAGTTTCAAATCTAAATGTCTGTCTTTGGATTTGTGCCTCTGTTACCATCCCTAAACTCATGGAGATAAGGAAGTTTATCAGATTATCATGTAGATTCAGAACTTTAAAGATATGCTATACGTTTCAGTTTTGTGTACTTTGATGATAGGCCCTTTAAAAATTTGAATAACCATACCTGAACTTTCTGCCAGACAGAAGGCAGGTTGCACCACTATGCTTATTTAAACCCTAAGACATATTGGGCACTGGCAGTTTCAGAGAATGACAGTCTGTTCTTTCAGGATATTTAAGATAAAAATGGGAGCTGCTATACTCAACCATGAAAATAGGGTTAGTTTCAAGTGATCTACTGATAAGTGGGTAAAAGAACATGTCTTCATACTCCTGGAAGTTAAAGGGGGAGTCAGATCAATGGTGGGAGGTAGAGACTTTAAATGTGAACATAAATATAGCATTTTTATTATCATATTAAAATAAGTATTGCAGATTCTAAATTATGCATGGAATAAATAGAAGAAACATAACACAGGTCATAAAGCCTGTGACTCTAGCAATATTTAATTTTTGAATATCAGTCCAGATGTATTCTGCTTGCATCTGTCCTTTTAAGTACAAGAGATGCTAATAGGGCAGTCTGACCTTCTCAGAAGGGAAAGCAAGTGCACACAAAGAGTTCTTGACTATATTTTTCTGTGATATAGAATATCTGTTGCAACCTGAATGAGAGAAATCAGTGTTGTTTATGACTTGGCATGAAGGTAATCTGGAATTCAGATTGAAAGCATCATTGAGACAGTGTTTGTTCACCCTGTGAATTTCATCTGATACAACTTACTGTTGAACTCAGAACTGTAGTTTCCCAGTGTCATTATAATCTTGTCAACGTTATTTTCAAATACAATAAGTCCTGTGAGCTTTGCTTGGTGATGTAGTCTGACTCACTTTCAGTATGAGATCAGGTAATACATTGGCTGGTTTTTATTCTACCTTTGTAAAAAATCACAAATCCATTCATTAGCTAAAGTAAAACATTGAAAAGATACCGTATACAAGAGACAAAAATACCATTTGCTTGGTGATAATTACTAGTGTTCATTTTCTCACTTAAGTGATAGGGCACATCACACTGTTGCCATAGCAACCCCGATTCTGTCCCATTAACTGCCTAATGTGAATTTATGAATGCAAGTTTCAATGTGTGGAAAGCTGCTCAAAATAGGGAGTGATTCATCATGTACAGCGCAGACAGCTGAGTTGCAGACTAAGGGTTGTCTCATTTGGTCTTAAGTGTTAAAAGGCTATGCTGTGGTGTAGGTATCCAATTAAAGATGAAGCAACTTGATATTTAGTGAGATGTAAAATGATGGTTGAATAGCTGTTTTAATTTTTGAAATGTTCTATACTGCATCACAACACAAAAAAAAAAAATCTCCTAAAGATAATGACTCTTTCAGAGTGATATTTTTGAGATTTGAGATATTTTGAAGATATGCCTATTTCAAGTTAGCTTGCTACAGCTGAATATGCTCTAGGATACAGAGTTGTAATGGATTTACCCCAAGCTTTAATTAGCACTTTACACCTCAAGAAAACAAACCTGTGACTAAGGAACTGAAAAGAGATCTGGGTTCAAATCCTGCCTGCCCCATGGACTTTCCTGATTTTGTGGTACATGCTTAGATCTGTGCATGCTTTTCTCCTATGAAATAGGGGGAAAAAATTAAAGAAAAAAAAAATCCCCTCTTTACTTTCTCTCCTCTGTGTCATGGAATCATTAAGGTTGAAAAGGACCTTGAAGTTCATTGAATCCAACTCTTGACCCATGCCAGGTCCACCACTAAACTGTGTCCCTAAACCATGTCATAGCTATTTAGGCTCCAATCCTGTGCCTGTTTGCAGTTTTCACACTTGTGACAAGTTTCAGCAAGTGCATCAGCATTTATAGGAATAGTTTTCTAGCTGAAATAGAAAATATGTCTCTGCTTACAGTCTGCCTACTCAGTCTCAGTGTGGTGTGCCACTCACCAGCTTTGTTCAGTTCTGAGGGCTGCTATGGAATAGATGGTATCAAATGCACTAAAACTGGGTTAAAGAAATGATTTAATGGATATGAAGCTAATTGCATATAGGTGGAATTAAGGTAGCTTATGCAGTTTTATTTTGCATTTGTGCATCTGCATGATCTTGCAGTGCTTTATTACATTATTATAAACTATTTTTAGCAGGTTCTTTGGAGTTACAGAAGTGATGTATGTCTTTCTCTAAGAAGCATGTTAGTCTATCACTTATTATCATTGGGATAATAAGTGTTTAATTGAGATGAAGAAATGTACTTCCTTTTGCATTTTGCTATCTTTTGGAATTAGATTCATACACTGGGGCTATGCACCCAATCTTTTTTGAATAGCATAGCAGTGGAGTCAGACTCCAGACTTCATGCTTTGCTTTTCTGTGTATTATTACATTACACTGAACATTCAGTTCCAGAGAAAGATTTCTGCTTTATTGTAGCTGATAAATTTACTTTTCGGGGTTGTTCTGTATGGAAGTAAAGGGCTCATTATTTCTGCTGTTGTACCTCAAATACATATGGCCAAACACAACTTATCCCATTCCTCTTGCTGTTTTTCATGCTACCTTCTCCTGTGTGCACCTGCTCATCTCTTCCAACCACTACTGGCAGCACTATTTAGTAAAGACAATCCCCCCAGCATTACTAGTCTTCCAGACAAAAAGGCCAATTTTGCTTACAAATCCTTAAACACAAACTTTCAATTATGTAGGAAAGGTCTTGTTTTCTTTAATGCATGAGCTTGGACTTGCAGCAAGTGCTTTGAAACCTCTTGCTGTCAGGATATGCAGTGAAAACTATGTCACTGTTTAAAAGATTAAAAAATTTAAAGGACTAAAAAGCCTAGTAGTCTTAGGCAGCCATTCAGGCTATCAGTTCCCAGAATCGCAGATTGGGTCAGGTTGGAAGGGATCCCTGTGGGTCATCTTGTCCAACCTCTCTGCCCAAGCAGGGTCATCCTGAAGATAATTAAGAAGAGGTACTTATATATTTGGTAACTTGTTGCACAAACCCCATGATATTACTGGAAGACAAGCACATATGGCATGTTTAAGCCATAAATGTATATTTACATGTGTAGTCTCACATGTATACATGATTGCTGATATTGATGATCTATGCTTATAATTTTTGACAAAGAAAACTAAGGAATTTATTGAAATTTATTGGCTTCTTAGGAATTTAATTTGTTAAATTTTAGTCCCAGATCACAGATGGATATTCAAGATAATTCAATGGTTAATTATCTTATTACTATTACGGTTAACGACATTGAAGGGAATCCCACTATTCATACAAAGAAAATGTCATCCTTTGCTGCTGACTGGGTGGCCTTCTGAAATGTGTTGACCTCATAACTAAAATCTTGACTGCAGGCAGCTCACAATCAGCATCTCAAGGAGTTGAAAGTATATCAAAGTTGAAAAGCTGGGAGGGGAAGGAAGTAAGCTTTGTAAGCAATGTCAGAGAATTTCCTGTATTTCAGTTAATGGAAATTTTGTAGAGCTGGTTGACAAGAATGTCTGCTAAGGATATGCGCTTGACATGGCTTTTATTTATTTTTAATTTTTAGAATTGGCATCAGGGAATAAAAGTTTTGACATTTAAAGACTGGCAAATTAATTGATAAGTTTTAAAGAGTACATGTTCTACTAAATGCTGTAAATATATGTAATGTGAAAGCTCATGAAAGGTATTGCAGTTGACTAGCAAATATTTGGAAAATGAAAATTTGACAGGAGGTTTTCTACATGACTTGCATGATTAAGAATTTGAAGCTTCATGTTTGGGGCCTAGAATTAGTAATATATTTAAAGTATACTCAAGCTTCAATTGCTTAGTGCAACTTAAAAATATTCTAAAACTTAAAGACACAGTAAAGATTGAAAAAGCACTGTTCATGCAATCCAGTAAATTACATTCTCAAAAGTACATTTAAGGACTAATCTTGAGGGTTTTTAAATGAGGTAGCCATAATGACACCCCAAACAATACATATTCTGAGGATTGTTAAATCTGAACTCCAAGGCTTGGTGAGGCTGCAAAGGAGGAAAGCAGCAAGTAATTATTTATTAGAACTGAAGTTGTGGAAATGTATGAACTCTTCCTCCAGCAGCATGCTGTCACAGTTTTTTTCCTGGCTACTTTTCCCAATTCCATATGGGTTTGGAGCTGCCTACTTAAGGGGAATACCTGATTTAAAAACAAACTAATTTCTGAATCCAGTTGACAATAAAAGTATTTAGAAGTTGTAGGAGGATTGCTTGGGAGGTCACACTGTAACACTTAGATGGATCTCAGTGCTTGCAGAGACTGGGAGCAGACTTTCTCTCCAAGGACCCTTAGTTGAAGTTACACTTAGGCAAGATGTGTTTGAAAGGCCATGCATATTTGGGCCATCTCCATATTCAGTGTATGCTACAGGGTTTTGCAGAGCAGCCACAGCTGTTCAATTGGGTTCACATCTTCCAGTGCCCCTTCTGTAAGCCTTTGATGCTAATATGATGCTCTAATGAGAGATTTGTGTGGCAACAGAAGTCCTTTATTTTCAGGTTTGATCTGAAACTTGAGAGGAGCCCATACTTTTAAAAAACCCCAATATACTAGGAAGTAGCCACATTACAGATAATTATCTTTACTGAAAAGATTGTACAGCAGTTTTTAAATTACAGTTAGTAAATAAAAGGCTTTCACAGACAATAGGTTTCCTTTGCTAAACCAAGGAGGACCTCTGTCTTTCTGCTTTGTCAGCTTTTGCCAAGTTTATTTCTGTAGTATAGGGTAACACAGACTAAGGTCTCCTCAGGGGTTTATTCAGCTAGTGACTGTTAATTGAAAAAGTTATTTCAGATAATCCCTATGAGTGAAATTAATCTCTTGGTTGCGATGAAGTCATACATGACCAATTTCATTAAAAAATGAATCACTAATACTTTCCATTTCTTTTTAAATGTCAGGTTTAGATGCTTGTTTTTTCATTAGCTATTATGACATAATGTTCCTGATAATTTAAGAAAGAATACTACTATTGCTTCTATAAAATAAAAGCAGGATCTAATTTTATGACCTTATTTGCATCACAAGCTTCACAAAGACTGTGGCTGCCCTTTTTTATTTTCTATCCCAGCAAAACTGTTCTTGAACTGTGATTGACAGAGTTCTCAATCTGTTTTAATCTTATTGTGAATTAATTTTTCCACTAATAAATATTTAGAATTTAATCTAGAGAGGCATTTTTAACAATTCCAGCATGAGACAGAGTAGGGTACTTAGGAGGATCCCTCAAAAACCTGGAAGGAGATCTGATGCCCTGAAGCAGTTTAATGACATGTAATTGTTTAGTAAACCTGAGCAACAGTGCTTTCTTCTTCTCCTGACATGTTTTAAAACATGTTAATTGCTGTACATTATGCATAGACTTAGTATCCAGTGTGATGTTACATGACTGCTTTTTGTAATTTGCAGGTGAGAGACCAACAAAATGTGCTTTTTCAGGACCATAAATTATATAAAAACCAGTACCATTCTAGTTGCCGTATTTTTTAATATAAAATCATGTGTTTACACATACGTAGTCAAAATAAAAGAGCATTTCCAAAATTGCATTATCAAATAATCATGTTAGCAAATACAGAAGTTGAAGATGCTGATTTCTCAGAAATTGGTTGCTTGGACTTCCATGTACCAGGCTGTGCTCTGACAGCTCTCTGCACTTACTGCAGAAACTAGTGAGGAAATTTTCAAACCAAAGAGCTGAATTTTGACAAAAGTACATACTATTGAAATACAGGTTTTGTAACAAAATTCAGGTAACATTAGTGCGCTATGCAGCCATTCCTGTGGTTAATATGAAGTTCAGTCTAAACCACAAGCTCCTGTTAGCAGGATTATCTAATAATAAAGATTTAATGGAGCTGGTTTGGGTAGCTTTACCCAGTCATTGGCATAAGTGTCATGCTGTGCCCTTTGAAATAGAGGCCAAAGGATTGACTCCCAAACAGGTCTTGTGGTGGATGCTGCTGCCTGCACAGAAGCATCTGAGTATCAGAATTTCCACCTGAGTTCAAGTATTAGTATGTGTCAATATGGTCACAGGATATAGGGCTGATATGGTTTGCAACTGCAAGCATGATTTGCAGATAAAGTAGTCTAGTCACTGTCCATTTAATTTTTTATGCTCTTGGAGAGAAGGAGCTGAATTAGGCATGGACACTATGGGCTCTCTGAATATATTTGACCAGTATGTATGTTGCAATAGGAAGCAGTTTTGCTTAAATAAAAATGCATTATGACCCCAAGCAAGGAAGACTTGGAAAAAAGGCAAGAGGAAAGTTCAGTAAATATTATCAAGTAGATTACTGTTGTCAGTGATATACATCTGACTTGCCTAAGGCTTGCCTTCAGTAACTTCAAGGCTTGTAAAAATGACAGACTGTAGTGATTACCCTCCATGAATGAATGGATGAAGTGATGGAGATACTCCTGACTTAAAATTGTTTTGGTTATGTGGGGAGTAAGACAGATGTCTCACTTCCTTTCCATGCAGAAGGCTGTGGCATTCCCACCTTGCTAATGCTGGGAAGGCAGTATAGGCCCCTGGTCAGTAAACCTAATTAGAGAACTGCTCTGCTCCCCTGTCAACTGCAGTGGTAGAGGCAATCTCATTAGTGTGTGACCTGCTGAATGCAGACAATGTTTGTGCCTTTTCAGGCTGGAATGCTTATTTTGCTGAGAACATATTCCTCGCAATTATCCTTTTTTCCATCAATGTTATGTGTGTCTAGGGCTCTGGAATATTAGCTGTTCTTTAGTCTGTCACTGTTGAAAACATCTGTGTTGAAAACACACTGTTGAAAAGGCAGTGTGCCAGCCTTTGGCTCCCATGCAGCTGATACAGCTTCATTGTCACTGTCCAGTCTGTCTGTGCTGGCAATACAAATGCTACCAGGCTGATAGGTGTAGGTGTGTGCAACGGTTTTGCAGCTTTGAGGATCAAATTCAAATGTTGTGAACTTATTCCAACAGTTTGTTTTTGGATACTTTAGCAGAAGTAGTCTTAGAATCGTGCTGCAACTGGGCTTATTGAATATTTTGACATTTATTTCTAAATTTGACTTCAAAAATAACAGGAGGCATTTGCTAAAAGCACTTGATTCCTTAAAAAACCCTCACAAGATCAAGAAAATAACCTATAAAAATCCCAAACAAAAACAATGCAGAAAGAGACACTAGAAGAAAGTAAGAGGTTTTATGTACCTTTTAACATTTCTCTAGTACTAACAGAGCTATTTTTACAAATTGCACAACGTTATTGACACAGCAAGAATATACACTCACACTTACAAAATGAAAAAAAACGAAGATTCAAATTCCTCTTCTAATAGTAGCTACTCTCTAAGCTCCTTTCTGTGTGAAAATCATACTGATATAATTCTTTTGTTTCTATTTTTTTATTTGGTTGGTTCTTTACTGAAGTGACAGAAAGTGGTATTTACAGAGCTAATTCAATTTAAAAATAGTGGATTAATTTCCTAGTGGATTAAAGAAATACAAAAATTTGAGGATTTCAGAGGGAAAAGATAAAATGTTATTAGTGTCAGAAGAAATATATGAACCAAAAGCAATTTTCTATTAATTATTTATGTAATTATAATAGCCATATGTATTTTCACTACAAGCAGCAAAAATTACAGTTTCTTCTTCTGAAGTCTGTTTTCCTAGTTTTTAATAGCTCATTTCTCTGAGCTAATGGAGAACTCGTTTTGATAATGAAGTGTTTCCAGAGATTCCTCCCTTGTAGGATACAGACTGCAGGTGTGCTAAATTTGCTCTGGTTTTTCTCATGTGGTAGAAATTTATTAGTAGCTTAAAACGGGCACTAAAAAGTAAACTAAAAAAGAAATCCCAGAATTATACTTTTACCTGATATGTTATTTGTTTTTAAACAAATGCTTTTGAGACAAATACCTTTCACATCTCCAAGAAAAACTTAGATTTTAATTTAAAATCTTGTTAATTTGACAGTCTTGCTATTGGCTGCCAGTGATGAAAGAATTACTACTACTAGCAGTTCTGATCTCCTTTATTGTATCTGCTTCTCTTAGAAAGTCAATTTTTATAAATGAATCAGGTCCATCAACAAACTTTCTATTGCATATTGGAGAACTGTTCACTTAAGCCTCAGGTTCCCTCAGGTTTAGTATTTTTTCTTTTGCTTAGGTAGAAACATAGGTGGCCTAAGCATAGCTCCATAAAAATTAGGTTTCTAGTCTGTATTTGTTGTCTAGCATCTCTGAATAACAAACACAGAAAATGGGAACCTTCAGAAGGTGAGCCACTCCCACTTCTTCTTTCCAATATCTGTAAGAAAAGCTCAAGTATAGATGCTACAGATGGCTGAAATTTGTTAAAGTGATGCCGTCATTAGTGCTGGGCTCTTCATATTGATATTTTCTACATTTCCCACCTAGGTTGAATTAACATTGAGTAGAAGTAACACAGCTTGCTTTATCTTTCCAGAACAGACTGTTGGCTGTGATGATTTCAGGCTAGTCAAACAGAATAGCTCCTGAGTTCTGTTTTCAAGCTTTCTTGTGATGCTGAGCTGTCTTTTGAATTTTGCCTGGTCTTGGCTTGTTTAGTGGAGCTGATGATATGTGCTGTGATGGTTTACAGATCAGACTTTTCCTCTCTTTCCACACTGTGAACACCATAAACCAGCAAACAAACAAGATGCTGCAGGTTTTTAAAATAATTTTTAAAAACTCTTGACTCAAATGGAATATGAACATAGTGCCTGAATTCTTTACTAAAAAGGAAAAACAATGCCAGGTCCAGGCAGATTTACTTGAAAGTGCCTCTTTATGAAAAGTAAACAGGCTGCTTTGCAGTTGTATCTCAAAGTGGACTTTGAAGGTTTTTTATTGTTTTTACCCATTGTGTAAGCTTGTTAACAAGATAACAACATATTTTTAAAAAAAAAAAAAAAAGATGGCTTTATTTAAATATGGGACCAAGCCTGCTTTTAAGAAAATGGGCTTTATTTTTCTCCCCCCCTTCCATCCTTCCTCCCCCCATTCTTTGTTCAAAACCCTAATAATTATCTTGAATTTTCTAATGGGCGTGTCTTCTGAAAAAAATATTAGTGAGACCAAAATCCTTCTGAGAAAAGATGTCTCTTGCTTTATCGGAGGGACAAGTCAACTCCCTGGCAAGGCAGGTGATGGGAGGTTGCCACTGTCTGGTGTTACTTGTGTCTCCCTTCTGGGATGCAGAGGGCAATCCCAGAAGGTAACACTGCCACCTTGGGCTCCAGCGCTGTAAAAGCACAAGGAGGACTTCTGCCGAGAAAATAATTTTCTGATGCTGCAGAGCTACTTGTTGTCTTAGGGTAGGGAAACACAACCCCTGATGTTCCTTCTAAAGCACAGCATCTCTTCTCCCAGACAGGTCAGCAGTGACTCATTGCAATGAGATTTTCTTGCTCTAACTGTATTTTTGTTTCTTCTGGATGCTTTGTGGTGCCTTCAAAGGATTTCTAAAGTGTGTTTCATTTCCAGTAGCTCTGTAATTTAAAAAGTTTTATTTTCCTGTGCCTTCTATAATTTAATGTTTTCCTGACTAAAAAACATATTTTGCCTTTTTTCTCCTTAAACACATTCTTAGCTTATTTGCCTTCAGTTTGTATTAATTGAAGTTTCAGCAAATACAAGGTGAATAGGCAGAAATTTGTATGGTTCTGCTTTCTAAAAGGTTTCACCACACGAAAAAAAGGATTTTTTTGTAGTGAATTGTCCCATATATACTTTGGGTGGTATATTCCTATGCCAATCCCATATAGTATAAAGAAAGAAAAAAGCAAACTAACACATCAAGAGTTTTTTTTGTTAGACCCTGAATTATGTCTTATCAAACTATTCCAATAGCTAAGTGTACATCTAATACTTCCCTAATTATTAAGAAGACATGGGAGAAAGTAAGAATTAGCATGTCCTTCTTATCCTGCCAAACAGCCCTCACATGTATGACTAGAATATAGAGGGCTGCACCACTTCAACTCCATGTTGAAGACATTTAAAACTCAAATCAAATTCACCAGTATAATTCCTCTAAATTTTGCATACATATTTTTTCACCACCTGTTACTTGCACTGTTCTGGTTGTTATTTGTAGCTGTGAATGATCAAGGACAAAATAAATGAGCTGTCTGCAGGGCAAAGTAATTATGGGAGGGGTGTGCACCTGATGCAGCTGGGGAAAAGAAATAAAATTTTAAAGGTCAGATATCTAATTAAAGATACCAGTTGCCTCTAAAAATTGGGGAAAACACACCTTTCCTCTGCATAGTAAAGCATTCTTTCCAGTTACTGTGGGTAAAAGCACATAAATTATTTTCTTTCATAAAATAAGTATGTCTTTCATACACTGTATGTAAATGATCCTTGGAAATTGTCTCATCTTATTTAAAGGAGTCTAGGCATGGATTCTGTATTTACTCATATATATATTTGTGTTATAGAGTAATAAAAAATACAATATGAGTAGTATAAAAACATTCTGCACAAATCTTATGCAATCTATTCCATGGCTTTATTTTTACTAATTATTATGCCTAATTATGCAATTATAAAGAAAGTGAGCTACACCCTTGTAGCTGGAGTGGTGTGATACAATAAGAATATGTATCTGAAACAAGAGATCTTAGATACATTTTAAAGAAAGAATAAGTACTAACAATGGAATATGAAAAAGGTGTTTGTTCTGGATTTTGGGACTTGTATATTTCAGGCAACTGCAAGAAAAATTCTGAATTAGTAGTGAAGAGTTTTGACTGATGGCTTGTGAAGCAGTCTCAAGGGAGTTAATAAACCATCAATGTGATGTTCATTTTTCTTATCTGGTCATCTTTTCACTTGAGTGCCCGAGACAGTCTGTCCCTATGTCACTTCAATAAACAGCATGTTTTATTCATTCTCTTAAAGAATAAAGGCATTATGGTTGCTTTCATATGCAACAAGAGTGGTAGAGCGGTGATATTTAAAATGTTTTTTACAGTGATGGAGATGTTCAGTCACATTTGTGTTATTAGGTGAATACTACCAGACATCCAGCCTATAGCTTGAAATGAGTTATGTTCATGGGTAGAATAGCAAGTTGGCTTCTTGGCCATGGTAGAATGGCAGGGTAACTGTTTATGGGAGATCTTTGCAGAATTCAAATTTTTTCCCCCTGTCCTAGAGGAGATTGATCTATGGTTATAGTTACTAATTTATTTTTTTTTTTTAATGAAAGAATTACTTTCCTGCCCAAGCATCTTAGTATAATCTAGCTCCTGCATGTTACCTCAAATATAATCTTGTGCCCACTGCTTAACAAAATTATTAGCTATATTGCAAATACAAGAACTAATCTTCTCTCTTTGTAAAGCTGCATAAACAGCATGGATTTGCTTTGAGGATAAAGGGAAAAGAGTACTCCCCAAATCTGTTTGCAGCAAGGAAGTCTGCTCTGTACTTGCTATTATGCTCCAGGAGCTTTGGCACCCCTTGCTGTGGCCTCAGGAATGCTTACATCCAGTGCCAGCAAGGCATTTAATTGTGTGCTTAACATTTAATTCAGCAAGATCTATACACGTAGTTAACTTCAACACTTGCTTGCCATGTTGGAAAGAGTGGTTTGCTCAACTGAGATTACAGGAAGGGAAGACAGATTGTCCTGATAAAGTAGATTATATATATATATATATATATATATATATATATATATATATATATATATATATATAT
This sequence comes from Agelaius phoeniceus, assembly GCF_051311805.1. Lineage (NCBI taxonomy): Eukaryota > Metazoa > Chordata > Aves > Passeriformes > Icteridae > Agelaius > Agelaius phoeniceus. The sequence continues at coordinate 35,882,442 of NC_135269.1, read as the reverse complement.
ATATATATGGATGCCTGCATCTATACCAACATCTAAGAGGTCTTTTTTCGGCTTGGAAGCACTCAGATCAAAACTGCAGCGCTTCCTTTCCCTGATGTGCATAGCAGAGGAAAGAAAACAGCTCTTGCCTCTCTCTAGAAACCTCTCTTGTCATTCCACATCCTCCATGTTCATCAGGACAAGTGAAGGTGCTGCAGAATTGCCTTTCTTCCTCTACTTCTTTCCACCACAGAGTGACTGGTATTGAGATATTATTTTTTCCATATTGCCTCATGCCCTTGATGCTGCCAAAAATAAGTGTGGAAGGAAGGCTGTAGTGACCCACTGTACAAATGATACTATTTCTGTTATTCTCTCAGAAAATGTCAAGTCTCAACACTGTACAGTCTCAACATCACAACTTCACAGATGCTCACTCAGTGCCTGTCCATTTCTGTAGTTAACATTTGTAGGATAGAGCTTACTGCTTAAATTATTAACAAAAACCTCAAATTAACAGCAGCCAACCTGCATTGACTTACAGTCTAATGCAGCTCCAGCTCAGCTGCCACACTTTCCCTTGGGATTCACCTGAACTGCTACTATAGGCAGCTCCCTGCTGAGCATGGAAAACCACAGCCACAGAGATTTCTGACAAGGTAAAGGCTTCAAAAGAAGATGAAGTGTAAGGGATGCCACACAGTTTATAATTGGGATGGAAGCATATGGTCATTTTTTTATGATAGACAGAGGCTTCTAGCGGATTCCTTTAAGGATTTCTACTGTTCATGTGAAAAGGACTATGAAAGAGAATCAGCATTCAGCTGACAGAAATTTTTATGTGATACAACATTATATACTGTAATTCATTGCTGTTAACTTATTTTCTTTTATTTATCATTGGTGTAAGTGGAATGTTAGAATGCCTCATATTTTTTAATTAGAGAGTTTATGCATCAGAATTCAAATGTAAGTTACAGTTTGCATTTTTTTTGCCAATTATTCAGAAACTATGCCCAGTCTAGCAGCTTTCCTACTGGATCATCCTGTATTAATACACACAGATCTTAGGAGCAAGCTGTCTGCTCGTTTTGTAGTGCTGCAAGGACTAGGTTTGAATCCTGGACAAGCTGGCAACAGAAAGTTGGAAGGAGTTCAGAGAAAGCCATCAATGATGATTAAAGATTTAGATTTTATGAAGACATACTAAAAACTAATTGTATAGAATTCATCCACATGATGAAATAGTAATATGCCAGTGCAGAATTATCCTCACAGGAGAAAGGTGAGAATCACTAATGAAGAAGATCAATCTCCAGTCCTCAAAACCCCCCCATCCCCTCCCAAAAAAACCCCAAAAACAGTGTCAAGCCCTGTGGAGTACACCACTGCTTTCCAAGTCTACAGAAGCAGCTTGCTAGAAAGCAGTATGATTTGTAGGAGGCAGTGTCCTTGTCTACATTACTTTGTATAATCAACTTAATCTTACTTAATTTATAGTTGAATTCTCATGCCCATTGCTGTTTCACACTTCTTTCCTCTCACAGATTCTGAGAGTGAAGTTCATGGTAGATTAGCCACTCAGTGTGCACTGTGATTGCCTGCTGCATAATTCACAAACATCAAATGACTACACAGTCAGTGTAGTGGAGGTTTAAGCAATCAGTTGGAAATTGGAAGCTGGAGTCCCTCAAACCTTGCAATCCTTGATCAGAGAAAAGAAAAAAGTTTTGTGCAGCTATTAAACACCTCCAGGATAACAGGATTTGACTCTGATTAGGTGCCTGAGCCCTCAGAAGTATTGAGTGTTTGTGTTGGGTTTTTTGAATGGATTAGCACAAGTACATAGGATCTTGAAAATCATAGTGTAACCACAAGCTCAGTAAGTAACAGAACATTGTTTGGTTTTGACAGAGCCTACAGGGTATAGATGGAGGATCCTATAGACTTTACTTCTATGAACCAAACTCCCCAGTGATAACTTGTGCTCTCAGTCTAGGCTCTTCCAACCTGCAAAGGAAGTCTGTGATGGAGGATATACTGCTCCAACCCCAATCAGCATATAAGTAGTTTTTTTCCTCTACTCAGTTGAGTCTCAAAAAATTTAAAATGAAGAATTTTAATTTTTTTTTTCAATTTCTAAGATGTTTTTTGTTTTGCTTTCATTGTGAATGGGTTGCATATCTCTGAAACATGGAAAAAACTTGCACATTTCTGCCTTTGCAAAAGCTCGTTTTCATGCACATCCATTTCCTAAGCCTCTTTTTAATAACTATATTAGAGTGCTGATCAGAAGCCCTAGTGAAGATGAAGGATGTGCTTTGCTTGTTTGTCTTTTTTTAAGAATATGGTCTGAAGGAAGGTAGCAAGTGAATGATGGTGGATGACAATGTATAATTAGCCAAGGTATCTTTGCTTGTGTGAGATTTGGCAAAAATAAAAAGTCTCAGCTTTGGAAAAGTAATGGGCTGTCTGTAACCTTCTTGACAACAGCTGCCATTGAAAATGAAGACAGTGCATCTTGCTTGCAAGTTTCTGCTCTGCTTGTATTATATTCAGCTATCCTCCTCCAACTGTCACATTAGAAATGCATACCTTCATTTCTTCTTTTTAAACTTGTGAAATATGAAGCATATTCTCTAAGTAGCTGATAATCAAACAACATGGGGAAGGGAAAAATCTAAATACTGAACCTCATGATAGAACAAAAAAAAATATTTAAAAAGGAAAAAATGCAATGAGGAAAGAGCACAGTAATAAGCTTTTAGCTGTTTTACAGACATTCTCAGAAGTGTATTAGCATTAGCTTAACGCCTGTGTACACATACCAGATTTCCTCTTGAGCACTGCATAGATGCCCATGAAAACAGGCATGACTGAAAAACAAAAGCCAATGAAGAGCTACAAAGGGAGCATGGAACAATCCCGTTTTTGCTGGTTAAGTGAGTTAAAGCATGAAAGAGGAAGCTGAAACTATAATAAGGTGAAAGACATGCATGAAGTAGCAAAGAATATTTCAGAATGCTAACAGTGATGAGTAGGCTAAATGAATATTTCAAGCAGCAAAAGAAACAACCTTTAAAAATCTGCCTCTTTAACATGGTTTCCTGTAATTATTTAATCTGACCAAGATAATCCACTCAATGAATGCTCACCAAATTGCAGTTAATGTCAAATACCATTTAAATAAAATCTTGAGTCTCTGAATTTAGGATTTTTTGTCTGTCTTAATAGTTACTTATGCCACCAGTAGTGCTCAGAGTCTATTAATTTTTTATGCAAATTTTATAGTGCTTCAAACAAGGTTAATTCTTTAGCTCTGGAAACTGTTTTGGCAATACATAGTTGTACAAAACCAGCATCCAGTGATTCAAAGTAGCATTCTTCAAGAAATATGAAACAAAAATAATAAATCATACTTGATTCCTTTTGCCTTCTTCTAATTTTTAAAACATGAAGAAGCACCCTCCATTTCACCAAGCCAAACAATCCAGCTGCACTGAATAAACACCTGATTAAAACCTTAATATCTAATTCACTTTGTGAGAGGGGGAGAGGCTAAAAAATAAGCCTGGTTTCTAAATCTTTAGATCTACAGATCAGTGCTTAGCTGTCAATGTGAGCTGCATCTTAAACAGACAGGAAGGACTTGATTTATCTACAGTGTCTGCTTTGTATGATAAAAGAGATCATTTGACCTAGCTAGAATGTGTTCCTGAGACACAGAAGATGTGTTGTTTTAATGGCCTTCAAAATTAAAAATGAAATGCAAGTGATGTGATGTGTGTACAGTAGTCCTTGCTTGTAAGTAAGCTCTCAGTATTGTTACCGTAGCTGACTTGACTTAAAAGAGAAGGGAATACTGGAAAGCTGAGGTCACAATAACAGCAAGGAAATTCACAGGTCTTACACTGGATAATGGAGATCATAACTACAGCATTAGAAGATTTAGTTGGCAGTGCAGGCTAATGAACAGGCTGGTTTTATACTTAAACCACTAAACAGCAGGATGGCCAAGCGTAAGTTTTGTGCAGTGTTTGTGTCCCCTGGAAAAGTCACTGTGTGGAATTTAGGATAAAATTGTTCAGCTTTATATGTGACATATTTTAAAAACTTGGAGATTTGCATAAATTTTGCTCTGACCCCCTCTATGGCATATAATCTCTCTTGTGTGGAAAATGGGTGCAGGGAGTCTCCTCTGACTTTTCCTCTGCAGTGTGTTTATGCTAGCTTCCTCTTCTAGGGAGATGCCTTCTCACCCTCTTTTCAGGACTGGCAGCAGATTCTTTAAAGAAAGGTGTGTGGAGGTGTTTTGCCCCCAGGTCACTTTCATTAAATTACACCATCCTTGGGTCAGTCTTTCTCTTCTTGGCTCCAATTTGTTTATCAAGGTATAGTCCCCAGACACAAGGACCCCAACACAAATGGGTTTAATTTGTTCAAGTTGGAATGGGTGTGACATGTGACATCTCATGTAAAGTATCCTAATACTTTACATTTGTGTTTCTTAGCCCATATTTTACTTTGTCTAATTGAGAATTGGCTTTATTTCACTACTGTACATAGTGTGACACTGTCATATCATCTGCCTTTGTCATTAAATACCTTCAGTGATGGAATATGCTTGACAGACATGGAAATAATACTTACATCCATTAGATCTGTTCAACTTATGGTCAATTTTAAATGTTTGCTCTCTTGAAAGAATTTACTTTTTTAAATGTGTACACATTGTGTTTTATTTTCACAGCTGCTCCCTTTTTTTCCTCTGCTATATATTGATGACTTTGTATTTATATTTTATTGCCCTTTATTTTCCCTTCCTGCTCATTTTGTCCCCTTATATTTAAAGAAGAAAACAATTTCAGCAAATCAGAGCAGAGGTGAAGGCACCATATTTGAACTCTTAAAATGTGACAGAACTTCTGGGAACTGGCTTATTATTAGCTCACTTCTCCATTCATTAATATGTATTAGAATTCTTAATTTGGTAGTCTTTTCTTTTTCCTCTCTTCTTCTTACGTCCTGTCCTAATGTCTGCCATAGTTTACCATCAAGATGGGTCCTTTTCCTCTTGAGGCAGTGACTGATGATCAGTGGTCGCACTGTTCCCTTTCTCCCACTGTCAAAACACAGGCAATCTCTCACTATTGCCTAATGCCACACATGAGAACCTGTGTGCTGAATTTATCAATACTGTGATGAAGCCTTGTTTCAGGCCATGAACAGGGCTGAATGTTGTAATAGCAGAAAACATTGAAAAATCAGCATCTTAAACCTTTTTTGTTGTTGTTGTAATGAAATAGTGGAGGGTCCTCTTCAACTGTGGCTTTTTGATTATAGATGTGGCCATGGAGAAACTGTCCCTCCAAAACATGGATAATTGGCTGTGATTCTCTGCACTTCCAAGCCCATCATTATAACATAAAAAATCTCACTCAGGCAGTGCTGCTGTAATGTCTTTCCTTTTATGAAGAGTGCACTGATTAATCCATAAATGTATAACTTAATTTTTGGGATGTCAGCTGTATATGTCCCCTTAGTTTTACTTCTTTTCTCATCGGGTGACAATTTATACTTTAAGAGACTGAGACATGTTTATTGAATTAAACTGATTTACAATGTGATGTGGCATTCAAATACAAACCTCTGGGCAGAGAGGTGCTCTGCTTTGTTTTGCCAGTGTCTGTATTTTTGTATCCTGCAGTGAGAGCTCAGCCAGGCTCCCCTCTCTGCATTTCCTAACACATAATCTATGTTTACTGGGCATAAAATATTTTTGACATCTTACCTTGTCAATGTCAACCAATATGAATGCAAAAAAATGAGGAGAAAAAAAGGAACAGGTGTCTTTTCTGACATTGCAGATGCCTGAAGTGTAGATGCTTGTATGACCTTTCCATGTATTCCAAAGGTCCTGGAATTCCTGCAGGTACTGACTCTAGAACACAAGTAGGTGGCCATGTACTCAAATGATGACAAAGCAGAGATGAAAACAAAGAACTTTGTTGACCAGAACTTTTTTTTTTCTTAATTAAGCCTGGTGAGTTTAGTGAATCTCATTATCCTAACAGTTCAATAGGGACTGAAGGAGATAACTCAGCATTTTGTAAGAATGCATTTTTAATGTACACATACAGTCAGCTAAAGTCAGGTTTTGTTATCTGCAATTTTCAGTATAATCTGCAGAACAGTGCTTGGGATAAGTGCAGCAGCACACAAGGTCTGGAAAATGGTAAATAAATAACAGAAGAAAGTTAACTGATACTGATAGTTTTAATGAACAGGCATTTATTGAATAAGTATCACTTGGCCTACCCACTGATTGTCTTGTCTAAGACTAAATAAATGCCTAGGTTCTGTGAGTTCTTTTTAATTCTAAAAAATACATAGTCATGTCCTGAATCAAGGTTCATACCTACGTGCATATACACATTAACTTAGACAATGTGGTGATAGCATCTTTTGGTACAGTGATCCCAAAATTTGCATTCCAAATCAGAGTCAAATTAGGATTTGCAGCAGACTCCAATAGAAGATAGAAATTAAATCTGAAAATGAGAGCATTGCAGGTGACTTTGGAAGACCCATGATCAAAAGCAAGTGGTGGCAAGGCTCAAGAGAAGGAGATCTGAGAGCAGGAGTGGCATTCTGCCCTGTGGATACTGTCCAGTGCTGCTAAAGGGCAGGAGGGCTCAGGCAACCATGGCACCAAAACCCATAGCCCATAGCAGATAAATCTCACGGGCCGCCCAAGCTGCCTTTTCCATACAATCAATACAGCCTGACTCTGAGCAAGAAAGACTGAACATAAATCACCAGGCTTTTCTTCCAGCCTCCAATTTAGCTGGCAAATCACTGTCCCACGCTTGTTACAGCTTTTGCAATTCTTGTTTTGTGTGTCTGGACTCTCGCTGCATGATCTTGTTGGACAACTCTCTACCCCTCTGGAGGGCATCAGAAGTGAAAATATGGATTAAAATTTGCAAGGCTAATTCAGGATTTTAACCTATTGTTCTCAGTGATGTTTTTTCTTTTTATTTTTTCTTTTTTTTTCTTCTTTTTCTTTTCATGGAATGTGTGAGTATATATTTTCAAGGTACATGCTTCAAGAGCAAGTTAGGAGCTGACAAAAAATGGCTTTTACTTTTTCTTTTATGTATGTTATTCCTGTTCTGGCCTATTATTATTCTTCAGATTTCATCCCTGATCTTTTGAATACAGTAAGATACAAAGTGATACAATTTTTCACTCTAAAATGTGTGGCAGCACTAGAAACATGTAATTTATTCTGTACCAGTTGCTATCCAGTAGTATTGACTGATTGATTTGGGGGAGGTAATTGCTTAATTTATAGGTGCAAATGCTATAGTTGACCTGAAGATTATAAATTTAAGTGTCAGACATACTACTAAGAGACAGAATGTCCCACAGGAAGACTTCAATGATAGACTTTGATAACAGACTCTTGCAAATGAATTCTTAGACTGTGGAGATGTTAACTCATCAGTGTATGAACCTTTGTGTTTATTGCTGAGTACTATCTGGAATTATGAAATAATCTTATTGTAGGGCAAGAATTCTGCATATTGAAGGTATTGCATGGATGGATTCAATATCTTACATATTTGAAGTAGAACATTGCAAGGCCACAAATGAATTCAGCATGTCAAGAGTAACCCCAGATGTACAAAGAGGAATACAATGCTCAGGATAAGAAGCTTAGTAGCATATAATTTCCTTTCTTCTTTTTCTCTTTTAAAATGCCTTAACCAGGTAGATATTAATAGCTCAGAAGCTATGCTCATATTTTGTCTGTCTTTCAGAGACATCTCCATAAAATAAAAATTAAAAATAACAAATATTAAATATGTCAATAATATGCAATACTTTGTTACATAGTAGGATTAAAAAAAATCTGAACAGCTGATAGTATATTAAATATACATGCACTGTATAATGGTCTCTATAACATATAGTGTTTCCTTTCACAGAAGTTTGAGAAGCTTAGCTTCTACCTATATTTCTATATATATATCTTTGTATTTAAATGAATATATATATATATATATATATATATATATATATATATATATATATATATATCTTTGTATTTAAATGAAAGATAATATCTTCTTATATATATTTCTGTATGGAGCTGGATTTTATTCTGTTAAGCAACCTTTAATTATGAAAACACATTCACCAGCTTACTGGTATCTCAATTTTCTCTCGCCGTCTTGGTTTGTTTTCCTCCTCCTCATCCCTCCTCCCCCACATTGTAAAAATAAATAAAGGATGAGCTTCTGGTGTTTTCTATAGAAAGTCAAGCTCCACTGACACTGAGTAATTTCTTCTACAGCTCACATGCACTTGGAATTTAAAATTTAATCTGTTCAAATCAGCTTGCATTACCAGGGAATTGTGCTTAGCATGTTCCATGAATGATTCAGTAGATCTTAATAGCTACCTTAGTAATTTCTTCTGAATCATTGAAAGAGATCACATTAGTAAACATCACTAGTAAGTGCTAAGTACATTTTTCATAAAATTGTATTTCTCGAGTACTGTTGATTCCAATATCTGTTGTGTAGCTTTCTCACATAGAGTTGTGTGTTGTACCTTAGATTTATTGTGCTTGTAAAGAAGAGTACTTGATTTATAAAATTTTTTTTGTACTCTCTGCAACTAAAACAAACAGTGTGCCAGCACAACCACCATGGCATTGTGCTTGGTAGCTCACACAGAGTGCCACACTCCAAGGACCAACTCAAAAAGTGACATAAATGTACCTCTGCTTTCCATGTGGAACCTTTTTTACATTGGACTTACCACATACGCTGATTCTGATTTCTGGCAAGACAAAGAGTGCTATTAGCCATTGGAGGAATAAAAATAACACTTGAAAGAAATATGTATTAAGGGAGGTGGATGTTTCATAAACTTTATGTACTTCAAATGACTTTGAAGTAGCTCCTAACTCAGCAGTAAGAAAGTGGAGAGATTTTTCTTAATTATGGTTCTCTTGAATATTTAAATTATGAATGAAGAATGCCATTGTTCCTTGAACAATGGTAATACTTACTTAAATTCAGTCCCATTAATAAAAAACCCAGAAAGAATAAATATTTTCACATTCAAAAGCTTCACTAAACTGCCTACTCACAGTTGTCACATATTAATATCTTCACTTTTATTTTGAATTTTTAGAAAAGCTAATAAAAGAAACTTTTAAGAGTTTTTTTAATTTAAGAAAAATATATGCCGCTGTGAAGGAATCTGTGTGTTTTATTATCATCTATTATTTGGATGTTTTCAATTAACTGTTTCAAGTGTGATTTTAACATTATTATTGACTAAATACATGAGCCATAAAGCTACAAGAACACAGAATGGATAATTATAAATTTAAAGCCTAGGAGTGTCAGTAAAACTACTTACATATCTTTTGAACATTTTTTGCTTAGAGTAATTGCAATAAAAATTAACTTTAAAACCCAAGCACAGTTCTCTTTCAAGTGTGAGATGGGAGGACAAGGATCCCAAACCTGAGGACAGAGCTCAATCGTGTCTGTGCACACAGAATTACCTGTGGTCACCAGTGAGCAGGGTCAGAAGACTGAGACAGGGCACATTGAATCTCTCTACTGTTCTACAGAGCATCAATATATATAGCTATTTTTGCAGTCTCATAAATATCCATCATTCATAACAGTCCTGTTTTGAATTTTGTAATTATTTGATTTCACAGCATCCCAGAATGCAATTCAAGGTATGCAGAAATAGGTGCATAAAGGATTCTGACACATGCACACCTCTGGCATACGTCACCTGTACAAATAGAAACAGGGAAGGGACTCTGGCAAGCAGTTCCCCTAAACTTTGTAGAAAGAGCAGTCAGGACATGCATGTGTGTTGTGACGTGGGATTCCTTCCTTCTCGCTCTGGAAAGTTGTTCTGTGGATAGAGACTTCACAGTTTTGTGCAAAAGTGGTTTTGTCCTTGTGATCATGTCTGTGTTTTGGGGTTTGGTAGTGAGAATACATCCAGATAATGAGTACTGTTCCTATGACTTATGGTTTGGAAGATCTGGCTCTAATGCACAACAATGCACTAATTGGGCACATATGCAGGGTGAATTAAGGTGGGACAAATAGGCATAATTCTGACATTTCTTAAAATTTTTAGTGTTTGACTTTGCAACTACAATATTTTTATTAGTATAGCCTTTGGTTAAACCAGAAAAAATCATTTTTGAACATGTTTGGAAGCTGTTAGAAGATATTTGTGCATGTCAGGTGTGAATTTTCCTCATGAACAGGAGCTCAAACTAAACTACAGGAGTAAAAATTGGCCTTGATTTTGAGATGTAAATAGAAATTTGAGTTAAATGAACCACGTGTCAGCTGACACTCAAGAAAGTCTGCCCTTTTCTGAAAGAGATCCATTGTATTTAGCTTGAAACCAGGCACTATATTTCATCTTTTCTCAGGAATTTCTTACTTTTTTAGTTTCTATCTTAATTCCAGACAATAAAAATAGTGTGCTTTTCAAGTAAAATTCATCATGTAGCTGTATAAACAGGATTATATTTAACTTTGTCTCTGGAAAGCTTATGCTGGAAACCATTGATTTATATAGGCATAATAAAGGTTAATGTAAGCAGCAACAACATTTATCTCTGACCATAAGGAGTCATCACTTTTTTTTAATAGCAATATATACCCATATTGTTGACATAGTAGTAAATCAAAGACTTCAATAAGGATTGGATTGGAACAGAGAACTGTACTGGAGTACAAAAATTTGCTCCTTTTGGAGAAACAAAATAAAATCATAGTATCAACAAGGTTTATGGCAATATATAGGCACAAAATAATGTGCAAACAGATCTTATGCCTTCTCTTCCTATACTGTCAGCCATTGCAAGGGAGTTTTTGTATAGCAGAGCACAAAATAGGAATGTTTAAGTATGGAGGCTGTATTGTCAAAAAATAATTTTGTCTCAGTTGAAAAAAATAGGTCTTTCAACAATATTTCTTGCAGGTTTTTCTTTTTAAAGTAGTCAGTTTTGAACTAAAGATCCTTTTCCAGAACAAAAGGTTGAATATTCTATTTAGAAAATTACTTCTAAGAAGTCAAAAAGCTATCCCAGGATTTTCATTCAGCCAGAATTCTTTGCCAAATCTGACTTGAAATTGTGAGTAATTTGGCCACATCCAAAAAAAGCATTTTTAGTTAGACTTACTCTTGGCCAATAAATTGTTTCCAGCTCTGTTATTGTGTCCTTACTGTTAGCAGAATGGAGACTGTCAAAGCCAAGAAAAACATCTCTCTATATTCTTCTAGGCCACTTAAAACATGTAGGGCACCACAGCCTGCAAAAATACCTTAATAATGTTGTTTAAGGAACAGTTGCAATTAGTTTTGATTGCTGTATATAAAACTAATCAGAAGTAGTGCCAAGTGAGAGCTTATACATACACAAACCTTTTCAGTGTTTCAAATATGCTGAAGCAGGCACGAGAAGCATGAAAGATAAAGGAGAATTTGGGGTATTTTACAACCACATTAATTTTCAGAACAGATGCAGGGGCTTTCTTTTTGTTGTTTGTTTTTATCGAAAATGTTTCATCTACAATGAAAGAGCTGCTTTTTCAAATGGCATTTTTGAAGGTAATTAGCCTGTGATATTTCTATACTTCTTGTTGATATTTCAGAAATATTTTTAAATAATTCAGCATTTATTGTTTTCAAAGTCCTAAGACTAGTTTTTTTCCGTGCATCTATTTCACAGTAATAAATTACATGTTACATTATCAGCATATAAATTCTGTTTCATTTATTTGGAATGATTGCAGGCACTGTGGAATTGAATGCCACCTGCTAATTCTTCTCCCTCACACTCCCTTGCATGTGCGCTCATAATTTGCACATTTTTATCATTCGTTGTCCATAGTGTCAGAAGTTCTCTGTAAAATGATGCCTTGAGTGATATCCCCATGGCCCTGAGGAGCAGTGCTGCAGGAGTAGCTGCTCCTCATGGGGTCTGTGGTGCCAAGCCCCTCACTTCTTGGCCTTGGTAGTGGGTGCCTGTGTCACGTAGTGCTGGCGATCAGAACACACTTTAACATTAATCTTGCATTTCTATCATCCAGCATGTATTTTGAGTAGCCTGTGGTTGCCCTTTTCAGTCAGATAGCTTGAGGATTACTCTTGTAGCAGAAGCTTGTGGTATTTGAATTAATTCCTTTGTTTTAGAAGGAGCATATGCAGCTATCGGCCTGAGATGCAGTTTGGCAGAAAATGTTACAAAGAGTCTGACCTTGGGAAAGTATATTCTTACATGTGGTGTCTGAGATTGATATCACTTAGAGGTAATGAGCTGTGTGCTACATTTTCAAAGGGATAACTCTCATTTTAGACATTTATGTAGAAAATGTTGCATGTCATTTCTTTCCCAGCTCACGAGAGAGAGAGGGGAGATGTAAGGCTCAGAGAACTGTAATTTAATTGTGATTGTCACCTCTTCCCTTCTTGTTGGGAGGAACTCTGAGCTGTTAGCAACTGAAAATTAATTATTGTCTTACCAACTGTCTATTGTATATAAAATAACTTAGCAATTGTTATTCAGTTTTCAGTGCCAGGTTATCCTCATGACACATACAGTGATGCCACTTGGTCTAAATTGTCAATTGTCCATATAGTTTGGACTTTAAGAGAGAAAAAAACAGAGGGAAAGAACTGACCTGGGCATAAAATGATGGGTTTGTCATCTCTGTTCATCACAGAAATTACAGGATGCTGTTGAGGAATACTAAGCCATTGTTCTCTTTTGATCCCTTTGAACTGATCAAAAGTGAATAGCTTCTTGGTTTTCATAATTTCATAATTTCTTAAGCAATTTTGATTATTTTCTTCAGTACTCCTATTTATTAAAAATATAGGTTTTTTGCTTGCAACACTAGATGTTTGTGAAATGTCAGCACCCCAAAGATGTTAAGTTACTTTGCTGCTGGGCTAATTATTTAGTCATGTTGAAAATAAGGAATCTTGCTTATTAAAAATAAATGAGATTTATCATTGACTTCAGTTTGCTGAGCAAAAGATCATATCATTGTATTTCTCACCAAGGAAAACACATGCTTTATTCAAATTTTACTTTTTTTAGCCTCTAGCAGCTTAGAAACATCAAAAGCTCTGTTCTTGAAACTGAGAAAGTTGTTTCTTTAAAAATAGTTTTATATAGGTCTGAAAGAATATTTAGAAGCAGAAAGAAGGCAAAAAAAAAAAAAAATTTAGACAGTCATTTTTAGCCCTCCTCCTCAAAAACCCTTAGGCTCAAGGAATTTTAATGTATTTTACTTTTTCATTACCTGTACCTGCAAAAACGTTTTTATTTCATAGACTCAAAGATGAGCTTCTACAGAGTAGCACTTAGTTTCTGATTTCAAGCCATGTTAAGAGTTATGAATTCTGTATTCTGATACATAAAAGCAGATCTTTGAAGGGTCTTGATGAAGGCAGTATTAGAAGCCTAACACATAATCTGATCTATGCAAATTCATAGAGCAGTTTTCCTCTGCTGAAGGACAAGAGGCTCATTAGGGTACTTGAAGCTGGAATAACTTGATTAGTGTAAATACAAGACATAAACTACATCAGCTGAAAAAAAGGTAAAAACCCTGTCTTCTCATACTGATTAGTTAGATATTTTTTCCTCAAGAATAATTTTGCTTAAATTAATACAAGCTAAGAAACACTGGCAAAACACTTCCTTTATTACAGAGTCTGGTACTCACAGATGCCGACATAAATTCAGGATTCAAAAGTGATTTCGGGAGGTTCTAAAAATGTAGAAAAAGCAGCTTCATCCTGTCTTTCCAGTTGGGAATATGGGCAGGTGGCATGGAGAGTCAGGTGGGATTTGAGAATTATGAAGCCTGATTGCACACAGACATTTAAAAACTCAATTAATGTCATGAGTCATGGTCGGACATGGACAGTTACAGTCTGTGACCTTCCCCTTTTAATTTCATCAGTTTCGTCTGCCCACGTTAGCCTAGTCTACATCTCCAGCTATGAAAGAATAGTTATGTTTTCATTTTAAATAGAAAAAATTTGTGACAGACATCCTTTTTTGGCACATTCCATAAGATGGTACATCTCTTTTTATAGAGCCAGCTTTAAAACATTAGAGATAACTAATGCTTTTAGACCTTTGATAGAAAGTGAATTTGTACTTTGAATGACATTTCAGGGGGTTTTCTTAACAATTTATGTGTTTCATTATCCTTTTACAAATGTTACAAAATATTGAAAATGAATATCAGGTTTTATAAAATCATTATATCACCAATTTTTTTTACTTGATTTTTTTTGATCCTGAGAAAGCACATGGTGAATTGTGCCTTGTGCAAACCATTTTATTTCAAGAAAATAAAAGAAAAATAATGGTTTCCATTGTTTGAAAGAGCTTTTAGGTTTGTGTTTCAGCTTTGCATGTTAATTACATTGAGATTCCTACTTCGGTACTTTATATATTAAGAATTATGTATGAGGACGGGTTAACTTTTCTTAACTATTATCAGTGTTTTTCAGAGGGCCTTTTTGCATTTCTGTAACGTCACTGTACTGCATGTGGTATCTGCCACCTACTGGATATTGTCAGAATTGCCAGTTGTTTACAAACTATAAAATAACTGCCAAGCGCCTTCATCCCCCACCTGTCTGTTCCAGAAATGAGTGCAATGGGTATCCTTGCACAGGTTAATGTACCAAAGGAAGGAGCCCACAATTCTCAGCCAGCCACTTTAGCTGTGTGTAGTGGTTTTAGATTGAAATCTGGGCAAGTTTTAAGCAGTGTTTCTATGCCCTGCATCATTCTAACAAATTGATTGTTGCTCTACAATAGTTATGCATTTTGACCAGGCAGTGAAATTCAACATATGAATTAAAAGTAGTAAGCTATCAAAAAAATATCCAAGCCAACCCAGCTGAGAAACATACACAGAGTTGTTCAGGTGGGAGGACTGTGCTCATGTTACAGAAAAATTGGAGACATGGGGTGAAAGCTCTTCAAAGTTAGATATAAATGTTCTGAAAATAATTCTCAGGTTTTATGTGTAGCTTCTGATAAAAAGTGGGGTTTGATTTATTGAGTCTAAAAGTGAGTTAAAGTGCCTTGCCAAGTCCCTATAACTGCAGTGCCCTTTAGTCCCTGCCATAATTCATTCTTTCTTCTGCATGCATTAATTTGCAATAACCTTTTCCCAAATAGAAATATGCTGAGTCTTGTGCACTGCCCTTCACAGTCCTCTGTTGGTACTGGAAAAATCTCTCTACCCTTGTTTTATGATCCAGTCTCATGCATGCAAAATGACCACAGGCTGCCTTCTTGGTTTATAATGACAAACAGGAATAATTTCTTATGTGCAATAATAGTTGAACCTAGTTTTCAAATTAGGCTGCTACCTAATTAGGGCTTTCTTTCTTTCTGGAAAAATTAAAGTTCCAGCTTTCTCAGTCTCCTGGACTCCATCAGTATTTAATTCAATGTAGGCAAGATCTTTGTTTGCTTCTACTAACTTTTTGCTTATTTTCATTTGTTGCTATTAACAGGCTTAATTTTGTCTTTTGTCTAGTTTCCAGTCTAAGCTGTTCTCTTTAATAAGATTTAAGCTCTAAATAAGATTGTAGATTTCATACATGAATTGCATACAAGCTCAAAGATAATTGAAAGATGAGCTTTTTCAAGTCTGATGGGTAGTGAACAGGAAGCCTGGACTTTATAGCAAAGCTTGTGGCTTGACATGATACAGCAGAAATTTCAAGCAGAAATTCATGAAAATTATGTCAGCTCTCAAGGCTGTCCCTTCAGATATTCTTTTTCCAACTGCTGTTTCTCTTAAAGAGTTGCTCTGTGCAAGCTGTTGAAGTCCTCATGGCAGCCAGGAATTAATTCTTTTAAATCTTTCCAGAATATGTCTTCCTGGGGGAATTTCAGCTTCTAGTTCAGAAAGGCAAAATGCTGGGTTTTTCTCCTCAGTTTCCTAGTTCAGTGTGTTGGCTGATGAGCTGAAGGAATTTTACACCCCACTAACTGCAAAAGAAGGGGGAAAAACCTCTGCCCTTGAGATTTGCCTGAGTGAACTCAGTTAATTTTTTTTAATGCAAAATAGGAAGCTAATGTAAGACTAAGTGCCTTAAAGCCAAGCTATGTGTGTCTCTGTTAGTTTAAGCTTTTAAAGCTCTAGATATACATTCTGGATGCAGCATGAGATGGAAGGAGAATTAGGAAAAAATGTAATATAAAGAATAATAGCTTTAAAGTGATTGGTATGTAATTGGAGCAGAACAAGCAAACTATGAAAAAGCTGCACTCAATACTCAGCAGTTCATTTCAGGCCACACAGTCAGAGTTACTGTTCTTGAAGAGATTCTAACCTGAGCCCACAAGAAAATGAAGCACTGTTCCATGAACATGGAATTGAAGTAAATATCACAAGGCAAAGCAATATTCAGGTCAGATTACAAAGTATATCCTAGACCAAATATTCCTTTAAGTTTCTGCAGTACAATTTCAAGCATTTGCTTCTTAGGGAAGATCTTAATTCTTGTTCATTGGGTAGAGTTCTAGCACTTTAGGCTAAATAGAAGGCAAAAGTTCCTTAGAAAAGTGTGCAGCACATCCCTGCTTTCTGACATGTGATTCATTTATGTGGCAGCTTCTAAAATGAGAGCTGGTTTGAATACACTTTTTCCAGAAGGTTTGGTTGCATTCTTCTTCACTCAAATGCAAAACAGAGTTCATCCCCAAACCTTGTTAGCCAAGAGATGCACAACCATGAAATGTAAACAGTTTAAAACACAGAGGTTAGAGGGTGAAACCAGAAACATGTCAATTCCCAGCCCACATAGTCTTTCTATCTCAGGGGGGTGAGGCAGGCACTCAGAGTTGTATTTTGAAATCCTCTGGAATACAAAAGCAACTTCAGAAAAAAACCAAAACCACAGCTCAAAACCTGTTCTCAGAGGAGTAGCCAATAAATATATATTTTATATACAGTCAACTTGCTCTCCATTAACACTTTTGATGTACCACATTAAAGCAAGCATATGGAATTAGGTTCACTTTCATGTTATATTTAACTGGTATTTCCTTTAAAAGGAATGTTTTCCCTCTTACCCTGTAAAGTTAAGGGAGTCCATGCTTGTCTCCACTAACTCTTTTTCCATGTTGCAAACAACAAATACAATGATTAAAAGAGGTTTGAGTCACACCATCATATAATGAAGCATTTACAATTACCTTTTTAAAAAAAATTTTCTACACCAAGGTTTATTTAATGACTTGATAGAAAGGACTGTTGTGCTTTTGTTTGTGCCAATAGGCACTGGGAGATAAACTTGATAAAATGTAAAACTGTACTCCTGGTAGAGCGTGAGCATCAGTTGCTAAAACTTGCTATTTTGTTTTCTTCATCTGATTAAGATGAAGCATCAGAGAAATAGATTTTATCTGATGTGGCTCAAACAAAAATGTCTAGGTAATGTCATCAGGGATTTGTTTATGTAATGAGTGTGGTAAGTTCAGAATTAACAATTTTACAAGCCTAGACTGCATTCACAGAAATGGGTCCCTTCACCATGGATAGACTAGAGTTCTGACTTTGGCATAAATAATTTTAATACAAAGTGAGGGAAAGAATCATGCAGTCTTGTAACCCATTTTTATGAAGTAGAAAGGTGACAATTAGATGAAAAAGGGCTGTCATTTTGACAGAAAAAAAAGTAGCTAATGTAAGGAAAGCAAATATTTATGTGACTTTTGAGGCAAACTGCATAGATAATGAAAGGGACATAGTTAGAGTGGCCTGGAATTCACTGTGCTCCACCAATCACAGCTCAAGGGCTTATGCCTAAATGTGAAAAATATGCAATTACTTTAGACTTTGAAACCAGGTTTTGTTTGTCTAATTAAAGTATGGTTGAGTAACTAATACAACTGGCACAAAGACTGAAGGGTTTGGTATGTATTAGTATGGATGGCAAAGAGGATAGATAAAATAAATTTACTTGAATCAACATCACTTACATGAAAATGGGATAATGAAGACATACAGATTTTAGTGTAGAATGTGGTATCTTTAGAGTTGTTAGAGAGAAAAATACTTCTGAAATGGGGGTCAATATGGAAGATCAGTCCTTAGTTACAAATTTGAGAGTAAACATTTCTAACAAAGGTGGATCCCAACGGTCTCAGAAATTGAGAACAGTGTTTCTCACTACACTGCCAGTGAACCAGAAAGAGAAATTTTTTACTTTTGATTCTGTTAAATTGTGAAGACATTGTAGAACTGTGAGCAGAAAAGATCCTTGGCTAATGTGGTCCCACATTGATACCATTTAAACGAAATGTAGACTTCTAACAGCTTTCATTTGTAACATAGCAAACTCTGGGGAATTAAGGAAGCTTCCCAACAAGGTTGGTTAGGCTTGAGGGTTGGAGAACTTGGGGGTTTTTAGTCAAAACTGAAGGATTTAGAACTTTTATTCTCCCTCCCCTTTCTCCCCCCCAAAAAAAAGAAAAAAAAAAGGTTTGTGTCTTAACAAAATAATATGAATGTTTGAAAGAGCTATCTAGAAAAAGATAAAAAAAAGAAAAAAAAAGAACTGGAGCAAGCAGTACTGAAAATCCATTTTAAAAGTCAGGAAGTACTGTGAATAAGTGGGATTCCTAAAGTGAAGCTGATTAGGCATCTTTCAGGAACTTAGGAGAAATTGTGGTAGGTTCTTTAGTCACTTGAGAGAGGAGAAGGATGGGAGATCATTACACTGTGACTGTAACATCCTCATTAAAGGCAAAGTCAGTGTGATCTCACAACTCCGTGAATACTTTGAGTCACTTTTCAGTAAGGGTATTGATGTTGAGCAGGAGGCCAAAGGCCAAGTGACTAAATAGCTGGAATGAGTGTGTAAAATGGAAATTACCATACTCAAGAGGCATGAAGGACTGTATTCTCAGTAAATGGACTGGAACCTTTTGTTCATAAGGTACAGAATGGGATGAGGAGGAGGTGGGGGGCAAGTCTGGCATACATGAAACTGCTTGCTTTGAGTTTTACTGACTATCAAACCAAGGATGGCACTGGATGAACAAAAAGTGATGAGTGTTTCACAAATATTTTAAGAAAAAAATTAATTCAAGGAGCCATAAAACTTCATAAAATGGTCTATGAAATACTTCAGAAGAATGAATGTGGAGGTAAATGAATGATGAGCAAGAAAGTGACATGTATTTACCAAGGTAGGTTATACCTTCTTGTCTTGACTAGACATTTGCCCCTCTTTCTGAAGGATATGTAATAGACCACAAAATGTGAATAGTCATCTGAGGAAGTATTTATTAAGACAGAGAAAGTTAAAATTAGTACATGATTAAAAAGATGTGTAAGGAACATTAATGAGGAAATCTCATACTAGGTTTGAAGCAGATTGCTTGAAGACTTGCTGTAGGATAGGTTTGAGGGTGGATCTTATTTAACATTCTCATTAATGACTATGGCACAACAAGGTTTTTACCAGTGGCACTTGGAGATCAAAAAGTTGAGATGCGTCATCAAAGGAGGATCAAAACATCATGAGAGTCTCTAAGGTCCATGGAACAACATGAAATGGGGCAAACTGACTCTGCATTTATAATTTATGAGCTGCTTCATCAGGAAATAAAAGAAAAGAAAATGATCATACCTGTTGATCATAAGATGAATATAACCTCTAAGAGGGATGAAAAGCCTATTGTGATCCTCTTTCCAATGTTCAGTGAAAATAATGGCATAAAAACTTCCCTATCTGTGGTGTTGCTAGGTGTCATTTGGAATGCTGTTCTCAGTTCTAGCCTTCATAGTGCACTTACTGGAATACAGCTAGAGGCTGCTGGGATGGTCAGGAGAATGCTCAATTTATCTTGTCTATTTCACAACAGCTTGTCTAGCCAAGTGAATCAGAGGTTGAGAGGGGATATAATTTCTCTTTATGATAGGGAGGAATGAGCATTAGGGAAAAAGAAAAACTTAATGACTCTTTCAAGAAAGAAAATTCCACATAAAATGATCCTAAAAAAATCAGGGTTAGAAATTAGAACCATAAGAGAAATGAAGTTATGGAATAGTTTTCAAATTTATATACTTGGGGGGGGGGGGGGGGGGAATGACTTATTTCAAAATGGAGTAGGGTAGTGATCTATGAAAGGGATGTTGTGAAGTGCTTGATTTCCATCCTTTGAACAGAGAAACAAACAAAAAAGAGAAAATGTTAATTCACTTAAGTCACTGTTATATAATTTTAAAAGTATGCATTTATTTCAGTAGGACTCTTATTTATACCAACACATGCAGTCTTTTTTCCTGTTGCTTCTATAAATGAGTTTCTGCATGAAATATTAAAATTTTGGCAGTTTTTACTAAGCACTCCAACTTTCTGTTTCTGTAATCCTACGTTTATGTCCATAATCCTGTTTATTTCTGGATGTTCCATTTCTGTTATTTGAGTGCTTGTAAACTTAGTTGTTATGAATAAGGATATAAACACCAAGAAGAGAGTGGAGTTACTTCATGTTGCCCTAGGAGAAAGCTGATAATAATAGGATAAAACTGAGCAAAGCAAGAGAGGTGAATACCAGAAAGCTGAGAAATCCCTATCATAGAAACATATAAAACTCCACTGGAAAAATCCCTAATATAAAATGTAGGGAAGAAAGATACAGTCCTGTGGGAATTAAAAATTGCACCACCTGATTTTTTGGTCTAATCTTGATTTTTTTTTTTTCTTTTTTTTTTTTTTTCCTACTACTCTTCTCTTTTTTTTACCAGTGCATTGTTATGTTATGACAGTGTACATTTCCACATGGTGACCGCTCATAACACTGTGAGCACTAAGATGACTAAGCACAACTGACTCATAACAAAATGTGACAGGAAGAGAGGAATTGCATTGTAAGATCATCAGTTAAGCTACAAGCAGCTTTACTGGTTCAACCACCCTGTTGCTCCTGATACATATTTTAATCATTAGTCAAGATACAAATGAAACAGCTATTTTCCCTTAAAATCTTAGAGTAAATTAGCCCTATAAGAAGTCATCAGTTTGTTGTCTTGCCCCTAAACCTTCAATACTTGTTTTTCTGAATCATTACTACTGCATGTCAGTGCTACTGTATGTCATTGTACTTTGTTCCTGTCTGCACACTGTCCTGTCCTTCCATTCTGCTTTATTTTCTTTCCTGGACTAATTCAGAATGAATGGATGAAACTAAGCTTAGTGGATTTTTATTTTGTATTGATGTGGATTTTTCTGGCAGCTATTTTCATCTTATTTGAAATGTCTTGGCTTTGTTCTTATTTGGATTTTCTCTCTTGGCACGAATATTATACTATTATACTGGCTAATTGATTTCCAAATCAAATGGTTTATGAAATAATTGAAGTAAAGTACTCTTATAATGCTGAAATACTTTGTACTGCACAATGACATTTGGAATGAGCATAATTGCCATTTCTGAATACTCCTTTGTTTCGGGAATAATTGTGGGTTGTGGATTTTTTCTCTATAATTTTTATAAAGCAAAGTAAAATAATATAAGTGCTGGGCATTTTAAACTAAGTATTAACCACCAAAAAGAAACTTGTATGGCAGCAATGTCAGTTTCTTGGTTTTTTTCTGGTGTGGAGCATCGTGATTTCACCAGTCTTTCCTTTAGCACTGTTTCTGAAGATCCTAGAAATAGTCAGGGGTCTTTCCACCAAAGCATGTTATTAATATCTGAGTGCTGCCTTTTCTTCTTAACAGTTTAAGCACCAAGCTGAGAGCAGCCAGCACTAGCAGTTCACTTCCATCTTAGAACTCATCAAAATCCCAGCAGGAGAAACTTCAGAGCAGACAAGAAAGAGCCTGAATGAAACCATGCAGATATAGAGCACTTGGAGGAGAGGCACAGGAAATGCTCAGAGCCCTGGCCTTTGCTCTTTGAGTTTTTTTGTTATTATCTGATGGAAGTCTCATGTAAAATACATGCAGTTTTCAGGAAGCTGGGTCTGTCCTCTCACGGTTGAGTGCCCTGATCACAGGGTCAGGTTTTACTTGATCTGCACTTGAGCTGATCACAGTTTTTGCTTGCATGGTGGACTGGAGAAGAGAGTGCTGGGTACCTGCTGGTGGCCTGGAAGTGTAGGATAGTCCTGTGTGTTACAGGAGATCTAATTTCATTGCTATGCAAACTGAATACATCTGAGGCCTAGACCTCCCTTGCTCAGGAATCTGGTCTTCAGCCACAGTCTTGACCTTTGCTGTTTTGTTTTTTCTTTCTGAAGAATGGGAGTGCAACTCAAGCTTATCTGGGTGAACCTTGGCAGGAAGAGAATTTTGTCCTTTCAGGACACACTCCCAGTTGTCCTATTGAAAAAATTTCAGAGACTTCTTGTTTAATCAAAATGTTCATAATGCATATATAAATATATATTTTTTTCTCTTCTTTCCACAATTTATTAACTAATGCAACACAGCATTTTTTGCCTCAAGCATACTCTGAAGATGGGGAAACTATTAGTCACTTTACACTAAGTAAAAACTGTGCAAAATGAATCCAGGCTGGCCAAGTTCTAAAATACTGAGGTCTGTATTCGTAATGGTATATGTCTGGATTTGACACAAAATGAAATTGTCCTTATAAAAAAAGAAGAAGAAACCCAATGAAGTATTATACTATTGTGCATCTTTTTAAAAGCCATTTTTTGTTAGAAATGGTGTACTTTGAAACAGAAAGCCATTTAATAGTATTATATAGCTGTCTTAAAGAGCACTATGGAATTAGTGCCAGTAGAGGATAACAATAAAAGTTAAAATGGGGAAATTATGACACAATTATTTTATGTATTTGCATTTCACCTCTCTGTTGTTTTTTAAAAAGTGCTGGTTTCATAAAAACATAGTTCTTTTTAATGCCTAGTGCTGCAGGTGGTTCTGAGTTCCTTGACATTTATGCTTTTATCAGATATTTTTTTTCCTTCATGTTGCTTATATTTCTCTGTGGGAATGGCAAAAAAAATCTGGCAGAAAATGAAAGGAAATGTGCCCTGAAAGCTTCACCAAGTGTGGTATTAGTTTAGATGTCTCAAATAACATAATTTTTTGGCTGGAAATATGGCATAGAATCAGAGATACTCTTCTGTCCTAGGGCAGAGCTCATGTGATTTTTCTGTAACCTGTTGACTGCTGCTTTGGTTGCTGTCCTGTGGGTTTGTGTGCTCTGGGACTGACACAGGGTGGCCACAAATCTCATGACTTGTCACTTTCTTCCAGCTCTCAATATTTACTGTGTATGAGCAGAGCAGGAGAGGATGTAAAATCACGACAGTAGCTATCATTTTAGTAGTAAACAAAGGTAATAGAAACAACTGGGCATCACAAAAGAGTAATTATCAACTTGAACAATTTTTTTACCACAGTGCTTTGCAATCAATCAGGAAAAGAGCAAAGAGATATTGTAGCAGAGGTGTAGTCATTCTATAGCAATTCTCTTGATGTAAGCAATCACATATGACATAATGAATAAAGAAATAAGGCAAAGGTTAAGAAAACTAAGATGTTCAATTTTTGTTAAAATTAGCATCAACAAGCATGAAGGTAAATGGCATAAACTAAAAAGCCCCAAACTTCCAACGTCCTATCCCCCAACCAACACATTTTATGCTGATGTGTGTATAAATGGGTGAGCACATTATAGGTCTTGAATAAACCCCTTCTTCTCTGCTTAGCTTCATTAAAACACGTGAGCACATTAACAAAGATGCCTGCTGTCATGGAAGCATCACAAACTTTGATCAAGAATTGAATGAGTAAGCATAATGAGCCATAAATCTTTTCCTTAGAAGTAAAAGATAGAGAATTATTACAGTGTAGAAAAAATATGAATATTTTAATAAGTGAAATAAAACTTGCTATTGACAAGAAAAGGTTTTTTTTTTTTTAAACAACTACAAATTATTGATGAGCTTTGAGATGGTATTCATTTTTTTCTATTAGCTTTTGTTAATATACTTCAGGGTTTATCATTACCTAACTAGCTCAGAACATATGGTCTGAATATTTGCTGACATGGTTCTATTCATTTCAAGTATTTTGGTGTAGCCATATGCAAATTCTGCTGAGAATGAAGAAGTGAATTTTGATAAAGTTCTGTTATTTTTCCTGGAGGAATCAGCTTGTTTACAGCCTGGTTATGTACAGTTATGCCAAAAACCTTTTGTTTACAGGGCCTATTTCAGCTTCTATAAAGCAGAGCATCAGTAGGAGAATAGTGCAAAGTTTAGGAAAGGAGAGTAAAGTTAATGTGTATATACAAGACCTAAGTGCAGCAAGTATTTAATCTTTCACAGTACAGCTTTGGGGTGCTGGTTTTAAAGTCTTGGCATTTACATGCTTGTCAGGGGTGGTATGAGTCTCAGTGCAATATATAAATCTTGCATTTCTTTATTGCCCCTTCAAGGCCTCTTAGAAGTAATGTAGGGTTCCCCTGAGCTTCTTAGACTTGCTGTTGAAAGCCACTGCTTAGAAAACTATGACAAACTCTTTAGAAATAAAAAAAGATGTCTACCAAGAACTGAAATAATTTTAGGTACTATAAACAATGATAATATTAGTATTTATGTAATTTCAAGAAGAAGAGAAGGTTTTAGTCCCAAATTATATGGTCACATCAAGATATTGAAGTTTAGGAAAGTCACTTTAGAGTGACCTGCACTATTATAACTTCATCAACTCTCAAATACAGAATAATTGGCAAAAGTGAGACAATGTTTAAAAAAAGGATCAGTCTCCTCCTACACAGTAACAGATGTGGCACAAGGTGTCTGCCTGTAGAGATTCCACACCCAAGTTATGGGTTAACAAACTAGCAAGTGTGGGAAAACCTGGTTGAAAGCAAATAAATATCAATCAGAAAACATATTTTGTTCACATTGTTTAAAAAGTGATAAGTTGCTTGTTTGAGTAAGGATTTCAAAGCATGCTAGAGGACAACCTCCAGTCAGATGGAATGTGGCCTTTGTGGTGGGACTTCTGCATACAAGCCTGGTGCTCAGAAGTGGTTGACCAGAAACACACACTGTGTAGCTCTTGAGAGTTTCAGTGTTGCCACCACAGTTTAGAAAAGAGTTGGAGGGGAAATTGCTCAGAAATAAGATATGTTTTTCTGCACATATAGTTTCCATGGCTCTTGGATACAAAACAGATGGACTCTCAATAAGGAGATGATTTTTCAACTAGTTCTTGACCTCACCTATACAAACACTATTGTGTTTTAGTTAATTACCTTTGTTAGTACTATAGATGTGTGAGTAGATGGTAAAGAATTAGAAACCTCTAGTTAATAAAATTTATGTGAGGAGATGCAGGAATCTGATATGAAAGTCTGTAGTCTGAAACTTTTTGCTGATTATACTAAATAAATAAATATCTTGTATATTCTTCATATTAATGGTACATTACATTAGGTTTTGATTAGCCTTAATGAGATTTACTTCATGTCTGCAACAGTGTTCAAATTACATCAAAATTACAGAAATGGAATAAAATGAAAATACTCTCCTTCAATTTGGTTGAACTAGCCTTAATTTCTGTTATTATGCAGCCCATTGAGCTGTTTGAAGAGCATCCAAGCTGTTTCCACACTTATTTTTATAGGGATATGGTTTAAATAAAAGAACTATCAGAACTGTTTTTGTATTCAGCCACATACATTGTCATTACTGGCAGAATATCATCCCGTTCCCTTAAAATTGGAAATGTTTGTGAGATATCACAAGTTTCAGCCACTCTTCTCTGTGAATTTTAATTAACATGCCATGCTTAGTGAGCTGCCCTGAAGTATTTGCCTCGTTTTTATTATGAGTATTTCCAGGGCCTGCTTTAGGATTCAAAACCATGATACAAGGGTTTTCCTAGGAGCTTTATGAGTTTTCTGCATCAGTCGCCACTTTTTACTGTTTTGAATATTTGTTATTACAGTGTTACATAAAGTTTGAGCTGATTGTTGTCCATTTTGCAGGATATAGTCAAATGTGGAGAAGAACGTAGCTCAGATTGGTCTTTAGAATCAAAATGAAAAAGAAAGAAAAAGCTCAAAAAATCCCCCTCAAAACCCAGCAGACAAACAGTAGGCAAACATTAATGCTGGAGTCCCATGGCAGCCTAACCACAAAATCAGCAAGGGGCTCTGCTCTCCTGACTTGCAGATTGGATCCAGCACACTGGCAAATGTTTCCAGAGAGGCCCACAGGCACTGGCAGGGGTTGGTATCTGAGCTAGCAGATCATGGTTCTGGTACCCCAACTGCATTTCCAGTCACCTTGTCTCTTCATTTCCCACAGTTATGCTCCCCCCAGCTCCTGACCAGGGTTAGTTGCACATGAAAGCAATCTCAGGTCCCTGGCTCTTCTGTCAGAGGAGAGGGTTTGCTTGCTCTAGGTTGCCTGACAGATGCACACCCAAATTTCATGGTGAAAGGAGTGGAAGAACTTAGAAGTTGGTCCTGCAGACATCAGGTCTGGTAGACATTGAGTTTGAGGAAGTCTGGTGGTCATGGTCTAAGAAACAGTCTTTTTGAACATACTTCCAGGCAGCAACTTTGAGATTACTTTAACATATAGATAAGACTGGGAGGATCATTTAAATTCTCTTCTCACCTCACACGTTACACGGTGCTGTTTATAATGTGTGCACTCTTGATATTTAATTGGGAGATAAGTTTCTGTAGATAAATTGCTTGAAAATATCTTTGCCATCCAAATTAATTTCTGTTTTGTTTTATTTTTTCAAAACATAGCTACATTTCCAGTAAAAGTAGTTCTTTTTATTATACCTTTCATGCAGTTATATTGGATTTTAACTGAAAAGCAGAACTAAAACTACTTTTCACATAGTAAAATAAAATATTTTCAGCAACAATCACATTCTCCTTAGAATTCTGACTTAAATTAAACCATATTTTTAGCCTTGAAAGCTTTTGTAGAGAAAGCATTTTCATCAGCTTTGCCTGCACACAGGAATTTTGGAAGAACAGGCTGTGGTTTCTACTGAAAGGAACATCTGCACCCATATGGAGAACGGTAACCTGCGAGTCCGTGCGAGCGCTGGTGTAGCCAGCACAGTGGGGAGGATGACAGATGTGCCAAGCTGTTAACAGGCTTACATTGATCCAAATTGCCTGCTAAGGGGCAACAACTACTATTTCAGTCCACAGCCAGCAAGAGACTGAATTGACGCTGTGGCCTTTTAGTTAATTATAGACCAATTACTTTGTCTTCAGAAACAGAAGGGTGGATTTCAGCCACAGTATATTCTTTGGATGTTAACAAAACATCAGCCTCTTGCTATATTCATATACAGCATTTAGTTAAGATTCACTTCTTTCACTAGAGCTGCATTATGCTCTTTTGTTCAAATTAATTGTCTCATAGATTTTAATGCTGTCATGAAGTGTCTTAACTTCATTGCTGGGAACTTGGGAAGTACACTGAGCTGTTACAGCAGATTTACTCATAGAAGATAGGGAACTATTACCTATGTGGAATTATTGGATATTGTTGCTAAAAGCAAATCCTAATCCATTAAAGACAATTAAATTTAAGCAGAAATTATTTATTCTTTTGGATGTTTTCCAAATAACAATGATAATTTACTCTATACCACTGTCTGTGTACATCTATCCTACCTTAAGATATGACTATTCCGGGTTTTTTTAATTTTCAATAATCATCTGTAATTTTGTTGTCTAAAGGATCTTGTTTTATGGTAGATAGAATGAAGCACACATTGCCCATAATGTGATCAATAATTAAAACAGGTTGCATTATTTAGACTTGCTCTAATTCCATTTAAATATAAAATAACATACTAAATTGTAAGGATGGTCAAGTAGTGACACAGGTTGTCCAGAGAGATCATGGAGTCACGAACCTTGGAGATTAATATTAAAAACTTGACTCTACATGGAACCTGAACAACCTCCTCTAGTTTGGCCCTGTTTTGGGCAAAGAGTTGGACTAAATGATCTCCAGAGGTCCCTTCCGTCTCAATAATTTGGCGATTGTGTGAAGTTTTAGAATTGTAGGCCACTGTCTCTTTCATTTAACTTCATTCACTGATAGAATTCTTCATTATGAAAGCTCTGTAAAGTTTGATAACCAGCAAATAAAAGACAGGCATTTCTAAGCTCAGTAATTTAATGCACTGTCTCCGCCTCATGGCTGTCTCAGCATGTTTAGTCAGTTCAATTTAATTTTGAATAGCTTGATTTATTATCCTTTGCTAAAACAGCATTTTTCTGTTCCCTTGCTCATACTTGCCTGTCTAGATAGTCTTCCCAAAGTGATTCTTCACATAAAAATCTGAGAAACGGGATGTTTTTCTAAATGCTGTTTATAGATACTGTATTATTAGCCTTTCAGTACACCACTATGGTCAATTGTGAAATCAAGAAATTTCAGGTTTGTTTGTGTTGTTGTTTTGGGGGTTGTGTTTGTTTGTGGGGGTTTTGTGTGGTTTGGTTTTTGGGTTTTTTTGGGGTGGTTTTTTAAATTTATTTTGTTTTGTAAATAGGAAGATCTCTGTTTTCAAACAGGTGATATTGCAGCTACTGCTGCTAGGCAGAGGTCAGTAAATGAATGTGTGAAACTAGCATAACATAATATCTTTATGTTCCTATTTAGGACATAAGTAGCTGGGTCTGCATGTTTCCTGCTGATGACAGCATATATTCTCTTCTGAAATTTTAGTAATTAGAAAAGGGGGCAAGTGGCAGATATCATAGGCAGAATACTATTCATTAGAGGTTCATTAATGTGGGAAGCAGCAGTACACGTGTTCAAGTTACTAGACATCAGTGTTCTTGGGAACACTAAAGCTTGGGGACACTGAGATAGAATTTAGCCAAATTGTGCTTCATTTTAATTAAATTTTGCCATTTCATCTTCTGTCAGAAACTGGTTCTGAAAGTTTCAGTCAGCCACTCATGTTTAGAAAAAATTGGAAAAACCATTTTTTTTAGAATTGAAATCATTCTGATATTTCAATTTAAGTAATTTAAAATGTGGTAGTCATGTGACCTCTGTGTTGAACACAGGACTTTTTTTGTAGTTGTGAAAACCTGTCCAGATCTGAGAGATTAATAAGTCTTTGAAGATTATCATCGATCAGATGTGTTCAGTAAAGGCTTCTGTGGCCTGTTCTGTGCTGGCACAAGTTTTTGTCTGGAAGACTTTCGTGTGTCCATGAACTGCACAGGAACTGTTTGCCAGAGTGATTCTGTGGTTTTCAACCCAGGCAGGTAAAGCAGGATTTTCCTGAAATATTAGTGTTTTGTGGAGGACATAAAGAACTCTGCAAGTTTAGACAACCAATCATTCCTGAGTTCTCAACAATTGTCCTGTTCCTCTCTCTGCTAAAGCAGCAGTTTGCTTTAGTTAGAAGGCTTGGATAGAGGATGAGAAGATTGGGACCAGAAGATAAGACAATGAGAAGAAAAAAAAAAAAAAACTGTGAGGGGCATTATGATGGAGAGGTTTGGAAATCAGCAGAAGAGATTGGTAGAAATTGGACTGGTTTTGAGTGGGAAGCAGAGAGCTGTGAGCCAGCCACTGGTGAGGGCCATGGAGATCACACAAGCCTGGAGGAAGGGGAAGCAGAGTCTGGCTGGAAAAACAGAATATTTCTTTACAGAATTCCTTATTCCCTAGTCCCCTATACATTACATGCATGCATGTCCCAAGTAAATTGTGGTTACAAAGGATGACATTTTCTGCCTTTGCATTGCACATGTACATTATATTGTCTTCTTTTCAGATTTGCCACACCCTTTTTTTCTCATGTCTGCTTAATAAATGGCAATTCTAGGTTCAAAATACATTCTTTTTGTTTACAGGGAGAAATCACTAAAAATGAAGCAAAAAAGAAAATAATACTAAGTCCCTTTTACCATTTAGAACTTTCTCAGGTCCCCATGTATTTTTGCCTTTTAGGAAAACTGGCAAGATTTCTGCAAGATGAGATTTGCGTCTTTGCTGTGATTTTTCTGGATACTTACTTTTCCAATGCCTCTTTGAAATGTCATTACTTTGCAGAGGCAACCACTGCCCTTTTAAATGGTTCTATTAAAATAAATTTGAGGTGCCCTGAAGCTTTCTCAGGCAAGTCCCAGCAATAAGAAATTGAGGTCCCTTAGTGAATGATTGATTTGGTAGACCTACCATTCAAAATAACAGATTTTTTTTTTGTTATTTTTCTCTCTGCTTTTAAGCAACACAAGTAAATACTTGTCTTTTTATTTTTCTCATTTTTTTTCTTTATTTCAGAGGAGTAAATTTTAAATATAATTGATAATGACATCAAAGAGATTGCCTTGGTATAACCTTTATATAAAGCACTCTTTTGGTTTCTAGTAAGTTACATTACTAGCAATGAGAGTCAGAGTATAATTTGATTGAAAAAGGGAGCTCTAACCAGAGCTTTATTCATGGTTCTGCAATATTAATATGTAGGATTATTTGCATTATTTCTCTTTCTACTCCACAGACAATAGCTATTCTAAAAAAATTTGTGAGGGAGCCATCCTTCTCTAAAGTCAAGGAATTTTCAAAGCTGGCTTTTAAAAGGTCACTAAGACATTCTAGTGTCTCAGAGGATCTGTTATTCCTCACCACCCCCCCCCCCCCCACCCCCCTTTGTTTTGGATCCTGATAAAAATATGGAAGAAGAAAAGGAATTCATTTGGATTCCTACCATGTGAAATTCAATGTAATTGAAGACAAAACCAGTACTTTTTATAACTGTTGACATTAATAGAAACATAGAATGAATTTTTCCAGAAAATCTGTATTCAATTTCCTTTTCCTTATTAAAAAACCCCAAAAAACGGTTTTCAGATGGTTGATGATGCCCAGTTATGTACAGCATGTTTCAAAAATATTATTCTTAAAATAAGACCAATAACCAGAGTTATTCTGATATGTTTCAGGTAAATTTCAGTTTAGTAAGATATTTAATTCTGTAGCTTTTAACAAGATACATAATTTAATTTCACTGCTCGAGCATCTAACTAGCATCTTTACTGGTAGGTAAAGGTATTAGGTATTATTACTGATAGGTATTATGAAAAAGTATGCCAGAAAAATGAGTAAGTAATATAAATCTTCATATGTTCTCTTTTTTCCCTTTTTTATTTGTACCACTGAATTTAGATTCAAGGTTTAAGCAGAAGTAATGGCTAATTATGGTAATTGTTTGAATATTATTACAAAGCTAGTCATTCAACTGCTAAAACCATCACCTCTCATCTCTGTTGCAAAACCTTTTGATGTTTATTACAGACTTTGAAATTATTTTTTTTAATATTACAAATCACTTCATATATTACTCATAGAAAAGCTGTTGTGTGGCTCCAGAGACTTAAAATTCTCTTTTTAGTTCATGCTTATATTTACTTAAAAATAAGGTGTTAATGCCAGTATTTTGAAAGGAAAAATATTGGCTTATCTGAAGACTGCCTCTGTGCATGAGACAAATCTGACTCCATCTGGTAAATGTCAAGGCTGTCATGGAGTAAAGACAATTCAAAGAAGAGTGAAAGATGCATCCGTGCTCTCTCTCCCTGCAATTCTAATTGCATGTCTGTGTGTCATTGTATTTTTTAAACATCATCTGCCTCAAGGCTGACATGATGAGAATGATGTTTTCACCTTATCCACCAATATATCCAAACATATTGTTGGCTTTTCTTTTTTTTTTTCAAAAAATAAACCCTTGACATTTGTGTCACTGGAAGGTTAGAAACGTTTGAAAATCAGCTGCATCTTTTAACTCTTTGTGCACTGTGTGGATCCCAGTGGGAGGAAGTGATAAAAAACATAGAGAAAATGGGCAAGAAATTTACAAGCCTAATGTGATGAAGGATATAGGTTCATACCATATAACATGAGATGATTTGGGCATGACAGGCTGCCATTATACTGCTGTTCCTCTTCCCTTCTCCCACCTTTGTTTTAATGATCCAAGACCTGAGGGAACTTTTGAATCAGTGAAACAGGCTCTCTGAAGACCAAAGTGCCTTCTGTTGCACAAAGTGCACATCTTGAAAGACAAGAATATCTATGCAAAGATAGAAAAATATTTCTGAAAATTGTCACTCCTTGGTTTGGTATTCTGCATAGGAGTAGCAAGAAAGAATGACTTCTTCCCCGTGTATTTTTAATGTTGACCTTTGTTCCTTTATTGAATATATACCCAGATGTGTATTCCACATGACCTTACTGGAAAAAGGTCCACAGGCATTTGAAACCTTCAATGGTAACAGGGATTTTGATGACAGCCCACTGCTGCAGTTGCTGGAGCAGATGAGTCCGTAGGCACCTTTTTCCACTCTGCATAGTAACTCAGAATAATTCAATACTCCATCTCATGGTGGAGAAAGAGGGTTTATCTCTTGGATATTGATTGGCTTGTCTAATAACTCTCTTCATATACATATATATATATTTGTGGAAATGTGTTGGAGGTAAGGTAATCTATGTATTTTTGTATATATTATGTATTCTATATTATTTCTATGTATTTTTGGGTGAAATACCAAGTGAACTTATCTCATAAGGTACTGGACTTGGATGCTTCATTACCTTGTAAAACGTTGAGCCATTTTTATAAGTAAAAATAACTTTAGTGCTCTGACAGACAGTAGCTGACTTGTCTCTACTGTGTGCTACAGCTTTGGTCCAGGCCTGTGCTGTTATTTTGCTCAGCAGTAAATGGGTAACTTTGAGCAAAAATTTGCAAAATTAGTTACCATAACCTCAGTCATTTGCTGGGCCATTGGGACTTGAACAGACTTCTGACTTCTGTATTTCAAGGCTGATAATTTAAAGCCAAATCGTGTCACTGCACATGATCAGGCTGATATTTAACTGTGAAACTTAAGACTGCAGTGTTCTTGTGCCCTCAGTTCTGCATCTGTCCTACTTCAGGCTCTGCTCAAGAAACTTGCCTTTGACTATCCTTGAGGATGTGGTACTTCTTTCTTTGTATGTTTACTAAATTTTACAAAAAGCCTCATGTACTAAAGCTTGTAAATATAATGCCATCTAAATTCTTGATCTTATCCTTGAATATAGCCTTAAAAAAACAAACAAAAAAACCACCAAAATCTCTAAATAACATCAGTAAGGAGGAAGCCTTAAACCGCAAGCAAGTTAATACAGATGATTAGAGTAATTTTATGTCTCTGGAAATAATTTATGGCTTTTAATAAAAATGGACCTAATGAAGTATGACCTTCAAAATGTATTTATTAGTTTTTATTTTTCAGCTGATTTTGTTTACCAACATCTTCTAATTGTGGAGATGCTTGTATGTTGATTTTGCTGGGAGATATTTATACTTGTGTTTCCTCTCCAATGCGTGAATTCGTGGTGTCTCTGCAATCCAACTGTGAATGTTTCTGCTGTACCAAGGGATATAAGAAGGGAGGTAACAAAGTAGAAGGATGCAGCAGAGTGGTGCTCTGGGGATCAGCACCCCAGTGGCTTTAGGGCATGTCTTTGAGGACCTTGCAGCACCCAGACAGTTTCTCATGTGGCACATTTAACAGCTCAGCAGATCAAACGTGCCCCTGCCCAGCAGGGCAGTCCACAACCCGGGCTGGGGCCATGACAGCAACATAACACTTTAATGTTAGATTTAGAAAAAGGAAATTATGCATTTTGTTTTCTGTCTTCCCTCCTCCCCAGATACTGGAAGTGCAAGATTCATGTCAATATTTCAAAAATGTTTTGGCCCTATTTTTTTCTTAAGCTGTTCTGAACTATTTAGGAGTTGTTACTTATTTTTTCTGTCCTGCTTTGTTGCTGCAGCAATGAGAGGAAACTTTGATATATGAACTTTCACTGCACTGTACAAAAAATTTATGAATCATTGCATTTATTTCTGCTTCCTAGAGTACAAATATCTTACTCAGCATATTTCATAACAAAATATATGATTACATTTGCCTGAAGCCTACAGTCCCACTAAGAGGAATCACAGTTCCCATACTAAAAGTTGATGGAGCTTCTGTCGCAAGCAGGTTTTAAAGGGATTTATAAGGTGTCTCTATATTATTTTGCATCTGTGTATGTTATTTAATTGTGCTTTGCTCAACAGTAAAGTACTGTTTGTAAATGTTATTTCTGCATGAGGTGGTGGATAGGAAATATCTCAAAAAAGATGGCGATGAGCTGACTTTGGCAGTATATATGTAATTTGCAAATAAATCCTACCTCCTTTTCTTTATACTTTGGCAAAATCACCGTGACTTCCTAGCATTCTGGTGAAACATAGCACTAGCATGTCACTAGATGAGTAGGAGTTAATTTAAGAGACTCCGAACATGGATACACAGGAATACATTTCACAGCAATGTCTACTTCTATATATTTATTCTAGTGAGAAGAAACTTCCAAATTAGTAGACTTTTATAGGTAGTCTTAAGTTTAGTGTTGTAGAAAAGAGTGATCCTAAATAAGGATCAGAGATCACCTAATTCTTGCATTCTTTGAAAAAGAAACATCAGCTAAGTCTTCAAGTGTTTATTCTTCCATCAGAATGATACATCCAGCATGCACTTTAAAGTATTGTCCCACATTTTCCAATGACAAAATTTAAAATAACCTGTTTATGGTTTTTGTTTTATTTCTATCCAGAGAAGGAAGGATTTGTAGTTATTATCTGAAAGGAAAAGTGACAAGTAATTTATGAAGAGGACATACCTGGGCTCAAGAGGAATCACTTGAAGACCTAATATTTCTTATCCTCTTGCAATTCAAATCAACATAGTATCCTTGTGTCCCTAAAGGCATTACTGTGATCATATCAGAGCTGTGAAAAAGCTGTTGTGTTTCTGCCCACAAGGCATTTCAAGTCACTGCCCCCTTTTGCCCACGATTCAACTTCTTGCCCACCTGTGAATTAGGGTAGCTGAGGTGAAGGTGCACATTTGCTTCTGTCAGTTCTTCTAGAGGTGTGATAACCTCTGGCAAAGGAATGAGTAAGACAACAGTGAGATAACAGCAGTTGTGTATTTGAGAATATGTAAAAAGAAATGACTAAAAGACCTGCTAGAGTTCCAGAACTGTAGAACTGTCAGAGACATGAGGCAGGATGTGTTGGTGCTTGACTCTTTCTCTTCTCCTGACCAAGGTTGTGGTAACAATTTTTTTCTTACTATTGAATTTGATGTGATTATATTATTGACAGACAAATGAGTTTATAAATGACACCTTACATGCAGAACAAATCAGGATGAAAATCTTTAAGGAGAAGAAGTAAGAAAATTAAACCAGACTGAAATTTTCCAAATTCTATGAAAAAAAAGTAATTTCCTTTAGAATTGTTCTTACTTTCCTAAGAAGAAACTTAATATCTAATATACCTAGATCATATTAGGAGTTTTCCCTCTTTCTTTCTTTATCTCACTCTTCCTCCATTCCTCCCTCCCTTGCTCACTCTTTATATCTATGCTCTAATAATTTGATCTAAATGCATATTGCAGTTCAAGGCCAGTCATTTTCCTACTACTCACAAAGTAGTAAGCTATTCCATGACATCAACTATTTTAAATGATCCTTCTGCTTGATTATTTGGTTGGTTATTTAGGAGTAATATTGGAAATATTAGACTACTTTGAGAATATAAATCATATACCGCCAGACAGGCGGGAGTTTGCCTTGTCCGAAAATATAAGATATATGACTCATTTTTATCTTTGGTTTTCCACTGTAAAGAATGGGTGTCAGCTTCCTGTGTAATTTTGATTTGTTTATCCAGCAGTTTTGTTTGTCCATGCAGTTTTCTCTTTGCCAGTTGTGGTCTATATTTGGTTTCCATAAAAGGTATGTTTTCTTTGAGGCTATCTTTTTTTTTTTTTTTTTACTATTGCCAAAACCACAAGTGATGCACCATTACTTGGACTTTTGTTCTTAATTTAAACTTGGCATAGTATCTTCCTCTGGTGTAAAACGCGAAATAAAATCCTTTCTGACATAAAATCTAGGAGGTAACTCCTCCATTTGAGATTGAGTGTGGGTTCTGTTGTATCCAGTGAGCTTTTCTACTTTCCTTGCATTGGGAAGTGGGATATAAGGGATAAAGCACGAATATTTACCTGATGGTTGAATATTTACTAGGTTAATTTGTCTTATGGAGTATAGGGGGAAGGCTGTAATAAGACATATAGAACTTAAAAGTTGGGGAGAGGTGGTTTATTTTGATGAGGGTGTTCCATCAGAAAGCTGTACCAACCCTTTCTTACTTTTTCCCTAGTCTGAATGACTTCGGTGTCTTTGAGCAAACTGGAAATATGTGAAAGTGGAAAAAATTGGTTCCAGTTGCTAAAACATAAACACATGTGGGTTTGTCCAGTAGCAATGGTAATAAGAAGTTCTGATGTAAAATACTTGTTAGACTAAGATGACAGCAGCTGAGAAAGTTTCTTTTCCTTTCCCTGCTTTTTTATCCTCCTCCTCCACCCCTCTTCTCCTTCCCTCTCCCCTTCATCCCCTTCCTCCATTTCCTTTTCCTTCTTCTTTACTTACTCTCTTTACTTCTTTTCTTTATTTCCTTCCTTATAAGACCAAGCTTGAAATGCCAAATTGGTGTGAAGCATGACATATATGGAAGAGTGGACCACAGGGAAGTAATAGACATGAAAGCACAAAAGTTTCCTGTATTTCACCTTGTATTAGAAATGCAATTTATTTATTCATCCTGGAAAGAAAGGAAATTGCAATATAGTATTTTATGTTATGCAGTGTTACCCAAGGATACCCAAAACAATCTGTGAAGAGCCTGTACAAAATTTCTGTGGATAAGATGGTGAGCTTGCTTACCTCCTGCAGGCTATGGCAACCTCTTATCTTGTCATGGCTGTCCCATCTATTTGCCCACTCCAAAGATGTGTCACTGCAATCTCAGACGCCACCTGCTGAAGTTTTTCTGAGAACAGGCTGGGAAAGTACAGCCTTTGGCTTTCCTCAGCCCTTCACCTCTACTGAAATTGGTATGAGTTCAGTCTATGTTTGTTGCAGTATAGAATATCACAAGTTAGTTTTTAATTATTTACCTTTCTCTTTCTGCCCTTTATTTAATAATTTTTGTTCTGGGGAAAATAGCATCAAGTTAGAGGCTAACACAAGGCTGTTGATTTACCTTTTCTTAGCCACACAGCAGTAAGTTGCTGTGTTTGAGCTCTTTAGTGCCATCTGTATCTCAGCAGGGATGAGAGAATTAGGATGTGGAGAAGGGAGAAGACTTGAATTGTACAAGCTATGATGCTTTGTCACAGAGTCTCTTTTCTTCCCTAGTTCTGAAGTGAAAAATGTTGCTATTTATGTCTTCAAACAGTGGGGAAAAGAGAGTATACCTTTCTATTTGTTAGAGCAACTCAGTACAGATAGTAATGTAAATAGTGTCAGCTCGGAACTTAAGAAGGATGGTTCACCTATATTTTATAAATAAAGGTGAAAAATGAAACAAATTGAACAACTAACCTAACTCCTCCTTAGAAGCAGATCAAGTACTCTGCTATTTGGCCTAGTCATGTAAACATGAATCTCCAGGTGTCTGTATCCTTGCTGTTGTGATGTTTGATGGTGCAAGTCATTCTAACTTCATTCCTACTGACTCTTTTAACTGATGCTTTTCTGAAATTTTCAGAGCAAAACCCACAAGTGATCCTAGCTAGTACATAAATCTGGTACTAGCTGTACCAGACTTAATATCGTCACGTGAATATAACAGCAGGATGGGATCTGTTGGAAAAGCAAAACTTCATTTTGTAATATATTAATTTCTTCATATCTTTATCAAAATTTTCAGTCAGCTATAGTCTGCATTGAAAATAAAGGAAAGAATTTCTCATTTATGTAAGAGCAGAGCTAGACAAGTGCTTTTGTCTGCAGGGTGTGACTTGTTAGTGTTTGAATCAGAGTGATGAAGAATACAGGTATGCAGTTCAAAATCCCCATTTCTGTGCACTGCAACTGAGAGGAGCATGCCTCATCAAAAGCCTGGGGATGGCAGCACTCTGTTAGCTGTAATTCTGTCCAAAGTCTCATAATTGGTATAAGAAATTTCTGTTGCTTTAGGGTTCTCAACTGTAAAAGTGGTAGTTTATTGCCTTCAGTACAAAATATTGAAATGGCTAATTTTTGTAATGATATCTAGTAGTAAAAAAGAACTAATACAATGAAATTATTGAAATAATTTGAAATCATCTAGTAATTTTAATTTTTTTTCCCAACAGAAAGGCTCACAGTTTCTATGGCCCTTTGATTTCTTCAGGATTTCCATATACAGTTCATTGGAAAAATCACATGTAAACCACAGTTATGTAGCATAGCTTATTAGATAATTTCTTTTTTTTATAGGTTTCTATATATGATCTAGTAGAGAATCTGTGAGAGCCGCATTATATCATTAGGCATTTCTATCACCAGTTACAAGAATAAGAAAATTGAATTTTGTTTAGCAAAGATCAGTTAGAAAAATGAAGAGATAAGACTTTAAGCACAAGTCAGAGGATGCTGAAGTCAACTGAACTCCCCAAAGTATTAGAAGTCTGCTTTGTTGCTCTTAAGTTCCTTGACTTTTTTTTTCCCCCTATTAATCCCATCCAAGATATTCTCCAGCCATATAAAGTGAACTTTTGTTTTTATGCTGTTCTCAGGGCTTAGCTGAGAAAGAGGAGTGCAGCTGTGATGGCCTTGGCCATAGACTCCTTTTCACTGAGACACATTCCTTTCTCCTTGCCTGCATCACTGGGCTCTTGTCCAAAACCAACTACATCGTGTTTATATTGTGTCCTCCTATGCTTTAGCCTTCCTTAGGATCCTGTCCTGCTCAGCCCTCACACTATGTCACATTCATTACAGCAACTTCTTCATTCCCCTTTCCTCAGATTAAGTTGTGAGAACTGTGGCACATCACTTTGTGCTGAGCACATTTAAGATTTTTTTGGTTAAGACAGATATGGACAAACTGTTACAGGGATACCACAAGAAAAAAAAAGTCTTCATCAGCAAAAATTATTAATACTCTTCATAATTGTAGCTTCAGCTTGATTTTCTAAGGATGTTCAAGTTCTGTCAGTCATAATTTCTAAAAGATCTAAAGCTTCAAGTGCCAGACTGCATCCAAGACTTGTCTTGGATTGCTTTGTGCCTTTCTCCACTCTTGTGGTCTTAAGACTGAATTCGCTTCTTGCTCTCAGCAGAAGTACGTGGCTGCTAATGCAAAGGCATTTTGCTGGCTGAACAAAGTAGTGAATACAAATTGACAGGTAATTCCATTTTCATGTGCCTTTGGAAAAATTCTTAGCCACTTTACCCTTACAATGAAAGAATTATGTAAAACATTCTAGTCAATTTGTGTTGATGTGTCTTGCTGCAGAAAATGAGGTTAGTCTCATTTTAATTTAAAAAAATATTCCTTCTTGTGTGGTTCACTTTTAGATGATTATTGCAGTTGGGTTTTTCATTACTGTGACAACTGCATGCTTTCTTTATGCAAAACTGGAGAAAACAAAACTGCCAAAGGTTATGGAGAGAAGTGCATGTAATTTGCACAGCCCTGCAATTTAATGTACAAGTGATTGAATTAAGAGTTTGATCCTTTCCTTCCCTTTCTGATCCCCTCCCTTCTTTTCCATTCCCTTTCCTTTTGATCAAATAAAAATAACATTAAAAATCTAAGTCTCCCTAGAGTACTAGGTCACATTTTACCATGAAAGCCAATGATATTATGAAAATATATGACGATCTCCCTGAGGCCCTATGTTACAGTTTTGTATCTAGTGTTTATCAGTGATTTATTTGTCTGTTATGCACTGCTCCATCTCTAGATATTACAAATATCTTTTCCACAGCTGACATGTCTCTTGGCTCATAAAATTTTCTCTAAATGAAAAATATTGCAGATCTGGCCACAATAAATAGCAAGGAAATAATTTTATGGTGGAGGTTATCCATAAACAAGTTATCCACCATATGTTCCATCAAGTATCACAAACATAGCAGTGCATTGTCCTATCTACATATGCTGTGTGTTCTGTCAGAAGCATATATGCCAAATGCAACTTAATGAACTATCTATTTTTTCCTTTTTCGTTAGGAAAGAAGAATATTTCTTCCAGTCCCTTTTTAATGATAAATGACAGAACACATGAGATTTCTTAATATTTTTTAATTTTTTTTTTGGATTTAAGGCAGAAAGAACATCCAATGTTGAAATTCCAGTGACACATTATGGCAAGTGTATTTACTAGAAGTTTTTATAAAATCTGTTTCTCTACACAAATATCTCCTTTTGGCATCTTTAAAGAAATTTTTGAAGTACTTTTTAAATCCAGAAACATGTATCAGGCTATAATCTTTAAAGCAAACTGTGTGCGCTTGGACTTTTTTGAGACTGAGGGGAAGATTTTTTAAAGTGCAATTTGCATGTAGCTACATATAATTGTGTAAAAGCCCCTTCTGGGGAAATTGCCTAGAATGTACTCTGCCTGGATGATCCACTGGCTTGGAGTGCTAGTGTGTCTCTGCAAACCCAGCTGCATAGCTGAGATAATGTGATTAGTCCAAACCCAATCTGTGTATCATCACCCAGGAAATTTGAATGGAGGGCTCACAAGAATTTTTAGAATGAGACTTAGACAAAGCAGTATATCATTTAGTGAGAAGCCTTATCTGGTACATTAATGTTCCTGATGCTTTACTATGTCCTTTACTGTGACTCCTGTGTCACTCTGTTAGTATCACTAACAAACTGGATGGAGTCTCATGTTCTTCTGGCAGCAGTTCTGCTTCTCCTGCAAAAGACGGACTCCTGTTGACTATCCCAGCTAGTTAAGGTGACTTTTAGCGCTTTTAAATTGACAACCTTTTGGGAATTTGCAAGATGGAAAGTAAAGAGAAAGAAAATGAAGAGTATAAAGTTTGAATTTGGATTTTTGAAAACAGATTTTTGACTCCCTGAAAATTTATCCTGGCCAGCAACTGACACAAACAGGCATAAAATACCTGTTGGGGAGCACCTGGCATAAGGACCTTACCTTATTAAATAGAAATTTGTTTTAAATTATGCACTTAGATATTTTCTTGATAATTGCATGGAAGACACAAAACTGGGCCATCCCATTGGACTAAAACTGCTGGACCTCCTGACAGCCATAGCATGTGTTCACAAGGTGAAACCTCAGTTGAAGAGTCAGGAAGGTTCAGACTCTGGGTAGGAAAGAGCAGGAATTTCCTATATTCTAGACTTAAGCTTTGGCCATGGGATTATAGCTTACCTGTAGAGGTCAGTGTGTAATAGATGTTATTTGATTTAAACTTAAGTAATATTCATGAATTTACCTAATTTCTTTGTATACATAAACAGTGCTCAGGGTCCTCTGCATCCATATATACCCAAATACACACATTTTTATTATTTTTATGTGCATGGACTAGCACAATTTTTCAGGAAATTCCCAGCTGAGAAATTACTTCAGGCTGCACATCATTCTTCTGATCTTTCTTCTTCTCATGAATTTTAAACCTGCAGGAAAGGCATTCTCACACAGCTGAAGGGTGAAGTAATTATAGGTTTTCTTTGCTTTGGACACTCTTATTTCTCTGGGGATTCCTTTCCTAAATGTGGAGCTTAAGAACTGGCTAAATTAACCAGGTGTCAGAAATTGATTCACACAATCGTTTTTGTAGTGGACTGAGTAGCTGAACTTTCTAGACTCCTGAACTCTGCTAAAACTATAAGGATTCTCCTGTGTAAAATTAGGATATGAGGCATTTAACATTTCAAAACCTGTTTTTCATGATGTTAGGCCTAAGCATTGCAGGGTAAATTCATGTGTGTTAGGAAAATTGTTGTTGGAATTTGATGTGATTATGTAGATGAAGAAAACATTTCTTTTTCGTTTTGCCTAATCTCTTTGTTGTCAATCATTATTAGATTTTAAGCTGGGAACTTTTCATTAATAGGGAGTTGCTGAAGTTCTATCCTAAATTTGTATTGGTTTTTAGTTTAATAATTATAAAAAAAAAAAGATTTTAAAATCTCTGGCCCATACTAGAAAGTGCTCCATTATTCTTATCTCATGATTGAAGTTCAAGAGACACTGGAATGGCTGCAATTTATTAGATAAAGAATAAGATGATCCTCATCTGCATTTTGGGCTATGCTGTACTTACCTACATAGAAAGGCTTATTCTGCTGCTTTTGAGAATGGGGGGGCATCTCTTCATCTTGAAAAAGTAATTTAGGTCCTTTTGACTCTGTCATGGATATTATTTCCATGGTTACCCATAAAAGAAAGAACTTTGCTATAAAATACTCCTTCACTGAGGTGTTGTCTGATGTTGAAATAAATAGTTAGTAAATACTAAAAACCAGACAAAACAATTTTCACTTGTTTTACAGTTTGAATGTGAGTTTTAGAAGAGAGAACTTCCTTGCCAAAAGCAGACTGTTGGGAACAGAGGAACAGACTAAGAGTGAGTGGGTGTGCAGGACAGGAACTGGGTTTTGGGATACATTTCTTTATTTCCAGTCTGTTCCTCTGAAATAAGGCTCTGATCCTTCAATTCTATGATGGCTTTCCCACTACAGGATTGCAGTATTTGTCCTGAAACATTTTGCATCAAACTGATGGGTGCTGCTGCTTTTCAGGAGGATTGATGTAGTAGCACCAGCTACAGCACACTTAGAAGTATTTCCTTTTCTTGGTTATTAAAATCTACATAGGAGTTCTAAACTTGCTAGCCAGAATTGGCAAAATGTCCTAGAGTTGTGTCCATTGGTTCAGTTTCTTTGATAGAAACAGCACTGAACCCCAGTGTAGAGCTGGGGTGGCCCAATGCTGATGCAGCCAGTGCTGGCTGCATGCTTATAACATCTGTTGATAAAAACATTTCAGAGCTCCAAGAAGTAGAAAAGTGTGTGTGTATAAAAGCAGTTAAAAACATTATACTGGTGCTCCAAGAATAGTGGTGCTCTTGGCCATTTTGTTTTTCTGAAGTGTTTTGCTTCTTAGGCAGGACATACTAAGTCAGGATATATTAAGGCAGTGTTATATTAAGTAGTATAGGCTTTAAAACTGGCTCTTAAAATAGTTTAATGTACATATAGTTACAGGTAATAGATTCTTCTCTCCCTTTTGAGCAGTGCCGGTCTTAAGCTCTTTTTAGAGGACTGTAAGAACTATAAAGGGATGCTGATTTTCTGACTCTAACTTTCTACTTAAAGTTCCAATGAGTTCACAGTGCTTCTCCTTATTAAAAAAGTCATTGTATAGTGCATTCAGCAAACTTTAGTCCTAGAAGTAGGACATCAAATATTATTCTATTATTAGAAACTTCTTTATTATTTAAGAAGCAGGAGTAGCACATTCTTAATGTAAATTATGCATGGGAATTAAAAAATTCCTGGGTGACTGGAGGTACAAAGCCAATTAAAGCCCCGAATTGTTGAGGTAGTTTGAGTATCTCATCTTAAATGAAGTACAGAAAACAATTATGATCTTGTGGTAAAGTTCATGAAATAAGCTGCAGGGTGTTATAATTTATGGTTCTGCTGTAAGGTGACGTGTTTGATTTTGGAGAAGCAGATTTCTCTGTGCCCAACTTCCATACCATTAAAGGAGGAATAGCACTGCAGAGACAGGCAATGGTGATAAATCTGTTGGATTTTAAAAACAGTTCCTGTGCTGATTGCAATTAAAAAAAAATTTAGAAGCCCTATCAAAAATACAGTACAATGATATCTCATTATCTCTCTTTTTGAAATCAGTCTTGACATAAGGCTGCTGTATGTTGGCTTCAATTTCTTGTTTGTTATTTTTTTTTAATCTCCTTGGCACACACAGAATGCTTGATTGCCAAGAACAACCAATTTATAGAGATGAGAATGGCTTCCAGAACTGTGAATATTAAATGATGTCTTAAACATTTTCTGTAAAAACATATTGGTGGTTATGTTTGAATGGGTGAATTCTGACTGCTTCAATCGCTCCTTCAAATAGTTATGTAGTAATGTAAAACTCCTCCTCCTTAGTTCTTTTCACTCTCTAAAGACCAAATCCAATTCTCATTAGTGGGAGCATTTTTAACTGCAGATGAGGTCAGTGAGGGTACTAAGTTAAAAAAACAAAAAGTTAAATTGCAAATATGAAATCACAGATTGTACTTAACTGTTTGGTAAAGATTGATAAAATGTGGGGAATATTCATCATTCCCTAGTGGCAAGATCCTCAAAATTGTCAGGGCCTTCTGTTTCCCTCTTTCTGTGGCAGTGAGACATCTTAATGTTGCTGAGGATTTGGATTTAATTGATATAATCTCTAGCCCTAGTTTACAAATAAAGGCTAGATTTTCAAGGTGTCTTGTCATGCAAATAGATATTTATGGAGTTTTGGAATTGCC
Organism: Agelaius phoeniceus; assembly: GCF_051311805.1. Taxonomy (NCBI): domain Eukaryota; kingdom Metazoa; phylum Chordata; class Aves; order Passeriformes; family Icteridae; genus Agelaius; species Agelaius phoeniceus. Next base: position 35,837,911 of record NC_135269.1, on the reverse strand, counting down.
CTTAAAAATTTACCAGAATGTTAGGCAAGAAATGCCTTTAAAAACCAGACAGAAGTGACTTCAAGACTAGGGTTAAACACAGATGTTTAAGATTACTGACTTCTGTTTATGTCAGTGGGAGTTACATGCTTAAGCACCTTTGCAGATTTTGTCATTGGGATGTGAGAGTGCTTTACATTTCTGAATCCATGTCTCTGTATGCAGTCATCTAAATATCTATCCCTGAGGATGAATACGTGCTTCATCCCAGGTGTATTCACTGGCTTCCTGTGGGTTCAATTTTAAACTGCAATAAATTACAATCTTCCAGTACTTTTTATGATAATTAGACTATAAAATACATTTGAAACCTTTATCAAATAGTTTTTCAGTTTCAAGATGGATTGCAGCATGTTCCAGATGTAAATGAACTCTGCAGGTTTCTGAGCCATGTAGTTAAAGTGTCAGGAGTGGACAAACTGTTTGTAACTTGGTGTTAACCCATAGAAAGAGCCATACTGCCCTGGATCACTTAAAGCAGCTGCAGTCTCTTTTAAATTAAATATTTCAGTGCTTTCGAATGCTTTCTTTGTTTCTTGTATTTACTTAAGCAGCACTGTTATGAGTGCAGTGTAAATCTGGAAGTATTAGATATGTAATAGAATGACTCTGTCTTGGCACCATTGTAAATGCAAATATAGTAATTTGTCACCCCTGCCATAGCTAAACAATAGGCTGGGTCAATATTCTGGAAAAGGAAAAGAGGTGGGCATAGAGCATCTGTAACTGCATTACTGAGGGTATATCAACAAGGTAAAATGGTCAAGATTCCTCCTGAAAAATTAGAAATGTGAAGAGGAAATTATTATTATGCCATTAGGGAGAAATATTAGATGTTCTGAAAAAATATTTCAGGAATCAGAAGGGTTCATAACACCACAAGAAGGACCTAAAATCAGAATTAATACTAAAAAACTAAGGAATTGATCTTGATCCAGAAATTCTACTAAGGAAAAAATTGCATAAAAACAATTGACCTAAAACCTAAAATCTTGCCTTGCTTAAGGCAATATAAATCTTTTAGAAGGTCTTGATTCTGCAAGTATTGGATGCAAGTGAAGATTCCTTTTGTGTTTAATGGATTTGCAAATGGTTTTTAGGCTGCTAGATCATACTTGCTTGCACTATGGGATAGAAAAAATTCCTGTTCTTGGAAAAGAGCTAATGAAAGCAATATCAAGAATACTCTCGAGAGTCACTGGGACTATGCATGTGAGTGAGTGTACAAAGACTTGTAGGATAAGGGCATGGAAAAGTAAATTATGTGGCTCTCCAGTATCTCTGTGTAAACTCAGTTTTAATATGAAGATTTTTGTTTTTCTTGGCCCTTCACAAATTCTTGCTTTGTTTTTGATAGGTTTTTGAGTGTATTTATTTTGGTTTTAGGGGCAGTAGTTAAAGTAGGGAAAGATGTAATTGCCTTTTCTTTTTGCTTAATATTTTAAGTATACAAAATAAAACCCATAATTATTCAGTTGGCTAATTGCATATTTTTTCTGGCTCATTGTTATCAGTGGACAGTAATTTGTTGTCATAGATGGTCTGTTGGGAAAGAGAGTTAGTCTAGTCCAGTGGTGATAGAACAGACAGGAAAATGAATTACTGAATTACTTTAGCACACATTTCTTGACTGCTTTGAAGCTTCCATGCTTGTTTCTCCACTCTGTGGAATGGCACATAATATTCCGTGGGTAAAATCTTGCAGATAAACCTCAGGAGGCTTGTGACAACAAACTTAATATGCTTAAAAAGCCTTCTTTTAAAATAAAGTGATACAGGTTTTGTGGACTAATTTGAATATATGTTGTTCAGAGAACTTTGTATTTTGAACATTCCATGTGCCAGTGTTTAATTGTCACAGATGAGGATTTTCACTCTGTGGTCTGTGGTTTCTTGAGGTGGCTTCCAATATATACTACACAGTGGTTGAAATACTTCCAGGAGGTGCACACAGAGGCCTTCACTGCTAGCAAAGTATCAATTCTTAAGTCTTTTGTGGCTCCATTTATAATGCTTTAAGTTCCAAAATAATTTTGGGACCCTGCATTTTAAAATATGAATATTTCTTAACCTGCAGTTCAAATTCTTCAATATTAGGACTATTGCCATCAAGAAAACTGTAGTCATGCTTTTTCTGAAAAGTCAGGAGATGACAACCATAGAAGTAGTGGGTCTGTAAATGTTGGTGTGAGTGCTAAAGTAGAATGCCATAATCAGGGAATGAAAAGTTAACATTAGGAATATAAGGAAAAAAGATGGGTCATAGCATGTTATAAGTGTTGCCCACATTGATAAAAGCCTATTGCATCTAGCTCCCTTCACACCATCCTAATGGTAATTGTGATACTATCAAGCACACACATATCCAAAGAAAAAATGCATTGGAATTAGGTGGCTCTGGGATAGGCAACTTTAGGATATTTCCTTCTTAAAAAATGGTCTTCATTGTGACCACAATTGAAAGGCAGTATTCCAGCTTATATTTGGCCATACACTGAGTACAATTGAAAGAAGAAAAAAAATCTGTGTTAAAATATATAAAATATGGGGAAAGGAGCAGAGTCTTGGCTAGGTCCCAGGCAGTTAGTGGTCACAGGTGATCCTACTATGTAAGAGCATGAGAACTATGAGTTTACTTCATCCCCTTGAAAACCATCACGGGATTCTCCATCTTGCCTCATGAGGTTTTTTTGTGTCTCGGCACAGGATGGCTAACCCAAGGGTTTCTGTGCCTCTTCTTTCATGTTTTGAGGGTTTGAGCAAGACTAAAGTAGAGACTACATCTTCACTGACCTCCTGTGTTAAAGTGAATTTCACCCAAAAGGCCTCTTTTGGAATAAACAGCTTTTATTTCCTTAAGTAAAAACAGAGTTTCTTCTGATTTGCTGAAACCAGATAAAAGAATCTAAATCCATTCAGTTCTGTTTGGTTTGGGTTCTGAAGAAAGGCTTCATCTCAGTTGGGTTCATACTGCAATTTATTTTTTTGAGGGTTTTTTACATTAGGGAAAAATTTTTACATTAGAAGAAAGGGGATGTGGAAGGGAGAGATAACTATGTTAAATCAGAAGCAGCTCTTTTCTAAAAAGAGTTGAGAGTTCCTTTTTCCATAATTAGCACGGTTTTTAAACTGCTGACAGGGCTGCGTTGCTGCTTATTATGAATAAAAGCTGGACATGGATAAAGTTGGGTTGAAATCTTGCCCAGAAGGTTTTGAACACAACTATATTTTATGTTCAAATGTTATATTTTTATCTTAATTTTATGTCCCTTTTGACTACTATTATGAGATTAAAGTTAGATGGATAAAGTCATTTGAGAAGCTGGATAAAAGTTAAATTGGCTGAGTCAGTTCAAACAACCAGAAACAAAGATGCATTCTTCCTGGGTTGAAAGGATTACTTCTGATCACTAAAATGGTCTTTTGTGACATTGAGATTAAGCAATGTTATATGATAGTGCTCAGACTCAATTCTCATTCCACTGGAGTACTCTTTCCTACCAGCTGTTACTATTGTTTTCAGGTTGGCTCTAAGGATCTCCTCTCATTAAAGAAACATCAAATTGATCCTTCTGGGCATTTTCAGGGTATCAAGACATGAAATAATTTAATTAGTGTCATAGTAGAGAATGTTTTCCTGTAGTCTGGCTAAACATGATAATAAGCAGAAAGGCTGCAAATATAGAGTGCTGCTGTCAGTCAGTTTTGACATATAGTGGTGTGGGGATGGTGTGTGCATGATTTTTATCTGAATGCTAGAGGTAGCAGTAGCAAAAAAGCCCCTATACGGCCGCATTTAAAGCTTGGGTTTGATTCTTGCTCTGCATCTTTCCATCACTTACCTGCAGTTTGGGGACTGAGAAAGTTTGGGGTTTGTTCTGTAAAGATATGTTTCTATTTAATCAAGAATTGTTGCTATGAGTGTTCAGGTGTTCAGTCAATATTATGTAATTTTTGTTCCTATTTAACTCATAAAGGGAGAATGTTTAATTGCTGTGTCATGAGCAAAATGCATGGGAGATGTGGAAGACTTGACTGAATACCGGAGGAAAAAATGGAATCCTTCCCTGCAGAAATGTCCTCTTGTCTTCCCATCAGTTCAGCAGAAGTGTATCTAGTAGGTGAAGGTGTAATAAAAAGTTCACTTGCAGATGGAAGTACAAGAGACACTTTGTCATCCCAGCGAGCCTTTGTGTGTTGTGTCTGCAGAATACTCTTAGGAATGGAAAACCTGGGAGTCGCAAGCTAGAGGTGTCACCAATTCAGGGATTTCTGCCCAAAAGGTGTCTTGATGGCTCATATGGAGATAGCATAGAATGAAAACACTGTAGCAGAGAAAATAAAAAGCACAGACTACTAAGTGGTTCAAATGTGTGTGTATAGATATTTATGTATACGTATATTTTCCTAAGCCTATTTTTTTCACTCTGCCTGTGTTTTCATTTTTTACCCTTCTGTTGTTCTTGATAACCTCTTTTCTAGCTCCTTCACTTTGTGTGTATGGGAGCAATAACATTTCATTGTAAGTTGTACATTTTAGTCCAGATGAGAGTCATTTTCTTCCTGGATGTTTTCTGAGATGCTGAGGACAGATGTCACAAACAGTTCTTTGCAGTGCTGGGCTTAGGCAGATCCTTAGAGCTGTGTCCCCTACGTGCTATGCACAGCAATGCCTCAGTGTGTACTCTTAATTGCCCTTTAGTAGGTCATCTGTCTAAAACCTGGGAGAACTGTGTTCTTGTTATAAAATTTATTTCATCCGTGTAATGAAGAGACAATTTAAAGAGAATGCTTTTTGAAATGCTTTTATTTCACTGTAAATCTTGTCATATGAAATACTGTTTTGCACACTTGGGCAATGCATCAATAGAAACATAGTTCAAAGAATGAAGATAATTTCTTCAGTGTTTTGAGGCTGCCTATACTGAGCAGCATTCTGGCTGAAGGGTAGACATTTTAATGGAAACTATTTATTCACCTAAATTCAAAATCTTTGCTGCAACTATTGCTAAGCATTCCATAGAGCCATCTTTTATCTTCTCCCAAATCATAAGATAGATATTTTTTCTGTATTAGTTGTTCAGTATTTCAGAGATTTCAACAAGAATATCATGAAATGGAAAACTCTCAGTATGACTTTGTACTCCTTATGTGTAGCAGCTGTCAGTCTAAGGAAAACCCCAAATATAGAATCTTCTTTACTCTTTGATGGGAATGCTTTTCTCAGTAACCTTATGCTCCTAATCAGGAAAATGGAACTAAAATATTCCTTCTCTTTTCTCTTTTGCTTTACTTTTTTTTTTTTTTTTTGGTTGGTTTGTGTTGGATTGGGTTTTTTTTGTTGTTTTTTTTTTTTTATTTGTCTGTAGGGTTTGGAGTTTTTAAAATTGTATGGCTTTCCAGATGCAATTGCCAGTACCCAGGAATCACAAGATGTCTTTCTGCTTCAAAGAAACTGCTCATACGAGATTCAATATGCAAAAACATACTGTTGCAGGTGCCTGCAGATTAGCCTGTGTATTTTTGAGTAAAGTATCTTCTCCTATAGGTACCAAGAAGTCCGTAACAACCATCAGTGGGAGCAGGCTAAAAAAAATGGGATTAGAGGACGTCATGCATCATGGCAGGCTATCAAGTGTTGTTACATCTGCTTCTAGCACTACACAGCATGTCAGGTCTAAATGCAGGTGTTGTGGGAGGTTGTTTTTGTCTCTTAAAATAGCTAGCATTACAGTCCTATGGGTAAGTTTTAGCTTTTCTTACTGTTTTTACTCATAATCTATGACGCTTTGCTCAGTGTTGGTCTTTTAATACTGAAAGTTACTTCACTAAAGCTAATGACTTAGGAATAGGGGACTTATAAACATTTAGAAGGAAATTTTAATGCTACTGTGAGATAAAAAATTGAGTTTTTGGGCTTGTCTGTTATGTGCAGGTGTGAGGACTGAATTTTTTGGGTTGGAAATGTCAAAATACATTCTGATTTTTTTTCACAGAAACATCATATTATAGTAAAGATGGCAAAATGTTCTCTGTAATGCTCTCAGTAGTAATGGAGCTTGTCAGAGAACAAGACTCCCAGCAGGAAAACCGTTTCCACAGTGTGATCTGATATATAGGCAAAGCTTAACCTTCTGCACCTGGGATAAGACACCTTTTTCTTGCTAGGAATCACTGAATTACAGAATAGGTAGGGTTGGAAGGGATCTCTTGAGATCATCCCGTCCAACCCCTCTGCCAAGGTTTTGACAAGGAGTATACATGGCAGCAGCATGGCAGTTGTTGTGCTGCTTCCCTGCAGGTCCCAAATCACTAAATCTCAGCAGATCCTCTTCTGCCCACGCCTGGGTGTGCTGCTGCTGCTCGTGGCTCTGCGTGCCATGGGGCAGGAGATCCCCACGGGATTTGCCTTGTCCAGAAGCAGCAGCTCCAACTAATTCACTCACTGCATAACAACCTTAGGAAGTGCATCTTCATGGGATTATAAAGGAATTTGAAGCAAGATGTTGAGGTCTCATTTCAGTGCACTAGAGCTCAATGGGAGAAAGCCAGCAATATTTTCTTTTCATTTCATTGTGGCATACTTTTCTAAATTATCAAAGCTGCACCCTTCCATGTTGAAATTTTGGGGAACATACCTTCTGGAAGGTGTTTGGATAGAGTGCTTCTGACTGGAAAAATTTTTTGGCATATCCCTAAATTCTGGGTCTTGATAGAAAAATAGTGGAAAAACAAGTTTTTTTTTTAAAGTGGGTAAACTCCTGCGTGAATTCTAAAATAGAACCTTTCATTTTATTTGAATTTCATCATGTATATCATCATCATTATAATTTGTTGTCCTAGAGGAATAGAAGGCTAAAGTGAGAAAAAAATAAAATATTGGAAGTTGTTCAGTGTTCCATTAATAGTCCCTGATTAGGAGAATTAAATTTAAAAAAAATTAAAAAATTAAAGAACAATACAGTAATGATAAATTATTCCAAGAGTGGCTGAAAAATGTGCATATATTCAAGGAAAATCAGGGACATAAGCTATGATACTTCAGATTGAAGACAATTCATTATTTACTGTTTTTTAATTGGGATTGCCATACTGCAGGAAAGGTGGAAATTCACATGCATGGAGAGAGGAAAGACATAGAGTCTAAGAAATATTTGTGACAGCATGAATTTATGCACTCATTCCTAAAATGGGACTTAAGTAAGATGTAAGAAGTACACAAGTCTTGTGCCAGCTCTCTGCACAGGGCTGAATTTAATCTAGAATGAATAAGGGTCTTTTACTTATTTTGTTTATTTTTCACAGTCTCTTTTGCCCACTTCCTAACCCTGTGCTTTTTAGACAGTATTTTGGACAGCAATGCACCACCTGTAAGTCAAATACCAAGGGCAGTGTTTGTAGGAAAGTTAATATATTGCTTTAATCTAAATCAACATATTGCCTTTATGGCTTACTCAAATGTTAATAAATACACCAGTAATTTCTAAATGTTATAGTTTAGAACAAGTGCTTAACATTTACAAACTAAGCCAAAGGACAAACACAAATATTTATTAATAACTGCAAGAGAACTGGACTTTTTTCCCATCAGGTGTATAGTTTGTGATGCAGCACCTGATAATTACTGGCATTATTTGTTTGTTCTATGAGAGCATTTTGCGTGCTGTCCTGTTTAGGGCAACACGTGGCTGCAGATTTTGCCCCTGTTTCACCATTAACCTTTGTTGTGAACTGTGATTTCAGCTTGCTGAGATGTAAATTCAGCCATTTAAAGATTTTAAATATTATATTTCTGAATGTTCATGGGAGTAATCTGGTTTCTTCTTAATGCAACTGCTGTAAATGGTGCTAACACAGCTAAATTTTCTTTTAATATTGATTTTTAAATGTATCCTTAAAATTTGGAGCCTGTGAGAAACATATGGGTGGTTTGAAGGTAATTTGCCTTTCATCAACAAATATTTTATGCCTGATGTTAAAGCAGTTTGCACTAAGGATCTAGGAGGCAAGTTTGGACTTTGGTGTTTGAAATAAGGTATTAATTTTTATTATGAAGAGAAATATAAAGACCTTCAGTAATGGAGTTGGATCACAATATATTTCACATATTATTCTATTTGGATGTTTCTTGTGTTCAGCTGAACAATTACTATTTTTAATTACTTATCTTGGTGTGCATTTTGATATATGTGCATGAATGCATGCATTTTTAATTTCTATTTCTTTTAAAATAAAGTTTATGGTAGATGCCCTTTTGTAAAGATAGTTTTTACACACAATTTTGTTTTGTCCAAAGTTACCCAGGGTTAGAACTATCTCCAATACACCAGTAGGCACAAAATTTACAAAACTTTGTAATGTAGGTCGTGCATTCCTTTTGTGTCAGACATGTTTTCATATTAATTCATATTAATTCTTTGGTAGATTTTTAAAACTGAAATCAGTCTATTTTTTTCAATGCATGTAGTTCATACAGATTGCAGGGGGAAAAACTTATGGCTATTTTGAAACAATCTTATTCTGTACATATGCAAGCAATCTTCCTGCTGAACTCTGAAAATAAGGGCTCATTTTTCAAGGGAACTCTCATGCAGGAGGTGGAGGTATGCCTCTGCCTTTTTTTTTTCAAATATCAAAAAGCATCTTGACTTTATGGATGTTAGAAATTTTAATGTAAACATTTATATAACCAATGGTAAACTTTGCCTCAAGCGTTTTTTCAAAGAAAATTATTTTCGTCCTACAAGGATACCATACATTAAAGAAAAAGTGCATACAGCTGCTTGTGGGGGAGACCTTTTGTGGCAGTAAAAATCTTAGCTTTGGGGCTACTTTCAACTTACCTCTGTGCAAGAAGTAGTGTAAATATTTTGCTTTCCAACTGTGCTTTACAAACAATTCATAAAATGTTATGTGAGGATGAAATACACTTGTCCTGAGGCTTCTTCATGGAGATCAAAGTGGCCATGAACTTTGAGCTTTAGGTTATCATCTGTAGGTTATAAATAAGAAGGTACAGCTATAATCTTGTAGTGGATACTTTCTGCAATTCTTTTTGAGGAAAGTGTGCAATACCTTATGGTAACTTTTGCAGCTAAGACAATGTCTGTGATGGATGTGATGCAACCCTTTACAGTTTAAAGAGGGGGTCAATTCTTAAATAATGTTGCTTGAAAGCTCTTTCTGTTCAGGCTTATGTAATAGCTAGTTTAATGACACAGCCAGATCAATATTTAAGAAGGAGCTCAACCATAGTGATTGGATTGCTGAAGTTTATGGACAAGTTACAAAGCTCTGAATGTAGGAATTTAAAACAAAAGGACTGAAAAATCCTTAACTGTAATGTCCTCCATGTCATCAGGCAGCTGTGTCATGGTTAGAGACATGTTTTACAGACTGACATCACGACTTATTGGTGGCCCTTTCATATTCTCTTCTTCCTTGTGTTCACACATCACATTATTTTCCTTTAGTGATCTTACATCTAAGTTAGTATTGGGAATAAACCTCTCAGATAAGTACCAGCTAAAGGAAAGGGAAGTAGTAGATGTGCTACCCCTACAGTAGAATACTATTTTATTTTTGAAATTCTAGATTTTATACTAGGTCATGGTTGGAGTTGGGAGTCTTTTCCTAACTACCTCCAACTGTATAATTACACAAACTCATGAACATTCACAGAATGTAATTCTCTCTCCTTCCTCCTCCCACCACTCCCATCTCCTGTCACTTGAAAAACCTGTAAATTACCTCTCATCAGTCTGCAAATGCATGGCTGTTTCCTCCTTTCAGAAAACATACAGTCAAACCTGCCAGATTTGATGGGATTAGCAAGTGACAGGAGTAATCACAGAGGACGTTTACTCAGGTAGTTAGTTACCTGCTCAGTGCCGTAACTATAATGCTTCTCAGCCTCAGTATTTCACAGGAATCCCCAAAAAGTCTGGCAGTAGCCTAAAGTAGTTTTTCTAGTAAACTTCATAGGGTGAAAGGGGTATGTTTTCTTCTCCCTCTTTAAGGAAAATCCATGATGATAGCTCTGAAGCCATAAGTGTGCTCCTGGTGTCTGTCTCCTCTTCCTCAGATGGCATAGGGTAACCTGCTGTGATCCAGGCATCTCTGGAGGTAGTGGGATGGTGCTCCATTGCTAGGAATCAACCTCATACCATTGGAAAGGGGGAGCAAGGCACACTCATAACGGGGTGTGAGCCCTGGCCGTTCTTGTACTGTCACAGGATGACACTGATTAAACTTCATATTTTTCACAGCTTTTAATAGATGTGTGGCTTAGGTCTGAGCAAGGCATTTGAAGCAGTGCTGTTAATACACAGTATTTCCAGCTGCTGCTGCAATAACAGGCCTTTGTGGCCTGGTGTCTCCACCTGCAATAAGGTTACTTAGCTCTTCAAATGCTGTTGGATTTGGAGGTAGAGAAGATACTGTTGAGAAGCCTTGATTCCTCCAGCAACATGCACCTACCCTTGACTCACCTGAGGCCAGGTTGATACTAGCTCAAATCACACAGAAACTGGGACCAGACAATCACAAAACCAAAACAGTCAAGTCTCTGCCTAGGTTCTTTTTTTAACACTTTTTCATTTGTTACAGCTTTAATTTTTTTCTTTGGCTTCCACTATAACTGACATCTGCCTTTTAGATTTTTTTTTCTACAAGATCTCATCAAGTTGTTGAATGCCCAACAGTTGCTTCTTTTCAGCCTTCTGAATTCAACATTTTCCTTTGTCAGATGGAAAATGGTGCTTTCAGCTACAGATATTTCAGCTTTCATTGATGAAAGGAGGTATAGGGAGATGTGCTATCTTTTATTATAACAGCTGATACTGCTGAAGGAAAAAACAAGCTTTTGAGCTCACAGCCCTGCTGACAGACAAGCTTGTGAGGAAAAATTTTACTCCCTGCTTGATCCACATTAAATAGAATGTGGATAAGTACAAGCTAGGAAAATCTCTGAGCAACAACAGCTGCTCAGTGTTTTGCAGTAATTCAATACAGAAATGTTATTTCAGCCCCAACTCTCCTTTTTTTTTAGCAAGTAGTGTTGCTGTGTTCACAAAAGGGAAGAAAGTAAATTCCCTTCCACCTTCTTCTGCAAGTCTCCGAGTAAATGTCTAGGTAAAGACATGAAAATGTTTTATTAATGTACATCGTGGTTTAAATTATTGAAGATATTCTATGTATATAGAGACATGTAAATTCCATGTTTACTGTGGCAATTTTTGACATTTAGATAAACCAAGCAATATCTGCTTGGTTTGATTGCTTGAAAAATCAAGCAACTGGTCTCACCATCAGTAAATAAAATTACAACTGGGTCCTGGGATGGAGGTCAGCCTTGTGGCAGCTCTAGCCATGCTAGAAACACCACAAAATCTCTTTAAAGCAGAAGTGGCCCTTCCCTGAATCAATCTCTTTTTCTGAGTTCAAAGCTGGAGCTGGAACACAGCTCCTTTCCTATCTACCTCCAAACATCCAGGATGAGGAGTAACCAACTCAAGGAATTTCCCACCCTATTCAAAGGACAGAGAACAGAAAACACAAAGGGGAGAAACTCCCATCTTTATTTTCATTCTCTGGTATTTGGACTACCCATGTTATATCAGTTGCCTTTTTCTCTTACTCTTAGAAAACAGAGGCTGAATTTGAATTTTGCACTGTCAGGGCTGTTTCTGCCTGAGAAATACACTGCATGCATATCTAGCTCTCAGTCTCTTTCCTTTAAAATTGTAGTTGCTGATTGGCTTTGAGTTTCTTCTGAAAACGTAAAAGCTGATTGGCTTTTAGTTTCTTCTTAAAACTGAGGTTCCCTGACACAAGAGATGATGGGAATACTATGTGGTATCTGGTCTAGATTTCTGAGTCTCCAATAATTGTAGCTGAACTATGGTCTGTCTTTTCATCAAAAATTTAGTGTTACCTAAAAAATTGCTGATAAGGAAGAGATCATCACAACCGTTGACTGTTACATGTTTATTGGTTAATTATTCTGACAGTTATGAAATGTATATGTATTTTCTGATTTTAAGCTGGGGGCTTGAGCTTTCAGCCCTCCTACACCTTCTTTCTATTTTGCAGTCGACTGTCTACAGATGAGCTTGTGCGGTATTTGCAGCAGCACACTTATCTCAGTTGTGTTAAGTCTGGCCTTAGGAAGAGGATTTTTCTCCTCTGTGTCTATTAATCTGACCATTCATATAATAGGTTGAGACTGCCTCTTTTTTATGTTAAAAAAACAAGAAAATCTATCAATCTACTCAAAGTATTTATTACTTTAGGATGGATAAAAATCATGACAGTAGGAAAAACATACTTTTATTAAGTTTGTTATATGTTGGAAATCGCACTTATGGTGATCTAGAGTTTAATATTGGGAAAAACTGGCCTATTTTTGAGATCTGGTTTGCTTTGATCTCTTATTTCCTGGGGATTTTCCACAGCTTCTGTGTCATGAAAGCTGCTTTGCCTCTTTGACCTTAGTAGAAGTCATATGGCTGTTTCCTTATGTTTGTATAGCCTGAAGTTTCTCTTTTTTCCCCTACACTTTCTGTTATATAATCCTTGACTACTCTTTTTCCTTACATAAATTTTTTCCATGTATCCACTCTAAAGATCTTCAAAGCAGTAAGATCTGTCTTGTCTTCATTCTTCACTAAAATGGCACTCAGATCTATACACTGTCAGTAGAGTAAGTCTTTTGCCAGAAGACAGAAGAAACTGAGTGGAATTTGACAAAATTGTGGCCTTTTTAAAGCTAGCTGGAGCATATGTAAGAACCAAATCCATGACATTTGTTTTGGGCTAATTCCTCAAATTTTAAACCATACATTTCAGGCAGTTCATTGCTTTGCTTCTCTGAATCTTGCTAAGGATAATGTACATCCCCTTTTTATCTTTCATCATGGCATATAATGATTCTGTTGTTTTGACATGAATTTCCTGTTATTTCTTCCTCTGCATATTTTAGAGTAGCAACTTCTAGTGAGAGTGGGAGATTTGAACACGCATATACTTTTGGAAAAATACAAATATCCTGGATGAAATAGCCAGGAAGGTAATTTTGTATTCTGTTAGAAACTCTTGAAATGAAATGCAGTTTTGACCCTGATGCTGCCATGTTTATAGAGACAAGACATTCCTCTGGAAAAAAGTGCTAGTGCAGTCAAAAGTTTGTCTCCTGTCAGTGGCTTCTGTGCACACACTTTATCAAAGCTTTAAGGAACCAAGTAATTCTTTTGTTCAGTTAGCATTTCAAGAGTTTTATGGGATAAAATGGCCATGTAGGAATATACAGTTTAAGGAAGGGGTGAATTTTTTTTTCCCCCTCCTTTTTCATGCCTTAATTTTTGCTCTCCTGAGACAGAGTTTTTTCTTTTGCTTGTGAAATAAAATAAATCCAAATCAAACACAGTTTCTTTGTACTAAATCCTTTGGTATTTTTTTCTTTTCTTTTTCTCTTTTTTCCCTTTCTCTTTGCACTCTGTCGCCAAAATTGGGTTGAGATGTTCAGTCCTACTTTATAACAAACCCACAGTGTTGTAGCTTTTTCCATGGTGAATTACAGATCAGTTTTTCTTTTAAGGATGATAGACATGGACTTGGTTAGACTATTGTATCTGTCTTAACTGGGGTTCATTATATTCCACTCTAGAAAAAAAAAGGTCTTGCCAAATATTTTTATTGGCTTGTCACCTTTACTGCTATAAAAACGTTAAATTGAGAACCTATTAAAACCAGATTTTAAAACTCCTGAAAATCATAAGGATGTCTTGTAGTAATATGTATGGAGTAATTTCAGTGAATGTCCCATTTTTCATTAAGTTTTTGTAATTTTCAAAATCAGCCTGCCTAATTTAAGAGCTCCTTTAGGCGACACAAATTCTGTCTTTTACTGTTTCATGAGGGAATGGATAATTAGTCTGAAAACTGTGAAAAGTTTCAGCTAAATTTTCTCTATGAAATGTCAGGGGAGGACATGGTAGGAAGAAATGCCCTTTGAGCAAGATGATCCACAGTGTCACATGGAAGGTAATGCCATATGTCTGGCAGAAAGGCTCCAGGAGACAGACACTAGGGCAGATTTTCAGAAGGGAAAAAAAGATTATAGGGGGCAGAAGTATCTGAGCCAATTGAACTGAAATAAAAAGAGAAAGAACTGGAGAATTACAAGGCATCTTTGTATTTTGGGTGGAATATGGGCCTGGATACCTCCTAAAGTTTTGGTGGACTTATCTCCATTTATAATAACTTCCAAAACATTAGAGACATATACAGTTTATTAAAACTGAGTCTTTGTATAATATATGCGAATTTTGATTTGCAATACTCTCCTGAGGTGTACTTTGTGATGAGGGTAATGATTAAATGGAATATCCTTATATAATAGCAGAGGTATTAGCAGTGTTTTTTTCTTCCTTCCTGCCACCGAGCTGTCTCTAGGCCACCAGTGACTTTTCTTCTTTTCTTAATTTTTCACCTTTTTGCATTGGTGAATTCAAGATTAAATAACCCAAGAATTAAATAATAGGGAAGCCAAAACTGAGTATGTTTGAGAACCTTTTTCAAAGTTAAAAATAAAACCGATTTGCACACATGCATATGTTTATAATCTCTTGCTGATATATAAATTAAAGAAATACAACCTGATTCTTGTCTGTAGGCCAAATCCACTTAATTCGACATTGATGGGAGCCCAGGCAGAACCAAAAGACCATTAGACCTAACAGTTCCATAACCTAACAGTTTCACTTGTGCTCAGGTCTGCCAGGAACTGCAGAGTACAACCAAAAGACCAGCCTTTATTGAAGATAGCGTACATTGCTGAATAAAATTGCTGCAATTGAATCTCAACATAGCAGTCTTATAAAATGTTTTTTTTTTTTTTTGCTCCTTGACATGATATGGTAGGAGAAATTCAAAAGGATTTTTAAGTTCCCTCAAGAAGATGTAGTTGCACAGCTCCCACTAATTAATTTTTTTTGCTAAAGTTGTCACTTAAATCGTAAAAGAGTTAAATATACAAATAATTTTTTACAGAATCAAGGACCTTTTTATTAATGTATGAATTTTAAAAAGTGTTTGTCCTTTATTTGGACAATCTTTTGCTTTATTTTGTTAAAACTATTTTTGTTTGCTTTCTTTATATATTGGTAAATTTTCTGTTGAAGGACAGGCTATAGTAACATTATATGAAAATAAAAGTAGTTAATGGATTTTTTTTTTCCCCACTCTGGTCTGAAATACAGTGGAAAAGTTGCAGTGTGAGGTGTGATAAAATCAGTAGCCAAGGATTTAGGGTATAAAGCATGTAAATATGTATTTAAAAACATGATCAGTGACAGAAAAAAATTGACCAAACTTACTGAGGTGTTGCCCACAAGAAAGATTTTAGGGCAACTTCCCAAGTTACAAAAGCAACAACCCTAATACTTCCTGCTGTTAAAGGCCACTCCCATACACATGCTCCTTTGTCATCCAAACCTCTCCCCAGCCAGAACTCATGCTGTTACCAAAACACCATGTGCCAGGAAAAGCTTTCTAATTGCTTTGAAGATAAAGTACTGGAACAGGTTGCTTAACAAAACTGTATTATCCCCTTCATGGGAGATGGTGAAGAAATGCTCAGGCAGTGAGCTGATGTGTGTGGCCCCTATATTTAATCCGCCTCTGTGCTTGGTGGTTGACTGGGTACCCTCTGGGGAGCCCTTCTTAGGCAAATTTCTAGGATTTTTGTGATGGCAAACAGATGTGATGTGGCAACAATGAGTAGATAATTGGCATTGATATTCCTCGTATCATTAATGTTACAAGGACTGAACCAGTACTTGTATAGAGTGGAAAATTTCCCCAAAGCCCTCAGCACAGACCCAGTTTGACTTGTAAATCAGTAAACATTTCAGTTAAGGCTACACACAGCCCTGTGATTCTTATGTGCAGGGAGTGACTGGAAGTGGAACTAGTTAAAGTCATTTCAGTCCTTTTTATTGGTCTAGATAAAAATGCAGATAACCCAGGTTTTGCCACCTGTCATATCAAGCCAGATGAGGTCATATGAGCTGCAGTCATAGCATAACAAATATTCCATATACATCTGTGGTACTTCTGTGCTGATATCCTTGGAGATATTTCACCCTGAGGGCAGAAAACCTATCAAAGAGAGGAAATTAAGAGTGAGTTGTGCCTTTGAGCCAAAATATACTGTAAGGACCATCCATAAGCAATAACACTGAAGGATAAATTTGTGATAAGTTAATTCATAATTTCAACTCCATGTGCCTACATAAGAAACTGTTTTAAATATTGGGGTGTTAACAAAAAGAAAGAATTAAATGTATAAAGCACAACCATAAGTGGAAAACCACTTACTTGATTGACTTTTTAAATTGCTTTTTTCCTGCTAAACACATAAAAGCTGTTCCCAAAAAAGTTTCTGGTTTTTATATATGAATACTTTTTGATGTGTTTTAATGAAGTTTTCCTATAACCTGATATTCTTCAGACATGTCACTTATAAATTTATGCCATTCTGCTGTAATATTCTGGAGCTGAAGTCCCCTAAGGAAGCCTTAAATGTTTGACAGATTGTTTAAATGCAGAGAGCTCATGTTGTTAAGTTTGCCCAGGTACGGATATTATATTCGCTATGTTATTATTTGTTGAAATTCTGAGAAAGAAACTTGGATTTTTATATATTGTTGCTATGTGGCTAGCAGAAGATGGTCAAAGACATTAAGTATTGGATGGGAAGTACTTTGGGAACAATTTTCCTTATGAATTAAGAGAAGAACTGGAGATGATTCAATTAATGTATGGGTTTCTTGTGTTTCACATAAAATTGTTTATCATCAGTGAAAGACAAGAGGTTGTTGCAAGGCTATGAGTTTAAGCTCACAGTTTGAGCATCAGAACCAATAATTTACCTACCAAAAACTATGTTTAAATTTGTGGATATGTACAAAAGTTGTTGAGACTTGAGATTGATTTTATGCTGAGACTAATTTTTCCTCCACAGGAAATTTGCAGTGGTGCAATTATCTTAACCCACTACCGTTTTAACAGTATTCACCACGTGAATAGTCCCATATGTATGGTGAAGAATAAAATAATAACACTGTGGGTTTGTTGCTGTTTGGGGTTAGGTTTATGCTTAAGCAAATCAGTCTTGTCGTGCTACCTGATTCAGAGCTGTAGTTCCTAGATTATCACAGGGGTTGCAGCAAAGCCATGGTTGTGTTCAGTGCTGGTCTTCAATATGTGTTTTGTGTCCTGATCCTTGTTTTCATAATCAGGATACATGGAACTCTGCAGAAGCACCATAGGCTAAGAATCATCCAGAAAGCTTGGGGACCATCAGTTTAGAGATGTGCAATATCAGCTATTGACCTAAAGAACTTGCAGTCTAAGTGGATGCAAGTGATCTCCTGTGTGTGTCAAGTGGGACCATCTCAGCTTTGGATGGAGCACAATCACTGTCCTTATATATGGGACCAGTGCACAGTCCCAGCCTCAGCACATACCTTTGATGACGGGTGGTATGGGATGGGTGGTATAGGATGCTTCTGTCCTTAGCACCAAAATTTGGGTTGTGTTGGGTGTTTGGATTGTAACCTGAAGCTCATGTTACTGAGAATGATATGGACTTGGGACTGACTCAAAATACACTTGGTTTTTTTTTTTGGCTTTTTTTTTTTTTTTTTTTTTTTTTTTTTTTTTTTTTTGCCAATGCAAGCAAATGCAAAAGATGGAGGAAAGCCCAAAAAGGAAAAAATGTTGGTTTTTCTGGAGTTAGATTAGGTAAACTATCCTACCCTTAGGAAATACTAAAAAAAAAAAAACATAGAAATGGATAAATGTTTAGAAATGGATAAATTCAATTGATAGTAATGATTGGCACTTCCAAGGAAAAGAGGCCTGTGGCATGGAATTGGAAGTAATGTTGTGGTCAGGAGGACGAAGGTGTGAATAGTCTAATTGAGTAATTCAGTGGTTTTGCCTCATTTTTTGTAACTTGAACTGTAGCCTTGTCATACCATCCAGTCATACCTACAGGAGACTCCCAGTGTTTGGTGGAAGGAAACGGGCATCTCAGGAGGTGGGTTAGTGTTACACTCAAAGCAGCCTCTTGTTTCCCTCTGTTGAACATAATTACAGCTGGGGCTGACTTGATTGCACATAGATCTATGAAGATGCATGAGATGAATTCCTGCTTCCATGTGTCCTAGAACAGGCAAAAACCCTTTCTGCTTCTTTAATCCTCTTACTCTCTTGTGTGACTCCTTTCTTTTAGTACAGACTAGGTCTTAACTGTGACTTCTACTGGTCTTCTCAAAGGCTCCCTTTCCCTATTAAGTCCTCAATTCTAGTGACTCCCTGCCTGGCATTAAATAGCTATTATATGGGATAAATTTAGTCATCTGTTACTCAAGCAGATGAACTAGACTTAACAGTTGAAGAAGTAGGTTTCAAATTGCAGTTTCAGTGGTTTTTCAGTGTCATTCTCCCACTAATATGGCAAGCATCTTTTGCAGGAAGGGCAGCTGTCTGGCAAGGAATTTGATAGGTTTGCTTTGGGCAAGATTAGACATATGTTCTAACATAATACAAAATGTAGTTCATAATTTCATAGAGACATGTTCCTCTCTGTAACGGATACAACAGACAGATGGGGGAGCACAAGTTTCAAGAGACACAATTATGATTCATTTGTGAAAACAGGCGTGTTGCACAACAGCTGCTTGCCAACATCAGCTATTCTTCTTTTGCCTTACAGCTGTGCAACTCTATTTTAAAATTTTTTAATTGTTTTAGAGAGAGAAAAGGATTTTTTTGATCTAGTATGTTTTAAATGCTTTTTATAAATAAACCATCTAGAATGTTTTGAAATGAAACACTTTCAAAATTAAGAGTAAAATATCTGGAAGAAATGTGGCAAAGATATGCTTTTCAGTGCTTTTTTTAAATGTAATTAGTCACTGAAATTTATCAGTACCTGACTTAAAATGTAACCTAAATATGTCAGTTTGAAAGAAGAACCAAATAGTTTTCAGACAAGAAGCAGGACTAGTTTTAAAAGAAAAGAAGGAATAATTTGCTGTTAGTAATTTTCAGTCTGGCATTAAGATTTTCTTAATATATTTTACCTGTTTTTTGTTGAAACATTTCTTTTGTTGCCATCTGTCTCCTCATGTTTTTATAAACTCCCTTTGAAAAGTCCCAGTCCAGATCTGAATCTGTGATAGTCATATGTCTTCAAAGTTGGAGGAATATCTAAATCAATTTCCTAATAAAACCACTGTTGCCTGAAATATAACAGCCTGTATTTTTACAATTATTTATTAAGTGCTCAATAGATATTTTATTGCTCAACCAAACATAAACTCTGCTGTTGTACTTGTAAGTACAAAGTTTACTACTCCTATTACAATTTTTCTGGCTTTCTTAGAGAACTGACTAACATCTATACATTAGGGTAGTAGTTTTTAATTGTTTCAGAACCTTCCTGGAAATGTGGGATGATTTAATATTTCATGTGGTTTTCTTTCCTGCTTTTGTGCTTCAAAGGATGGTGAACAAATTAGCAAAAACCTCAGAGCCAGCTACTGTCCTATATCTGCACAACTCCCACCAGCTTCAACTTGCAAGTTCTGCTTAATGACTTGAAATGGAGATGGCTTTATAGTCTGCATGTGATGACTGAACTCGTGATGAGAAATGAGTATGTGCTAGAGCTGCAGTATCAAACCTTTAGGAAGTACATTACCCTAGTGTACAGCTGAAAGCTTCTAGTATGCCTTAGCTTTTTTCACTACAATTGAGCTCATGTATTTTAATCTATACCTCATCATATTTGACTTAATGTGAGAAAGAAAATGTAAAAATTGCTCATTAACTACACCTATTTATGCATACATCTAACAAACTCTATAGACACTGATTGTTTCAAAACAGGTTCAGCTGCAAGCAGAAAAAATGTCTGATGACTCTCAGTTCTCCTCTTTAAGAGCTTATAAAACTTGGATTTAGTATGGAATCTTTAAAGTAAAAAAATTATGGTGAGTTAGGAATTTTGTAAAAGTGGAAAAAAACCCAAGTATTAATTTCAAGCTGGACCCATAATAGTTATAGGGTACATTTTCAAATCTATATAATTAAGGGCTCTAGAAGGATTAGAAGGAAGCTTAAATCATAGGATTTTTTTAACTGAAATGCAGTCATAGGCTATGCATAATAATGTGGATTTTTTCCTACATTGATCAGCTGAAGAACAGTAGAATGGGTAATGATGAAATTACTGTAGAATCCAGGTCATGACTCATAAACACCCATTACTGTGAGCATAAGAATACAGCAGTACTGTTTTCTTTTTCATTAGATAGGTATACAAATAAAATGAACATGAGAATAATGGGTGGCCAGGCTCCCAGAATATTTTGACATAGGTAGATGCATGGATGGATGAATGGATGATGGATGGTGATAGGCTCTCATCTTGCCTTTCCTGCAAGTAGATACTTTTTCTTAGTATCTACTCTGTTCCATCTGAATTCTACTGACTATAGGATCATAATCTCTCACAATATTTTTCTTAGCATCATAGTTATGATGGTTTTCTGATTTGACAGTTCAGATCTCTTCAAACAGACCGGCATTTGTTGAGGTATTACCAGCAAAATCTGAATGATTCCCAGTCTCTCACCCACTATATTCCCTAAGGGTGGACAGACATTTTTGTTCTCTGTACAGATCTTGGGGTCCTGTGGTTATGATTCTTATCTTGAAACAAATAGAAAAAGACTACTGAGGTTTGATAGTGCTTTCCATTGCTATACAGTCTTATCTGTATAAAATTAATAGCTATAGGAAGGTTTCTAACAGACTTCAAAATGATTCTGGGTGCCCTGTCTTTAGGGTCAAAACTTCAGGGCATGAGACTTAGAATTTGGAAGGCATTTGGGAATAGACATTTTACTCTTATATCATGGCAAAAAAGCAATGCCTTCTCTCTGTGACCCCTCTCCAGAAGGGAGAAACCAACATATTTATATGAATTCAAAATAATTTTAAAAGTATCTGAGACTTCCAGATTCTATATCCTTTTCTGACTTCTCAGACTAGTGCTATCAATATAGCATTCACAGATTCACTTCTGGGCAAAAAGTCTCAGCTTTTACATAACCCTCTGACATTTAAATGACTTTTTCCAATCAGAGTTGAGTTTTGACTTCAACTTGGCTGCCAGTAGTGTAAGAGAATTTGAATAAATAAATCTTTAAAACCAGCCTTGATAAGTTTTTTAATCAGTTCAGAAGAGCTTCTGCTTAAGCCAAATTTGTTTCAAAGAGTTTATAGAAGTGATGCCGAATAGTTTAGCCTGCCAATTTAAGCAAATCTCTTAGTGATCCTAAAGTTTATACCATTCCCACTAATTTCTACATTTTCTTTGAACTCATTTACATAAGTGAATAATATAATCCCAGCCTCAGAGTCCTTAAGTGAGAACTATTTAGCACATGTGGCCACCAAAGTCTATGGAAAGATTTCTGTCTGTGGAAAGATTTTTGTGGAAATTGGGCTTGGTTCTTGGGTTCCCTGAGACCACTGTAATTAGGAATGGATTTTTCCTCTCCCTTTCATTGAAATCAGTGAGAATTGCTTACTCAGAGGCCTTTAAAGTAGAGACCTTTAAAATTCTAGCCTTTCAACAGCCTAGCTTGAAGCCATGTTTGAAAACTAGCTGTTCTGTAAGATCTTGATTCATTTGTACACTGTAAATTCAGATAGTAGTGAGAACTTAAGGAGGCCTAAGCTGAAGTTTAAAATGACTGGATATTTACACCCTGCTGAGGGCATGATCCAAAAGGTATGGCACTAAGATTTGGCTCACTTTAACTCTGTTTCCTGTTGGGAAATTCTCCAGTTTAATGTTTTTATTTTTTTTTAAATTAAAACCAACTGTCTTTCCTCAAAGAGGGGGAAAGTGTAGGATTCTTGAAATCAAAGATCAAAGAAAAGTAATTCTCTAGTCACAGTAGGACAATGTCAGAATTTCTGAGCTCCAGGTACTTTGGTGTTATGTGAACAAACAGGGTGGGTTGAAGCCACTAGCACACACAAGAATATCTCTGAGACCCTGCTGGCTTCTGTGAAGAGCAAACAAAGGGTGACATTATCAGCAAAATTGTTTTAAAAAAAACCATACTGGGATAAATTTTTAAACAGAAGTTATAACATAAGGATTCATATTTTGTTAAATCTAGCAAATTGTTGGCATGTAATATAAACAATAAATTCTTTCCTGCTGGAGGAAAACTCACTGGAATTAATTAAACTTATACCAGGGATAAAGTTTATGCAGCACTTGGAAAGTACACTTCATTGAAATAATTTTTATTTTTAATGAGTTCAATGGTTACAAAATAGTTATGTAACGGTTTAAAGATATAGATTTAGTGAACTTTTTGAGCTGCTTGCTATTTGAATAATATTAGCAGTCTAGAGATTAATAAATAATAACAGTTCTGCAGACTTGAAAAAGAGCTGGACAGTCATGCATGAAGCCTGTGTCAGCACAGAAGAATGCTTCTGTATTGTTCTTAAAGATTTTCTCTGAGGAAAAAAAAACTCCTCTTGATACATACATTCTCAGTAGTTACATTTTCCCTTGATTTGGAAGTAAAACATTTCTAAATATGATTTGTATTATAAATTCCAAATATTGTGTCAACTTGTAGAATAGCTTAAAGGAAAGAAGAGGGGGCTAGGGTGAGGTTGAATAGTCACAAGTGTGTTGGAGGAGAGAAATCTTAAATAGTAAAATATTTGTGAGCAACCAAGAGGCTACATTCTGCTCTCAATTACTCTGGCATAAATCTAGAATTACTCATTGGAAGTTCAAAGTTTTTGCTGCAGATTTACACTCATATAATGAAGAACAGAGTTCAGTTATGTAAGGGTGGGAAAATCAATTTGGCCGGAATGTAACTAGCCTGGAATGCAAACTCTAATCACAAAAGGAAACCTTTTCCAGGTCAGAAAGCAGACTGCACATTGTGTATCCCTCTTTTATTCTTCCCTCCTTCTCCACCATCTTTAGCTAATATATTCAAGCAAGTATAGACTTCTGCTCCTTGCATTAACATCCCATGGCATTAGGCATTGGAGTGCTTCACCTTTATTATGTAAGGAAGAATAAGAGTGTTCAGGTATATTAGAGTCAAGAAATTCCATAGAAAGCTAAAAAAGAAGTAGTACAATATAAGCAGAAGTGGCTGGATTATACTTTAGGTGAGTAAAATATAAAGCTAAAATCAAAATAATGGGATATTGGGAAATTTCCTAAATTGAAGTAGGTTTCTGAGAAGACCAGAATCTTTTGACATGTTATTGGAGGAGATTTTCAAATAGTCTGGTAGTTACAGATCCCAGTGTTGCTCAGGTGGTTTGTACTGCAGAAATTTTCATGCTGTGCTGCAATGGTTTCTGAAAAGGAAATAAAAATACGGCCTGCACATCTTGTTCTTATTCTGGAGAATATTCCCTCACTGGGTGCAGAGAAGGGAATGGAATGAAAAATAAAAATTTCAAAGAGAATATAAGAAAAAAATAAAGGAATAGAAAGGAATAATGTATGGAATCTAATTATATCTTTTCTAAACAGAGAGACTGTACTGTATGTCTTGTACTTGGCCTAGAGAAGTGGTGGGAATCACACAGTTTTTTACCAATAGAAAATCTTCCTGGATCAGGAAAGTTACTGTATTGTTGGCTGTGGTGCTGCATGAACATGTAATGAAGATCTTTTCTTTCTAAAGACATACCTATCTGAAGCAAATAGCTTCTGCCTTTGTCACCATTGGAGGTGCACATGCCACCAGTGACGTTTTCACTAGTGGCTGTTAACTTCTTGCTGATTTATACCTAACAGTGTCTGTTTAGCTGAATGCTGCAGCTAAATACCCAGTTTAGTCTCCCTTCTGGTTTTGATAAAACTGTACTTTCTTTGTAGCTCATCCTAGGGTTATTGTCGGTGGAAAAAAATATTTTGGCTTTCTGTTTTATTTTTTAATTTGTGAATGCTGATGCTGCTTTTATGGCTGCCAAATGCTTATTACATATGTCAGTTCTAAAAGCCCAAGTGATGGATGAAAGCTGGGAGAGGAGTTGTATTATTTGTCTCCTATCTAGCTCTTTTCTTGCACTGGAAGGTAAGACCAATATATAAACATAGCTTCCTTTTTTTTTTTTTTTAATAACATGCCACATCTGTAAGGTCATATTTCTCCCCAGTATGCAGAAAAGCAGGAAGGAAGCATCTAACATCTGCAGGATTTGAAGTTATTTTTGACAGCTGTGTGCTATTGAGGGTTTGATGGTTTCTGTTTTCTTTTTTTTTTTTGTGAAAGATAAAGCAACCCAGGTGAATTACTCAAAGGGCATTAATGTCTGTCTGACATGTTAAACATGTGTACTCATGTGTACATAAAGATACACACAAAAGATAAAATCATGCATCTATAGACAGAGTAGTGGTGAGGAAATGCAATTTGCTGACTGGAAAAGCTGCTGTTGTAATTTACTCTTAGATTTTTGTTGGGATGACACAAGGTGTATGGTTTAGCATAGATGGGAGATGTTTGGTAATGAAAAACAGCAGTTCCTTAACACTTATTGATCAAAAAAGGGGAAGGTTTAGTCTAGTGACATACAGAACACATTTCAGAAGTTGGTCTGGAGCACGCTCTGATCACAGCAGAATGGAGAAAGGCACAAGCTTTCAAGACTCACTGTAGGAAATGTTCACATATGGCCAACAGGAGACCGAGGCAGATGGTTGAGATTGTTAGTATGTGCATTAGGCCAATTTTTATTTGAAAGAGAAGAGCTCCCACTTACAGCTCAACTATATGAGGTCAAGGTATTGACACATTCATTGACACACAAGGCCTGTGCTTAATATTTTCCAGGTAGAGGTGAGTGACCATCTCTGCCAGAGTTCCAAGCTGGCCAAGCACAAGACAAGAGCAGGAAAACCACAGTGTGTGTAGTGATATGCCCTGGTGAGGAAACACTGTTGAAAAATGTGGATTTTGTATAGTGTTATCATAATTCCTCAATAAGAGCAGGCAAGTGGCACAAAACATATGGTTAAAAGAGCATATCTGTGTATCAAAAAAAACCCAAAAACCTTAGAGTGACTTCAAGGTACAATATCTGTTCTTCATGTAGCAACTTGAGGTCCAAAATGAAAATACTGGTCACAGAAAAGATTCAGCACTCAGGATGGTGCTTCTGACCATTAGCAAGAGATGATGTGCAAGGGAAGTGTGCAGCAGTAGGGCCTATAGAATCATACAATTATTTAGGTTAGAAAAGACCCTTAAGATCACGAAGTGAAGCTGCAGAACTAGCACTGCCATGGGGCCTAATTCTTCACCAGTACATCCACCCAGCATGAGAGCACTGTAAATGCCAGATTTTCTGATGGGAATTGTGTTAGGGAAGGTGATATAATCGTGATCTTGTAAAGCTTCACCAAAAACTACAATGTTTTTTCATTCTTTCTATTGAGGTGTTGTGTTTGCCAAAGGAAATCTTGCCTTTAAAATGTGTATCTGAATTACTGCAAATCACTGGAAATGCAGGATAAATATCAAATATTTGTGTGGTTAAAGAAGATGAAAATAATATGGGCATTGTAGGAAGTGTTACTTGATAACAAAATTAGTTATGATGACTATCTGCAAAGGCCAACAGGAAACCAAAAACATTTCTGGGATCATTCCACTGTACTGATAAGCAGTGAGGAATAACAGGAACTATTATGCAATAATTGCTACTTAGATCAAGGTCTGGGGTAGCAGATGGGTAGAGCTGGTACAGCTATAGTAGGTATGAACTGTGGGGAATGCAAGTTGGCATTGAATGATTGCAGTCTCAAAGCAAGAAAGAAGCAGACAGTAGATCATGAGTCAGAAGTGCTCCTCCAGCTGCAGTGCAGCTTGCACTTGTTTAAGGTCAAATATCAAAGCTAATGCCTTAAAATATATCCATCTTCATTTTCATGAAGTATTCTCTAAGTATTAATGTAGTCTTTTTTTATTTTTTAACACCTATTGCTAACCTTTCACTCCTAACAATTTTCATGATTGTTAAAAAAATTATTCTTTTCTTCATTGCTATCTATATACACTTTTGGCAGAGCAAGTTTTCTTCATATCTCCTAAACTCTCTGTGCAGTAATTTCCACTGACTGCAGGACTATCTGCTGGTGATAGCAAAGCTGATTTACTTCAAAGTCTCTTACTGTTGTTTCTGCACTTGGCCAAGAGTTTGATCATGACTGTAGCAGATGTTTCTAAGCTATTTTTTCTGCAGTAACTTTTTTTTTTTTTAATAGACCAGTGGGAACCTTATGTAGAAGTTTTTCACTGCAATGCTAAAGTGAATGCCATCATAACTGTGATTTTGAAACCCTCTATCAGATCCACAGTGCTCGTAAGGGGAAGGCTTCCTGCAGATGAAAGCATAGGTTTGCCACTCTGCCAGCCACCTGATGGCCGATAATCAGCAGATTCCTTCCTGCTTAGTCGCAGTTTCTTTTTACGAGTTATTTTTTACAGTTGGCTAGGAAATTTCATAGTAAGGAAAGCAAGTCAATTTCTCTGAAGAAATTTTGGATGGAAATTCTGGACAGTTCACAGCTAGTATCAAGAGTCAGAACAGCTTTGATTAACCACAAATAACACCACAAATAACACCATTTTCCTTCTCATCTAATTAGGACTTATAAATGTCTCCATAGCATCAACTGAAATATTCCATCAAAATTTTGGGATCTATGTACATTGGGAAAGTTTTTTTCCAGGCAAATTTGTATTGAAAGCAGTAGTGATTGCAGAGAATTAATGAGGACCATATTTCAACGGGAACACCTGATAATTTAAACTTTGATCAAAATTTCAAATGGAACAAAACTTCTTCCATCAATATCATTATTAAAAACAGGCTATGAATTCTGTTCCTCACCACTTCCACCAAAAGTAATGTTATCACTTAAGAGCTTAATTGTCCATTCTATAAATGTCTGGTTTTGTTGTGTCTACCTTAGACATTTCTCCAGCAGTTCTATAAAGAGTTGAAGCTCTTAATTACCCTGGTAATTGGGAGAAATGCTCTTTGACAATGCGGCAGTGAAGCCATGTATTCTAAGACAGAAAAATGTAGGGCAAGAAGTAGAAATAATAATTTGCCAGGGCCCACCAAAAGTGATACAAAGCCAGAAATCCTTTCAGAGGAAAAAAGACAAATTAGGAGGAGGGCAGAAATGGAAAAAGGTAAAGATACCTGGCAGTGTACAGGAGGATACTGGAGGACCCAGTGTGCCTGCTATGACTGTGTCTGGGAAAGGCTTTGTATATGAAAAACCAAGGAGACAAGGAAAAAAAGATAGAAAAGCTGTCACTTCCATCCTTAGGATGACTCTTAGATTTCTGACCACTGATCAGTCTATGCTGATTGTGGGCATATTTCCTTGTTAGCTTCAGTTAACATCAACTTTTAGAATCTTTGTTGTTTGGGTCATTTGCTTAGAAATGAACAAACAGAATATCCTTTTCTTTCCCTTTTCCTCTTCCACCTCCCAAAGAGAAAAGCTGATCCTTTCATTAAGCTTTACCAGCTGGCTGTGTGGTCTAGCCAGTAGATCAGTATGTAAATACTTACATAGTGTGTTCAGTTGCCATCAGTTCTTTCTTATGCTCATAAAAATTTTCGTTTATGTTTTCTAATCCTATAGTATTTAAGCTCAATTCCTTTAAGCCAAATACTTCATGATTAAATAGAGTGGACAACAAAGCAAAAAAAAATCATAATTTTTAACCTGCACAGATTTAGAATTAATAAAAAACCTCCACTACTTAAGAAAGAAAGTACTGAAGCCCCATATGGACCTGGGAAGGTCATTTAGCCTCACGGTTCCACTTGACAATATTTTAGTGTACCTTACATACTTCACAGGGTGGTATGTTACTAAATTACACATAAAGGTTTGAAACTATCTGATGGAAGATGTTGCAAACATACAGCATGAATTGATTATAGAAAAACTGGTCACTTTATCAGTTACTGCTTTCAAACCCTTAAACTCCTGTCTGAGTTTTGAAAGGCCAAATTGTTCAGATGATAAAACTGTATCCTTATTTAAAAGTTGTTCTCTTTGAAAACTTCCCCAAACATTCAGCCGAAGTAGAAGGATTTCCTTTAGGAAGCCGGATGCACCTTTTTCTGTGACTGTAACTGGGCTTTGGATTATATATCTTTTGAAATACAAAAGTGTTAAGAACAGCAACAGCAACTTGCTCAGTAGCATTACATACTTGCAGATAGGATTAAATACTTGTTAAATGTCTTGCCTTGAGACTAATGGTTTCACCTGATTTTTTAAATAACAAAAATATTGTCCATAGAATTATGCTGGGAACATGAGCCGGAGCTGAAGGATTTGTCTCATCAGTATCTGACAGGTTGAACATATTTTGTTACACCAAACAGTGTCTTATTTACATTTTTAAAGCTCAATCCTGTCTTATCTGGAGTAAATAAATAAATCATCTTGCTTCAGGTACATTCAGTATTTTAGAACCATTGGTTGCTTTTTCAAGAGTTGTCCATCCCCAGCTAGGGAAAACTTTCTGCTCAACCTAAAATCAGTGAGCACAAAATCTTGAGATTGTATCAGCTCATTCTGAAGTTGGCCTGGCTCATGTAAACTCTATACACAGCTGCTACACCAGTGGGATGAAGTGGGGAAACAGCTCAGAACAGAGCTCTGCAGTCTCTGGACCCCTGACATTTCCTGTTTGACCCTCTACACATGCAACAGCTTCCTTGTTGAAGATCATAGAGCAGAAGGAGCAAACAAATATCTTGGCTCCACTTTTGAGGCAGGTGTCCCCTCTCTTGATATTTCCTGTGCTCTGGGACACACTGCCAGCTGTCTGTTCAGTTCATGTGAACAGTTTGTCTGAGGGCTGGGGGTGCAGAAGGGGAGCAGCCTTCAAGGGATTTGTGCTGGTATCAGGCTCAATGAAGGCAAGGAAATATATGCTGGGGTGTTGTGCAGTTATTTCTGTTCAGTCTTGAGAACAAAAATTCACCATAACATTGCAAGTGACTGATACCTTCTTTTGTGAAGTGTTTTAGACTTCAGGTGTGTTATCTCCTGCTATTTGAAATAAATATTACATTTTTTTTGATGTGGGGACTATTATACGGAATGTATACATGCTGTGTTACTTTGAGGTACAGATCATTGATATAATCTATAATTACTGTAAAAATGTGTGACATTTTCACAGTCATGCTTTACAGCCAGGTTGTCACTATTTTATCAGCTAAAACAATGGTCCTACCTTCAAAATATCACTGGAACTGCCACTACAAAACTACTGAAGATTGTGTTTTGACCTTTGCTCTGTTTTTTGATTTTTTGGTTCCTCTTTGCATTTTTATCTTCTTACCTAGCATCTAATTTGAAATGTTGCCCTCTATTTTTTCCTCATAACTCTTCAACCTTTTCTGCACATCATTTCCCTTGTGTCAGGACTTCAGTCATGATCTGTGGTCATCCTCCTGAACCCAGATGATGTCCCCTACCTGTCTGGCTGGAGTATATCTACTCTAAAGTCCAAGAGGATAAATTACAAACCTACAGTTCCTCTCTGAACATTGCTTAGCCTGACCTGTTTCTCTGCAGCCCCTTTCTAGATATATCAGTTTAATGTAACCAAGTGAATATGTGTGTCCCTTATTAATGTCAGTCATATCTTTTTACTCACTGCTTTCTCTATCCTGACTGGAATACTTTTGTCCCTCATGCCAGAGTGTTGTGTTTGATTTCATGTAACTCCAGGTTATAGCCTTCTCCACCCCAATTTCTCACAGATATGCCTTTTTTTCTGTTTGGACATTATTCACACATCTCTAAATCATCCTCATTTTGACTTTAGGTTCTCCCTGTCTGCCTTGCTTGACAGTCACTTAGCTTTCCACTACAGAGATACTGAGGAAAATACTACCAAACTCACATGGTCAGCTTGTTGCCTGACAATGTGCCCTTCTTTGCAGCTTCCAACTTTGCCTTTTTCTCACAATTCCTTCCCTTACAGAATCTTTGGACACCTTCTGCCTGCAGGGTCATCCCACCAGCACCTGCATCTGGTGGTGACAGTTTGTGTATGTTGTCCACAGATGCTTTATCCTGTACCTCCCTGTTTGTGTGGAAAACGGTACTGAAGCTTAGTTGTTAAATATTCTTTCCCCCAAGACAGCCTTCATAAGACCTACATTCACCATGAGGTACACAAGGGCTTTCAAGTAAAAATTGTAGTTAAGTGATTTCAAAGAGTAGCAGATGTTTGTTTATTTATCTTTTGCTTAGAATTAGAGAAAACAAGAAAAGGAAGACTAGGCTTGTAGCTGCATTCTTACTTACAGGGTAAAATTGTTTTTCTCAATTATTTTTCATGATTCCTGCAAAGAATCTTACATACTCTTCTTTGCATCTTCAACAGATCAGAAGCACTTCTGTGATTTATTATTGTACAAACTCTAGGTAGTTGGGGTTCTGAAGCTGATGGCCCTGACCTGGTACTAACTTTAAAGTCAACATATAATGAAAAATTATTTCGAAAGAGTAGCAGTAACACCAGCCTCACATCATTGTTTCCAAATCCTGTTGGTTATGTATTACAGATGACTCCTAGTAAGTTTGCTTACTTATTACTTTAAGTTTAGGGTTTCTGTGCTGGGAAAATGGGTTGCAAAAGAGACTGTGGGTATCATGACCTCATCATTCATATTCAAAAGAAGATCAGCAAGATTACCAAAGTGCATTACTTTGTAAAATTATAACCCCGGGAAGTAATAAGATTCAATTACATTTTTTGGCAAAGTTCTTTTTAAGAAAGTATCTGTCTCATGGCTGTAGTTTATTCTTTGTCTTGATCATTGGGTTACAGTTCTCATGAGGATTTTTCATCTTCTCAAACCTTGCAAGAGAAAAATCCCTCTTTTCCTGTGGTCCACTTCAGTCTTTGCATATGTGCATTTTCTGAAGTGTTAACTGTTAACAGTTGTGCCTAAGAAATCTAAATTCCTTACACAGCCTCAGTGCTTTATAATGCTGGAAAACAAATACAAACTGTGCAAGGAGCTTTCTTCCCCTTTGCTCTGCAGAAGATCTGAAGTATCACACTCAACAAAAATATTCCAGTCACTGGAGCAAATTGATGTATGCTGTGGGCTGAAGTTTTCTAAAATGCAGAGCAGCTACCTCTGTGCATTCTTGCACAAAACTCATTGCATCTGTTGTTAATGGTGGCAAAAGCAAATGGCAGATAAACAGAGGATGCTGAAATGTGTTTGCTGATTCTCTGTATTCTCACTTCAAAACTCAGGAAATTACTACAACAGGTTAAATTCACTCCTACAAACCATAAGCAAGAATGGAGTAATTTGTAAGTCAATACAGAGAGCTGAATTTATTTATTGTGACAGTGTGATCTTTGTAAATGAATGATAGAGGACAATACTGCAGGCATCACACATTTATTCTGCAAAATAATTTTAAAGCATGATTTAAGATCTTTTTAGTCTGCTTCTCATTTACTTTCTTTTCAATGCTTTTTTAAACTTTTGCCATCCTTGTTCTGAGAACATAAAAGTCCAGAGGGCTCTTATTTTCTCTTGTGCTTTTAATCTGTGGTGGTAATAGTACATACTGTTCAAGGAAGGTGTAGTTAATACCATGTAGTATATTGGGGCAGAATAAGTCAAGTCATCTTTTGTTTTATTTTGAAAGACATAACAAAAAACCCAGTGTCTATAATTCTGGGTGATCAAATCTCATAGGAGTTGAATGGTGTGATGTTTCTGCACAGATTTTTTCCTCATGTCAGTTTAAAAGGGTTTCCCCTGCTACAGAATCTCAAAGGAATTTACAGTTGTTCTTTTAAGTAAGTGTTTATGCTGCTCAACAATTTGGACTGTCCATCATGACTCATTTTGGAGCCTGCTCTGCCTGCCTGACTTGTATTTCTATGTGCAAGGATTTGAGGTTGCCAGACAGAATATTTCTGTGAGCAACAAGCAGAAACGATGGGTTGGACATGGACTTCATGGAGCTTTCAATGTTTTTAGAAAGGGAAGTGTTAATGCTGAATAGATGACGTTAACACCACCGCCAAGAAAGAAAAAAATAAAAAGAGCTCTGAAAGCTGTATTGACTAAATCTTCGAACAATGCTTGAAATTCTCCTATATCCTGCTCTGTTTTTGTATGGATTTTTCATAGCACAGACAGACGTTACCCGCAGTGTGATTCAGTGTCTGCTTCTAGCCACGCTCTTGCACGATTTTAACCTGATTTCACGGGAGGAGCAGAGAATGAAACACCGTAGCTCATGGTTGTCAGCAGTGAAAAATAGCCAGGAATCAGACAAACAGCTTCATTGCTGAGATTATTTCCGGGATGAAAACTCGTCCAACAGCTGTTTGCTTTGGCCACTACTCAGGTCCTTTTTTTTCCCTTAAACAGAAAAAAAAAAAAAAAAAAGAGGTTTGTTTTTTTTTGAGATGTGGGCTGGTTATTTATGTAGTCAGGAAGAGGTCTCTGCTTCCAGTGTTGTGGTCTCTGAGCTGTTTTGACAGTTGGAGTACGGGGAGGTTTCCTCTCTTCTCTCTCTCTCCTTTTCTCCCATCCTTCATTCACTTAACGCACAGACCTGGAATGCTGTAGGAAGAAGAGAAAGCGAGTTTATGAGTTCTTTAATCCCAGACAGGCAGCTCTGTGGCAGTTACCTTCAAGAAAAGTTCACACCCCAGAGGAGCGTTTAGTCTTACAGAGCCACTGACTCACTGAGCAGTGCGTGTGAGTGGCTGCAAGGGAGAGGGGAGAGATGAAGGAAAGATTTTGCTTCCTTGTGAAACTCGCAATATTATTGTTTTAAGACTTTTTGGAAAGATGACTGCTACTTTTGTTTAAAGCATTTGCTCTGAAATTGCTGAAGCTGGAGCCTACCAGACTGAGGTCAGGAGCATTTTCTTTGGCAGAAGGAAGATACTTTTATAGAAGCCATGCCTGTGCTTGGGGTTGCCTCCAAGCTGAGGCAGCCAGCCGTAGGGTCAAAGCCTGTCCACACTGCCCTCCCGATACCCAGCCTTGGCCCCGCCGGCTCACAGAAGTACTCACCAAAGTCCTTGGAGCTTACTGGGGCAGAGAGCTCGATGCTTTCTTGTCAGCTTACGTTAAAGTCAACCTGTGATTTTGGAGAGAGGAAAACGCTTCAAGGAAAAACCCAGGAGATCGAAGATAGCAAGGTTAGTTGTAAACTTTACCTGTGGAACTCAATTATGTACATATAAAAAAATATTTGCTTTAAAAAAAACTTTGATACAAACTTTCTGCATGCAGAACTTAGGGGTAAATGAGTAAATAGACTTTTGCTGTCATCACTGAACTCCCATAGCAGCCTTGAAAATTTGTTTTGCTCAGTGCTGCTGTCTGAATAAATATTCTGTTTTTAAATGTTATTGTTACTCACTTCACAGATTAATTTTGATAAGCATCAGTAGAATCATAAGGAGAGAAAAATCATTCTGGCACCCAGTAAACAGAGTATTAAAAAAAAAAATCTTGGCAGCATTATGTTATATTATGAAATTTAAAAAGAGATCTCACGCCCACACCTATTCCCACAGGGAGTCTCTTTTAAAATAAAAACATGC
Organism: Agelaius phoeniceus; assembly: GCF_051311805.1. Classification (NCBI taxonomy): domain Eukaryota; kingdom Metazoa; phylum Chordata; class Aves; order Passeriformes; family Icteridae; genus Agelaius; species Agelaius phoeniceus. Next base: position 35,804,075 of record NC_135269.1, on the reverse strand, counting down.
AATTGATTTTCTTTTCAATTTTCAAATGATCTGGTTATTCTTGCTGCAGAACTGCTGAACCAGAAAAACAGCTTCTCAGTGAACAGTACTTGTGCTTTTCTCTTCTGCAAAATAGCTTCTTCCTAGCCCCTATCTAGCCCCAATTCATTGTGATTAAAAAAAAAATTGATTATCTGAAGTAGGATGCCACAATATTTTTTAGACTGATTAGGGTTTTTTCTTTTGTAAGGGGATTATTTTTGAGTCCTACTTAACTTTTAGAAACACTTCTGCTTGGTTTTCAACTAGGCTTTCTGTTGTAGTTGAAAACATTTTTCATGTTTTGTACATGAGTACTGAGTCCCTTCTTGTCAGCAGCATATATTTCTGTAGCTCTTCAGTCAGTACATTATGCCTGCATGTGTGGTTTACACAGCTTCGGCAAGCTGTGAGGCTACTTCCTCTTGCTTTTCTAGTGCTCTCAGTTTGTGGGACTGATTACCACCCTGGAATTAAACATATATTTTTAATTGTATCTTAGTTAGTTTGAGAATACTTAAATGTCCTTAGAGTTGTTAGTTGTTACAGTGGCAAGATGCACATATATGTACTTGTTTTTTCTTTGGTTTTAGTTACTGTGTTAATTCCATTTTAGTGAAGAAAGTTGGTTTTGTGGTTAAAGCATAGGGTTGGGATTCTGAACATTTGGTTTCCTTTTTAAACCTTGCCACATATTTACACATGAGATTTTGGTCATGCCACTTAACTTTTCCCTTGGAGTTTTCTGTGTCACATCTCCCTGTCTCCCAGAGAAGATGCATTGGTGGTATCAGACATCCTATACAGAAATGTAAATAAAGGAGCAAACTGTTCATCTCTTGATAACCACAAGTGATGAACAGCCTATTTCTAGCATGTGAGTATGAAGATAAGTTTGAAGATAATAATTTTTCAACACAATGCAATTCCTGCTTGTTTCCTTTTTTTTAGTAGAAAATATTCTTTGCTTGTTTTTTAATGCTGTTCCATAATGGATAGTCCATGGAAAGTAAATTACATTAGCAAATACTGTTTTCCATGAAAAAACCAAAAGGTTATGTTGGCTGCTGAGAATTGTTTCTTGTTTACTTATAAAAGTGTGGAGAAAGATACAAAGCATCTTGCCTTCAGTATTTAAACCACTTGGGAGCTGTTAGTAATTTGTGCGAGACCAACTGGTCTTCCAAGGCATGTAGTCCTGAACTCTGCTGAACTTCTAATGAGTAAAATAACAGCCTGGATGGACACAGACTGTGATACCAATTTGCCATTTCATTGGTTTCACAATACCTGTCATTTCAGAGACTGTTTTTCTAAAGAACAAAAAGCGAACCAACTTCCCAAAATCAACCTACCAGCCATGACATCCTTCTCTATCTATGTTCTCAGTGGAGTCTGCTGAGCAGTTTTAGAAGATGACCAATAAAGAGTAAGAGCAGGCTGTGCACATGGTGGTATTGGAACTTCCCCCAGCCACCTGGATTTATAGAAGTGCCGAACATTCAAAAAGTTACTAATTTCTGAGGCCTTTCTGTGTTACCTCCTTATAAGTATGACATTCCCATTAAAGCTTAGTGGCAGACCTTTACTCAATTTTCTTCCTGGCCCATTTTTTGAAAGATGCTATTTTATTCACCTTCTAAGCAAGTTTCATGAGATCTTTCTGCAAAAGGGGTTTGGACTGTAAGGTGGATGGGTATTTATGAATATGACATTATTTTAATGCTTTTCTTACTAGTAAGCTTCAAAGGATCAGCCTAAAAGTATTAATGCTGTTTTCTTCATCACTCATGGAGATCCATGCCACCTGGGTAGCCTCAGAAGTATGTGTAGGTTATTTAAACAGTAGTTTTAAGCAGAGATCTGATGGAGTTGTTAGAGTTAATGTCTCTTAAGGTTTGCTGAGCAGATGCAAGTTCTGCACTACGGGTTGTGCTGTCCCAAAGCTTGACCATTTGTAAGTGCTAATTTCAACAGACCTTTTGTTAACAAACACATTAATCCATGTGATATCTCTGTGTGACTGTTGCATGCAACGCTGTACATTGGGACTGTGTAACTATAAAAATGGTCAGATAAAAGGTTTTTCAATTAAAATGTAGTGAATACCTAGTCTGAGTTTCCAACTGAGAGTAAAATCTGACTAACATATTTGTTGTATGCTTATGTTATATATATCATTACATATAAGGCAGCACTGATTTTTGAGGGAAAAAGTATGGGTCCCTATCTGCAAAAGACAATGGAACATATGAATTCATCATTTGGTTAACTTTGGCTCTCGTCTGCTGAAAGCAGTGCCTTTTGCACTGCTTGCTTTGGTGTTTTACATTTGTTGCACTGTGGGTCCCAGGTTTTCTCATCCTGCCTGCAAGGCACTTAGATTGACACGTGTGGTCACTGTGACGTATCCTGTTGCTATCTATTAAGGGCTAAGAACTGTAAAATAAATTTGGGTTATACATGTCAATACAGTAGGTCATTGCCACACAGCTGTTTCCTCTATGAGCTTCACTCTCACCAAACCTGAGTGTTTGAGAATTTTGTCACTTGTGTTAGCGTTCTCACAGGCCAAGGCTGGTTGGGAATACAGCAGCAACCATCAGTTCTCTTTGCCCTTGCTGTTTCTCTCATCTCACATGGTTTTGTAGAACTTGCACATGTAGTCTTGGTTGTTTTCTTGTTTGTGGACATAATGAAGTTTGAGGTTTAATAAAAATGATATTGCCATGAGAACTATGGTAGAAATAGTTTGAGGTGATTATGTTTACCTTTTTTCTTAATTGTAATGAACTTAGTTTAGCTTACAAAAGCAAATAATAAGTTGCTAATGATTTAAATTATTCTGTGTGTAGTTTATTCAAATGCACTTTTGTTCAAGATTTTCATAATTTGTGCTTTAGTACCTAAGTCTCATACAACAGGTCCATCTGCTTTCTTGCTAAACCCACTAATGTTTAGGCTGACTGCATGAACACTTTATACTGCTAATAGTCATGCAAAATATTTGAACACAAGTATTCAGAGCACATTCTTTTTCCCTGAGTATCATATAGACAAAAGTTTATTCCTATATATGTACACAGGAACAGAATCCAGCTGCTGGATTCATGAGGTGAAATGCTGGCTGTCTTTGAAGCAGATGGAGTTTTGCTGTTCAGCTGGACCATAGAGTGTTTTTATGCAAAACCATGTCTGAAAACACCATTGTATTTTCAAATATTTTTCTAACTGCGGGTATAGTATTATTTGTATTTCTTTACCACCACTTTTATACTGCTTGCAAAATTATTCATCAGGTCATGGTAGGTTGCTTTTTTGCTTTTGAGCCACTAAACAGTAACAAAGTGAAAAAATATCCATTGATACTGTAGAAAGGTAAATTAAGCAATGACTTAAAACTATAGGAATGAAGAAAGAATTTATTTGCAAAACCAACTTGTTTGGTCACTGAATCCTATCTCTGCACTATATTATTTTAAGGGTGGGTGTGGAGAGGCTGGGGCAGACTGTTCAGTTGTGCCTAGAAACAGGGTAAGGATCAAAGGGCACAAACTGAAGCACAGGAATTTCCATTGAATTTCAAGAAAAAAAATCTTTCCTTTGAGGATGACAGAGCACTGGAACAGGCTATCCAGAGAAGCTGTGAAGTGGCCTCTGGAGACATTCAAAACCTGTATGGGTGCAATCCTGTGCAACCTGCTCTAGGTGAACCTGCTTTAGGAGGGAGGTGGGACTACAGGGTCTCCCTTCAGGGAGTCCATAATACTGTCCTGTAGCAAAATGCAACCATGTTTTACTTCTGGTCACCTGAAAGTGTGATTGATTCAGCTACTCACACACATTTGATGGTGTAGTCACAAGTGTGTTGCCAGGAGTCCTCTCCAGCACAAAGCTGAGCAGCTGCTGGGAGTCAGCAACCCCTGCTAGGCACACTGGTCTTCTGGTCTGGCTTCCTCAGGCTGATCCTTGCACTGCTCTGCTTTATGTTCCCAAAGTTTTCCTCCCATCATTAGACTTCCTTGTTTCAAGAACCCTGCACCATCATGTATGCTTCTAAAATGAATTTTCTCTGAGATTAATCTGATATATTAATTGTAGTGTTTTGGTTGTATGACTTGGATGATAAGATTTTAGCCTTCTTTCTGAGTTAATTAATTCCTTTACTGTTGTGTTATCTTATTTCTTTTGTGGTTTTTTGTTTCTCTTTGTTCATGCTATCTGTCTGCTGCTGTCTGCTTTATCTGCTTCTTCTTTCCTGTTGGCAGACATCTTTACAGGCTACTGAATATGACTTATTTTTCTCTGTGTCCCCTAATCAAGTCTTCCTGTCTTGCCTGCAGCATTTTTCGTATCACTGTTCATTATCAGAAAGTGCTAGTCAGCCTCCCCAGCTGATCCAGTACATATATGTAAACCTAAAACTTTGCTAGATGCCTCAATTGTGGGGGCTTGTAGTAAGGTCCTAGTAGTATGGAGATACTGGTATCCAGAGGATGAATAGACAGTTGTTTGTGACCTCTCTGACAAGGGTCCAGCCCCACTAAGTTCATTAAACAATTCAATTTTTGTACAGGAAGATCTTAGGGGAGCTCTGGAAATTGATCCTTGGCAAGGCTTTCTGGAAGAAATGACAAAGAATACTATGTGTCCACCTGAGTAAATAGACACACTTCTCTAGAGCACAGAAATCTGAACAATTAAGCTGGGGAAGTAGTCCCCAATAAATCAGGAGGACAGAGCAGTGCTACCTGGGGAGCATGTCCAACAGAGAATGAGGTCCAGAACACTTAATTGTAGCAAGTGAATGTTGTTAAAGTAATCCAAAATGAATGTCAGTGTGACAAAACCAAGCTAAATACTTTGATCTGATTAGGCAAAAGCATGTGCTGGAGCTGTTGAAGTGATTTTTAAGGTCCATTTAATTTGGCATCTTACCATTGCATCTCAGTTTTACTCTGGGGCCTTCTGGTGTCATTCAGCCAGCCCTTTTGCACTAGGTTGTTACAATGCACATGGAAACCTCTCATTTTTCCCTTATCAATTTTAAGTAGTTTGTCAGTGATGTGGTAAATTCTGCCTGTCACAAGACACCAAACTTACTTGGAGAACTTTCTATAAAGACAGATCTCAAGACAAACATTTTTGTTTTCCATACATGGGTGGGGCTCCTGTTCATGTCAAGGGAGTGCTGTGCACATTGGAATACCAGATGTGTGCCATAAATGACTTCCATATCTCTGTCTTTCCTCAGCTAACCCTTCCACACCACTTACTTAGGTTTCATGTGACCCTTTCCCACCATTCCCCAAATCTCTCCAAAGCAAGGCATCTGTTGCAATCACACATCTCTTTGACTTTTCAATTTCGTGGATGCATTTTTGTCTGGTCTCTGAGGGCCAAGCTCCACAGAGTTTCTTGACACACTGAATCTAGGGAACATAAATAAATTAGTTTCTTTCCCCATTTTGTCATACCCTTCCTTTTCTCAGCACTAATGCCCTGGAGGTATCTGCCTTGTGGGTTGGCAAGAAAAGAGGCTGCTCATTGTGCCGAGTGTTTCATTTACAGCACTAGAGCCAAGGCAACAGAAAGAGCAGCAGAAGCAGCCAGAAACTGCCTATCTTCTCCCCATAGTGACCACTAGTGATGGGAAGCCAGCAGTGTTTCAAAAGCATTGAACTAGCTGCCAGAAATTTCAGTCAGCACTGTGGACACCTGGGACTATGTGTGTTTAAAATTCACACAGCCCCAGTGAAGCCAGGACAGTTGGCAGGAGTTCAGATTGTCAGCAATTTCAGCTTCTTGTCTAGTGCTCTGAATTATTTCTTTATCAAACAGATAACAGTGTCTTTAATGTTCTTTATGTATCCAGTACCATCTGTCTTCGCTATATTATAACTGATTTAAGAGCTTCATTCTGTATGAGCTTGGACTAAATTTCACTGTTACATGTTTATTGTCTAATCATCTGTATCAAGCACATTTTCATAGAGTTGAGATAAATGTAAAGTAACACAATATCAACTCTTAAATCTTTTGCATTTGTGAACAAATTGTATTGAATGTAGGTTGAATGATGTTTCTCATCTGTAATTTTTAATTGGGATCATGGACTGGATGGTATTCATCAACATGAGCTTAAGAACTCTGCCTGAATTTCTACTGCGTTCATGTTATTTCTCTTACAAAATAAGAACATAGAACTCAACTCACTTGATATCAGTTGGTACTTTGTGAGCTGGTATTACAGATCATCAGAAAACAATCACACACTTTTGTATAGCATTTGTGCCTGGGGAAGCTGCTTGGAGATTTTCTGACCAAACAACTATTCAATAAAAAATCCTTTTCTCAAAAATGGGAGTGTGTCTGCAGGATGATGCACTGTGAATGCACGAACAGAAGCAACCCAGTAACATTTGCATGGTGCAGCACTCTTGCAGTCCCCTGGGATAAGCTGTTCTTCATAACCCCAAATGGAGCTAAGTGGTCTCCACCTTCAGATAAAAATTATGGGCTTCTATTATACCCCAGGAGGTTCTCATTAGGCTTTAGTAAAACTTCCCAGCCGTAATAGTAGTTAAACAGAGGAACTTTGCCTGTGGAAAATACAGTATCTCCATCATTGGAAAAACCCTATGTATACACTTGCCAGTCTAATAATAATATTATTAGCAGTGATTCTTTGTTGTGCAAAGGAATTTGTGACAACCTTGATGGTCTTCTCATCCTTTTCTGTCATTCCTTGGTTCAGCTGATTTCAGGTGCATGGTAATGAAAGCAGTTTCCCTGGGAACCTGAGCTGACAGCACCATGGCCCAAGGTGATAGAGATATGTAAGGACTCTCTTTGGAGACAGATTTACTTTCTCAGAAAAAGTGCCACTGTGCAGTGTGGGTGTTTGTGTTTCCAGGGGCATTGCCCTGAAATATTGCAGTTCCTGTTAAGTTTCCCAAAAGCACTGATAGGGTGTTCTTGGAGCCCAGAAAGCTGGTGGCTTGCTTGGAAGCATTCATTTCTGTGGCATATCAGTATTGGAGTGTTCTCATGCCTCAAGAGACTGTGAGACAGTGGAGTGACTCTTGGGGCCTCAGTTCTTTACAGCAAAGGAACATAGAGGCTCTATAAACTTAAAAATCCTTAATTTAAAATCCCTTCAAGAGCATTGTAGTGAATATTTCTTCTAGCTGCATTTTATAGGGGGTTCCTAGAAGGAGCATCCCAAAGTACCCATCAGAGTGAGAGAGGTGCCACTAAGATTAGAGAGTTTGGTTGCACTGAAAAGAATTTCTTCTCTCAAATAAAAATAATGATCTTTCTATGGATTTTTCTGTTTATTTCAACCATACCTTGATCCTAGAAGTTTTTACTAGATTGATCCCCTATTATGATAGGTAGTGTGCATGTGTGCAAAAGTCAGTCCAGCCATGTAGAACATATGGCTCTATTACACAGACTGTGGGAGAAAGGGAAAAACATAATCCCCACAGTGCAGAGGGAAGGGAGAGATTAAAGGGAAAATGGATGATTTTCTCACACTCAGGCTGGGACTTTGTGGCAGGACTAGGAATTTCAAGTCATATATATCTCAAGTTCTGATCTCCACATCATAACCACAAGCCTATCCTTTGTCTTTTCTAAGGGATCAGTTAAGAATGAAACATCCAAATAATGAGTTATTTTTCCTGCTTGCCTCATAAGGGCAGTTTTGGCTTTGTCATCATTTTTGATGTCAATAGCTATCGTAAGTGTGGGCCCAGCTCTGAGCTGGAGGTGGAATTTTGCTCCAGTAGACATATTCTCTTGATTTTGATGGATCCAACCAGCACAGACTAGAACAATTTGTTAAAGATGCAGAATATTTTGTGCCCTTTGTGAAGCAGTATAACACTCATCAATGGTCCTGTGTGTAATGATGTTGATAGGCTGCTGACTTGTTAAAGATGATGTGGAAAATCTAAGTATTTGTGAAGCAGGCTTCCTTTGAAGAAAAATGGCTTTTTTGGGTCCTAATTTCTGCCTTTGAGTACACTGCCTAGATTCTTTGTAGCAGAAACCTGTATTTAATAAATACTAATGGCATGAATTACAAATGAGAACTGCTAATTTTTTTTGACTGAGTATTGATTCTAGTAGTCTAGGTCCACTGTCCCTTTTTGTCCAGTATACTGGACTATTTTTTGAGAAACACAGTTTTTCTTGCACTTATTTACAGGGCACGCAAAGAGCAGTTCATTTAAATCAGCTCTGTGTTTCACTCTGACCTGATTCACAGGATGTGGTCTTGGAGGAAGCCCATGCCTTAACAATAGCCTTTTGACAAGTGAGGGTGTTTGGGGATTAAGCTGGAAGAGGAGGAAGCATATATCTATTCTCAAACCTACTAGTGGACTATTTTGTGTGAATCTTCATTTGCCCATGATGTTTTTAAGGTCACAAACCTTCCTTTTTGTTTTTACTGGCAAGAGGATGTTGGCTGAAAGATAGCATAACTTCTTTAAAATTCAGAAAAAGAATGCAGAGTGTTTTGTCTGGTAAATGTGAGGGGATAATTCCCTCATGTAAGATGTGCAGATTTCTGATGGCTCTTGTGTATGTTCTGTGTAAACCAAGCTGAAAGAACTTGGAAAATAAGCAAATCAAAGGGAAGCATAATTTTGAAGTGGTTAGAGCTGGATCATAATATTTCTGGATATATAAACTGAGAAGGTGCCAGCCACTAAATGTACTAACTCTGCATAAAACATGAGAGAATTTGACCAAGTATAATATTAGTATTGTCCTAACCTACTTTCAGCATGACATTTGGTCTGACTTATCTTTTTAGTTATATTTTTTCTTTGTAAACCCTCCTTTCCTGCTCTGCTTGTCTGATCTTAATTCAGCAGAAAGCATTTCATCCTTCAACTGTTGAGAGATATATTGATCAAAATATTTTGTTCAGGTGAAACTCTCCAATTGCAGCGAATTTGAAAACAAATTGGAACAAAAATAGTTGTTGAGCTCTCTCTTGTGTTTTCTATTTCAAATTATCTCTCTATGACAGTTTTAACACCTGGCTTTGTATCTTGTTGATGTTGTGTTAAGCTCCAAAAGATTTGGCAGTGAAAACTTCCTGTTGTGCATCAGGATTTGAATTACAGGGCATGAGTAAAACCATCACAGCTTAGTAATGAGCATGGCCATGCACAGAAAGATGACTTCCTAGCAAGTGTTCTAAAGCATTTGACCACTTTCATTAATCAGGAAAGGCTTCATGGCTCATACGTGATTTAGGGGTGAGTAAGACATAAGTCAGGGTGCAGGATTTTTACTCACTGCTACAACAATGAGATTTCCGGGCAACACATCTATGCAGTAAACAAGTTGGTTTCTTTTTTTTGGGGGGAGTATTTTTGTTTTGGTTTGGGTTTTGTTTTTCAGGCTCTTTTTTGTAAGCTGTCTCTGTAGTGGAAATAAATAGGCATTAAATAAGAATGTGAAATAACAAATAAAAGTTCAAAAGGAGTTTAGAAATTTCCTCAGCTGAGCAGTCTGCCTGCTTTCGTCATTGCTGGCCAGCTCACTGGCCATAGACAGAGTGCTGGAAGGACAAACTGAAGGAATCTGTTTCTCATGAAGGAACAAATCTGAAAGCTTGAGAGCTGCAGGTTCAGATTTTCTTTTGAAATGCTTCTGAGAGGGAATAAGTCTGAGTGGCTCATGTGGGAATTCACGATGTATTTTCATTTCTGGTTACTATCAAGTACCTCCTTGAAATCAACTCATATGTGAAATGGTAATAATGAATGGGTTTTTTAGAGTGAAAAAGGGGAAATGGATGTTCCTTGGCTAACTATTGATTGATTATTATTTTTTAAATACTGAAGAAATGATCTGATTAGCTACTTTTCAAAGTGTTATTTAAGTTACTTTTAATTATCATAGAAAAAAGATTTTTTTTAACCTAATCTGCTACTGATGTTTTCAGCTTCCTGTCTGTCAGGCTAATAATACATCCATTCTTTTTTCCTGCTTATCCTGTAATAAGAAGACAGAAGTAGAAGGTATTTTATATAAAAAATGCAATTTTTTCCTGTATAGCCTTGTGATCCTGACAAAAATAAGGCAAGAATAACAGCATCTTTGCTGTTTCATTTACCTTGCTGCAGTATCGCTCTGAAAACTTGTATGGTTCTATATTATTAGCTGAAACCTAAGAAATAGGTTGCTCCACAAAGAAACTATTGTAGTGATTGGCAGTCAAGCATTCTGTTCATAGGTGATGCCATCTCCAGATGTGTGGGGGAGGTTAATTTGCAGGACTTTCACATCCAGACCTCTCTTATGCAAGAACAAGTTTTCTCCAGCTGGGTGTTGGGAATGGGTTGGTGTTTGTGTTACCCATGAACGAGAGAAAAGCAACTCTCCCCATCTGTGACAGCTATGTCAGTCACAGCCCGAAGAGTTTTGGTTTTTAAGATAAGCTATTAGCACAAGGGAGTGGGGAATAAAAAAAAAGTGTGGAAATGAAAACAAGGCTTTTTCCCAGGGCCCCACCAAGTCAGTGCAGGATTTTTTCTGAGTTATTCAGCCTTATTTGTGGATGTGATACAGAGATGTAGAGTACTGAGGGGAGCTGATTAGGCAAAGTTTCAAAAAAGGGAGCATGCAAATCTCAACACACTGAGTACCGGTGTGTTGTATTGAATAGTGTCATTCAAAAAAATTATTTAAAGGTTATTTGGCAAAAGAAAGATAATATTATACAGGAGATTCAGATCAGCAAGACCTGATAACTCAGACCTCCTAAAAGCAAGAGAATTATGGACATATTTCCATCAATGGAAAATATTTTCCTTTTTCCCTGGACAATTAATAGTCTAATTTATTTGAGTATTAATTTATTTGAGTAAAGTAGCAAGATTTTATTTTGACATACTTATATAAATGCCAGCAAAGACAGAGTGTCAGTCTGAGGGACAAAACTTCACTTCCCATTAAATTTTTTTTTTGTATGACAATAAAGTCAGTATTTTCAAAAATAATTTTCACTCAGATGTATATTTGTCTTTAAAGGTCTCAGCAGCCGTTCCACAGAGTAACACAAGATTCACAACACCATTTCAATATAAAAAAAGTTATTTTGTCCTAATTATTTTGAGAGAAATATTACATATACCAATCAAGCCATAAATCAGTGTCATATCCAAATATTGGTCTTTTGGAAGGTATAGATGAATTTTGGTTCCTGCCATATTGAAAGTCTATATTTGTAATTTCGTCGATTTCTCATAAAATTTTGCATGGATGCAGTAGTTAACCTGAACTGAAGGTTGAGTAGGGGCTTTTTACTTTTTATATGAATACTGCCACCATTTCAAAGCAACAAAACACTTTGGATCATTTTGGAAAAGGCTGGGATATTACTTCACATAGATCCACTATGAGACAAAGTGTAATTTATTGATTGTTCCTGAGCTGCTTGGTAAGATTAATGTGGATTTATCACTAGCTGTGTGATTATATATATTTTTTTTTCTTTTTAATGCTGAAACATTTCAACAGAAATATTCAAGTAGAGCCTTAGATACAAAAGAAAAAGAAAATTCCAAGTGCAACAGCACTCTTCTACAACTACCTTTGGTTTTCTTATTTAGACTTTAGGAATGATGATATTTCAACTAATATTTGATACAATTCCAATTGGATATTTAAGGACTATGTAAGGCAACATTATTAAAAAGTGCTTTTTATTTCAGATCAACACAGTGTCTTCCTTTGAGTGCAGCTTGGGTGTTTTGCCCTTAGCAGTTAAGCTCTATAAAACAGCTATTTAGCTAATAATTTTTGTGCTCATATGATTAATTTTATTCTGCAGCTGCTTTTAGGATACTTTCAAATGTGTTTCAGTGTGGCAAGAATTGGTGTGCCCCAACATTTTTGGAGTAGCAGGATACAGCTTGGATATGACTCAAAGTGTTAAACCAGCAATTCATGGAATAGATTAATACAGCTCTTCTAAAGCCACCATGAGATTTAATTTTTTAGCTCATAGATAATAATCATAGCCTTAGCATTTTGGCACCGGCAGTGAATCCTACGTACAGTGAAACCACTATACGTATTCAGTCTATGGTTCATATTAAATACAGACATGGGTAGTCTATACATTTGTTTTAATAATGTGGAAGGTGGTTTAGAGATGCATATATGGATATTACACATATATTTACATATACATCACATGTCATATATGTTCTCTTTTTGGTAAAGAAAGGAGAGAATTACTGCTTATAGTAACGTGAAAAACGTGAGATGTAGAACATACCTTTTTTCTTGTCATTAATTATTTTAATTAATTGCAGCATTAACCGATATGTTCAATACTGAAACAGGCAAACCTAGCAGAAGCACTGTGAGCACCTGTGCTGCTCAGTCCATGTGTGTCAGTCAGTGCACCCTGAGCACTCAGCAGCAGCTCAGCAGCCCACACTCCCAGTGACAGGCCAGGGTCTGGCAGGTGCTGCTCCACTCTGTCCCTCCACTATTCCTCTCTCAGCCTGCATTACCCCCTCCAGTTCCTCTGGGCTTGAATCTGCCTCTGCAATGCTGAGGAGACTGATGGAGAAATGGTAAATAAATTCTTTAACTTACTGAGTGTCAGTTTCCAAACAGACTAGATTCTCTTACCCTATATTTGAATGCTTCTGCAGCTCTCTCACCATCTTTGTGATGTCTTCTAGGAAGATGTTCAGTGTTTGCTCCATCAATTTGAGCTCTTCATTCTAGACACCTGACAAAATAATTCTGAAATTAGAACTTGCTGTGTTCTTTAAATTGGTGGGAGTTTTTCTGTTACTCACTGGAGTAAGAACATCATCCCATTTTGTTGTGGTTTAACAATTTACAACCTCTTACATTTTCACATGGTAAGATTTTCAAGCCATGATTTTGTGTCTCATTTTTGGGAATGTTGACCTATGTTTGTATCCTGTGAAGTTTTATGTCAGCTGACTGGTATTTTCTGATAATCATTTAATCTGAGATATTTATTCAGGGAAATCATGCACCTAAAGAGAGAGAGAAAAAAAGAACAACTTCTACTTCTTTGCACACTGAAAACATTCAGAATGAATTGTTTTATGACAGTTGGGCTTCTTACAGAATAAAATAAAACTCTGTTCTTTTAATATTTTTAAAAATTCTATCTGTTTAGATGACCTATGTAATTTGGTTAATTAAAATTTCCCAAATATTTAGGTTATCCTTGTTGCTGAAATATTTGGACATTTAGATATTTCTTATAAGTGATACCCTGTTATGTTTTTGAACAAAAATTTAAGAACTATGATTGGCATGTCACTGCCTTTAATTTCCTTGTATGGTACAGTATGCAGTTCATGTCCATTTATGCGCTGTATAGCCAAGTGGAATATGCAGGAACAGTATAAGGAAAGGGTAATCAATCTGACTGCGTGAAAACTCTGAGGAAATACTGATAAGTAAAACAGCTCATAAATTCTGCAGAGAGAATTGTTCACATTCATGGCTCTAAAGATTAAGATTGAGGCTCCTTCTGCCCCACCCATAAATGACTGCTGGCAGTAGAAATGTGGTCAGTAAAAATGCACTCACAGTCTTTACTGCCAATCCATGTCAGCTTTCTCTGTCTTATTCTGTGTATCAAAAGAGTCCAGTCTATGTAGGACCATTGTCCTAAAATACTGTATTTGTTTATGGAAATGTTTCTTTCTGGGTTCAGTAATATGAGTAATATGAGGTCCTGATAGCTGAATGTTGCTGTTAAGTCAGGACTAAATGTGTGTGATTAATGGTCAGTAGGAATAGAATATGTGGAGCACAGGAAAGAGGCTCTTTAGGACTGCTTTTTCCTGTCTGCAAATAGCTTGGGACCAGTGGAAAGTATTAGGAAACTTCAAGACAGTCCTAGCAGTTTTTTACTGCATTGTAGGTCATTGAAATTCAGATTCAACAAAGAGTAGGGAGCACGGAACAAAAATTGTTTGAAGAAAATTGTTAATTCTGTCATGTAATTTTTGTAGTTATTGAGAATTAGAACCCTATTAAATATATTTGTCAGTTTAGGAATGGATGAAGATCCTGCTGAAAACTGAGAACTCTCTACAACTACCCTACCTGAAAGGAGGCTGTAGCCAGGTGGGAGTCAGCATCTTCTCCCAGGCAAACAGCAACAGGCCAAAATGAGAGTCTCAAACTGCACCAGGGAAAGTTCAGGATAGCCATCAGGAAGTATTTCTTCACTGAAAGGATGGTTAAACAGGGTAGATGGTAAACAGGGTAAACTGTCTCTGAAAGTTTTCAAGAAACAACTCAGCGTGGCACTTAGTGCTGTGTTTTGGTTGGTATGGTGGTGTTTGGTCAAAGGCTGGACCATGGGAGGTCTTTTCCAACTTGAATGATCCTGTGATTCTATGAGGGTCCAGTCAGAGTGGAATTCACCTCACCTCATTAAAGCCAGTTAAAAGGTTGGCATCTAGTCTGAGCTCCTACTCTATCCAGATGGCAGAGATAAATACTTCTTGAGGGCAATTCTTTCATTTTTTCTGTGTTGTTTATGTAAATGTAGAATGACTCACCCTCTGGCAGCTTGTGCATCTATTGCTTAATTAAGGAGAGATGAACCATCTAATTTAAGTTAAACACCTGATTTTCCATGTCTGAAATTAGCTGAGATAAATCTTACCTGTATTACAGAACTTCTATTTGTGAAGTTCTTTTCAGATACTTACTAAAATGCTACCATTATTTCGACAGTTTGTACAATTGTGTTTCAAAGTTCATTATTTAAATCTTTTGAGGCTACTTTGCAAGCTAGTGGAGACATAGCCCTCATAAGGGTGATGGATCTGGGTGTGCTTTTATCAGAGGGACATCCTCTTTTTGATTCTTAAAACAGATTAGGAATATGAAGGTATGGAAAGTCCCTGAGAAGAGGTGATTAGAAGAAATAGGCAAGCAAAAATAATATTCAAAATGAGCTATTGCATGGGAGATGGAGACATCTCTGTGAAGAAGATAGGTTTCATTTTGATATATTCTCACAGCTTTCTGCTTGATGCTGCAGAGATTGTAGAGATAATGAAATAGATCATTAACCAGAAATACTGTAATGAATCAGTTTACTGAATGTATGGCAACCCAACTGTGTGTATAAACACATGAGTCTGATGTGTCCACACACAAGGAGAAATATTTAATGAGTTGGTGGGCTATCAGCTTGCCCATGTGAATGTACATGTGGGTATACTTGCACAAATGTTGAAAGTTCTCTACTATCTCTGCAGAATCTCATACAGATGTACACAGCACCTGCATTCATCTGCCAGCATTAGAAGCCCTCCTTCTTCACTTGCTGTCTCAGTCTTTCTGAGGAGAAGGAATTAATCTAGAAGCTACTCATATACTTAAAGAGACAGAATCTGAAGACAAGCAATTCAGCCAGTATAAAAATGGAATAGTCATGAATGTGTTCTCAGGCCTACAGAGTATTGCATACATCATTTTAGGAAAGCTTTTCTTGAGGATTACCACCTCCCTCGGGAATTATTTTTCTTCTTGTTAGGAGCTGAATGACATTGCTGTAACTGCTTCAGCCATTGCTTATGGGAAAGGATATCATTAAGGAATTGTGGTTTCTGCTTAACAACTTGAAATAAGCAGGAAGGCTTATAGCAAGTGACAGGGCTACATGCAGGCTTAATCAAGTTGTATGTGTGCTCTGCAAAGGGTGCTGCTTGTTGGCTGTAGTTGCTGTAATCTCTCTGGTAAATCCCTCATGAGCTCTAAGCTACTTTGCTTGGCAAACTGTCATGAAGTAGAAATGTTTGGAAAGCATTGGAACTGTCACCTGTCTAACCAGTCTGCTTATTTTCATTTTGGACATCGTGCTTGCTGTCTTCGCTAGCGGGAATATGCAGATTGGTCTGAGTGTGCCCTGCAGGTGTGTGTTGTTCCTGACAATTTGGTTGCTGCCATTTGTATTTCAAATCAGGCAGTCCCAAGAACACAGATGCAGAGCCTTATACCAGTGTAAGGAAGAGAAAGCATCATTATGATGGTATCTTGAAAAATAGACATCAAAATGTAGCTAAATGCCTGCCATTTCAATAGTAGAAACATTTTGATGTGTAAGTCTTAAAGGTGTATGGGAAATGGTTATATTAAAGGGGTATATATTAATTATATTAATATAATTAATTATATTAATTAGTTTCTGGATTTTAGCGCAGAAACTAATTTCCTCTCAAAATTTTTAAGTTGGACAATCTAATATTTGAGGCTATACAGTTCACTAGATACATCTAAAAATCGTTCCTCTTCATCTGAAGCACTGCTGATCATGCTAAAGTAAGTGCCTAATACTGTGTTAGTTTTCTTATGTCTCTTCTATTATGTTAGAAGTGAAAATAAAATATTAACTAAGAGAAAAGTAATTCATCAAGTTGTTCATATTTTCATGTCCTTTGGAATAAATTTTAAACAACAAACTTATTTTAAATTGTAGCAGGCTGAACTTAATCCTTTCTACCATTTCTCTGAAAATGTTTGATTACCTGTGGGAAACTGGTGATGTTTTTCAATTTTGTCCACTGTGTCAGCTGTGGTACAACTATTGTACAGCACAGCTTATTCTTAAAGGACTACAGTACTTACTGTTAAAGGGTTCCAGTTCTTGCTTTGTGTTCTTGTATCATACCTGCTTCAGGGTATTTCTTAATAGATCTTCCAAGCTATCCTTTTAGGGCTGAGGAAGCTATATTCTTTAGCTTCATGATGATAAATTTGAGAGTGTATCAGAAAATAAATATGGCATACTGTAGACAAAAGTTCAATTAAAAAAAACAGGCCCTTTTATCTTCTACCATCTTATGACTTAAAAAGTATTGAATCTAAGCACTTAAATAACAGGATCAGTGATACTAGACACTATACAAGTGGAATAATGATCTAAATTCCATTTGAATCATTTGTGATGTACAAAATGTCTCAAATAAGTGAGGAGAGAAGGAAGTAACTCACAGATACATAAAAATTTTTATCTATGTTTATATTAGAACATAAATGTTTAAATGTTGAACTTCTTTTGGCCCTGCTGTAGTATGCTAACTTATTTCTTGTCAAATACCTCAGCAGAAATTACTCTTTGGAAGAGGCAGTCAGAGTCCTAGAGACTTTCAGTGCCCTGGGGATGGGGTGAAAACAGCATCTATGTTTGGGTGAAAAGTGGATGAGTGAGGAGCAAGGCTCTGCTATTGCTCTGAAGACAGTGGAGCAGTGTTAGCAGTTGGACAGCTATGTAAGGGCTGTGTCTGTTTGAAAGAGCCTGAAGTTAAAGACTAGAAAATTGAACTCAACTCAAGTGAATCGAAGGAAGGATGTTCAGAGAAATAGACAAAAAAATCTTCACAGCTGTCGCTTCTGTTTGGCATGTCCTAATTGCTGTGATTGTTTTTTATGCAGTGCTTTGATGATTAGGGGAATCTTTTCTAAACAAAGTACACATTGAGGCTGATACTGCAGAGTTATCTGAAACTGTTTGTATGAAAATGGCTGCAACACAAATGCCACAGTCATTGCATTCACTTGCTTGTTCAGGCAGCCTTTACTTTCTCATCGAAAGAGAGGTTTTTTTCCTAACTCCACAGGAGGGTAGAAGCAAAGAAAGCAGAAAACTAATAATAGATTCTTCTATCTTATTTGTCCTGTGTCTGAGTGTCACTGTGCTTAGAACTAACATGTCCTTCCCAAATTTTGCTTGCAAGGCTCAAACTCATCCCTCAAAAAGGATTTTAAGGAGGGGTGAGCAGGGAGGGAGATGGGATTACCAGCTACAGAGGGTTGTACATCTCAGTGCTCAACACAAAAGGCTGACTCAGCCTCTGCCATGCCAAGGTTCATAGACACGGTCCAGCAAGTTTTCTATGTGCACTGACTCCAGGTGCATTTAGGTTCTCTCACTTTCCACATTACTGCTCAGAGACTTTATGACCTTAATCCTGGAAACCGCAGGATATTTGAAATGTAGATATTTGAAAAGGAAATTACAACTTGACTCTTATCTGATTGTTTACAAGAACTGAAATTCAACAAAGGTAAATGCAGCATCCTGCACCTGGGGAAGAATAACCCCAGGGACCAGCACAGATTGAGGGCTGACCTGCTGGAAAGCTGCTCTGCAGGGAAGGACCTGGGGGTCCTGGTGCACAACAAGCTCTCCATGAGCCAGCAGTGCCCTTGTGGACAAGAAGGCCAATGGTGTCCTGGGATGCATTAGGAAGAGCAGATCCCTGCAGATCAAGGGACTTGATCCCGCTCCTCTACTCAGTCCTAGTGAGGTGAGTCTGGAGTGCTGTGTCCACTTCTGGGCTCCTCAGTGCAGGAGAGACATGGAGCTCCTGGAGCAGGTCCAGTGAAAAGCAGCAAAAGATGATGAAGGGACTGGGTCTCTTTCTAAGAAAGGCTGGGAGTGCTGGGCCTGTCCAGCCTCCAGAAGAGATGGCTGAGAGGAGACCTCAGCAATGTATACAAGTGAAGGCAGGGTGTCAAGAGGAGGTTTCCAGGCTCTTCTCAGTGGTGCCCAACAATAGGAGAAGAGGCAATGGGCACAAACTGAAGCATGGGAAGTTCCACCTGAATATGGGGAAGAACTTCTTTACTATGTGAGTGACTGAGCACTGGAAAATGTTGCCCAGAGAGGTTGTGAAGTCTCCCTCACTGGAGATATTCTAGAATTGTGTGGATGCAGTCCTGCACTGTGTGCTCTACGGATGACCCTGCTTGACCAGGGGGGTTGGACTAGTAAATTCACTGTGGTCCCTTCAAACCTGACCCATTCTGTGATTCTGTGAAGAGTAAATCTACCCATTTATTGGAATGTTTTACTCTTCTGTAGCTGACCTAGAGTCACAATTTAACTGAACAGTGAGGTCAATACCTTTTGTTAATTCTGCTCCTCTTCTGCTTTTTAAAAACCCTCTTGTCCAAGGTTGTTTCAGAAATAAACTATGAATCAGCTTTCAAAATTTATCACTAAAAGAAACAAAGAACAACTTCTTCCTTTGACTTTACATTGGATGGTGTTTATATGAAATGGAGAAAATTTGGTAAATTTTGCCAAGTTAAGGACAGGTCCTGTAAAATGCAGAGTAATGAAAATTTTCTATCAAGAGTACTGGACTCAGCTGCTCTAGCCTTTGTGGATGTCCTTTCTGATTCCTCATTTGCCCATGCACAAAGGAACCAGATTGTGGTGGCATCTCTGCTGCTCTGGAAAAAGAAATAGATGGGGTGGTTCCTGAAGCACCTCAGTGAGCTCTTGGTTTGGAGAGGATAACTTGGGAACAGCACCAGATAAGTCATCCTCCACCCCTGCCTTCATGGACTGAATATTTCCCTTACCCAGTCCTCTCAGTTCTTGTTAGGCTATTCTTGCTGAGTAGAGCTGTGGGAAGCGTTGCCAGCATGGGCTTCTCTCTAGGAAGCTCTGATTCTGGAGGACTATGAATGCTGTCAGTTATAGCAGATTTCCCTTCCTGAAGCTAGTGAAAATTTCACCAGCAGTCTAGTTTGTATCTGTGGGGTCCTTAAAATATGGGGAAGTGGCTGACTGCAGTGTTTGAAGTCTGTGTCATACCTGACTGGTATGTGAGCAATCATTGGTGCTCTGCTGGATACTGCTGTAGCAGCATCATGCTGCTTCCAAAACTGGATATAGTTTCATGTTTGGTTTTTTTTTTTTTGGCTTTTCAAACCCAGAGATATGTTTTAGAGTATTCATTTTTCTGCCTATACATGGTAAAATCAACATGAGCAATGCTGAGCTAAATAGTCAAAGTCCAGCTTTTAGGGGCAACTATTCAGTTTTGAACCTAGAAATACAAACTTCAGTTGTTCGGTTCTACAGTTCCTGCATTTGAATACAGCAGCATTATGCAAAAAGACAAAAAAACCAAAATTACATTGACTGTTTGGCATACTTTATAGCAATTCAGTTGAAGAGAAAAAATTTATGGTCAAAATATTAGAAGCAGCTGCGGATACCTTAAGCAGGTTTAAAATTTTAAGAGAAGTGCATATGGCTTTAAAAGGGAGCAGGGTGTAGTGTTGGCATTGGCTCATACAATTTTTGAATGGCAGGGAACATAATATTTCAGTAAGTCTTAGTCAAACTGTTCTAATTAGCCTACAAAAGAAAAAAGACCTTACGAACTGAAAACATCTTGCACTGAATGGGTAAACTTGATCAGTTTAGTCTGAATTATTTGGCTTCAGTCTACATGTCTCATTTGATGTTTGCTGGCCTTTGTACAACTGCAGAAGAGTCATGTAGGAGAGAGGGACTGGAAGCACTGTAGGCTGTTCTTTTTGGAGACATTTGTCCCTCAAATTTGTGTACTTGAGCCAGAAAGTTCAGGGTAATGCTATGAAAAATAGTGCTTCTTGAAGCATAGCCATATTTATCTGGCATTAATTCATATACAGTGGATACAACACTGGCACAATTACAAAAAAGGAACGGATTACAAAAGTGTATGGAGTGGTGATTTTAATAGGGTCATAGTTTATTAAAATCATAGCAAACAGAAAAGGAAAACTCTTTAGAAATATTTTCTTATTTCTCCTCCTTCCAACCTCTCTTCTATATGTATTAATCTATTACTATCTACTGGTTTTTAATTTTAAATCTAAAGAGAAAGAAATATAGTATCCTTAAATGTTTCATCTTTTTAAGGCTCTTCAGGCCATCAAAAAAATCAGAAGTTCACTTTAGCACACTGTTTTCATTTGTGTCACAGTGAGGAAGGCAAATTCTGGAAGATTAAAATTTATAATATGTAAAATGGTATCAGTTGTCCTCCTTCATAATCTATACCTCAGAAAGCATTTGCTGCATGTGTAAAATCTGGAAATACTCTGAATATTACCTAGTTGATCCAGCTCTTCTAGCTTTTTTGGGCCTAATTTAAATTACTGGTGAACAGAGGCCAAAAGTCAAATATATATATACACATACATAAATGCATTTTTGATTTAGAAAGGACTTTGGATGTCTGCAAGTGCACAGACACTGTTTGACCTGAACTCTTCTGACATTAGCCACCTGTTGCATAAGCTATAGGACTAATAAAATAGAGTTGCAGAAGTATTCTGTTCTTTTGACTTTCAAGACAGCAAAGCATTGCAGCCAATTTTTGAAAACTGAGCGGGAAACAGAAAGGCGGCAATAAAAAAAACCCTCTAGAGACATGGAGTGTTTTTCCTCATGGCTGTTTATGGTACTGTCAAAGGTATAGTTGTGCTCTACAGAAAGGAGTAAAACTGCATTACTTGAAGCCATTCAAAAAAATTGCAGCTTGGACTCCATCCAAAAATCTACTGCTAATTACAGGTAGATCTGTTTTTATCAAATACTCAGAGGAGAAACTGTGTCTGAAATTATTTTAAAGTAAATCTCCAAATCATAATATAATTCACTCTTAATTCCAAAATGTATTTATATTTACTGAAGACTTTAATTTTTTTTTCGTTTTCCAGTCTTTCTGGTGTTTTCTCAGTAGACATTTGGTATTCTTGCAAGGTTTTTTAAACTTGGCTTTCTGTAACTCAGCTTTCTGTAACTCTTAAGGGGCTTTTCCAGATGTTGGATGCTCATTAAAATGAATTCTGTTCTAGTTCAAAAGTCTTTGGAGAAGCACTGAGTAAGGCAACAGTCCATTGATTCTCTCAGACTCAGTGTTGGGTTCATTTCACGGACTTAAGTTCAGCAAGTAAAAATGTGCAGCTGTTAGGTCATTTCTCAACAGTGCTTTTGGCCAAAGAAGACTTTTATGTACTATTGCAGTGACTTATAGGGTTTTTTTTGGTTTTTTTTTTTTTTTGGTGGTAAAGGATGCTCCTTGTGTCCTTTGATCACTGTTGTGTGAATCTGATGCACCAATGATGAATTGCTTTTAAATACACGCTGACAAAATTGGGGTTTCTGCCATTGGTTAAAGAACCTAGAAGCAACAGCATGAGCAGACTTTGCTGAGTCTTCTGAGTAATTTCAGCATGTTTAGATTGGCTTATTTTATGACTGGGAGAAGAATAAAGAGAACAAGAGTCAACTTGAAAATTCGTTTTAAGACCAGGGTAATCCCACATAAAGTCAGAACACATTACAATGGAAGGAAGTAAATTCAAGAACACAGAGGCTATATCCTACTTCCTTTGCTTTTTATACTGGCACACAGTAACTTAATAGACTGTACTAGAGAAGTTGATAGGGGAAATATCTTTTTTATTTTCCTAGGGAAGACAATTTTTTATCAGATTTGACTGCTAACTGCAGCCTTATTTTTTACCTAACATACATGAGTTGCTCAGGTGTGTTATTTATGGGTTAGTGAATTGCTTATCCCAATAAACTTCTTTATTTTTAACTTAAACACTTTTTTCCATCTTTTGAAACAAATTGATTCTTGCTATCTTGGTGAGATTGTGTTAATGCCAAAGGAGTTGTCCCTTTTAAAACATTTCATTTCAAAAAAAGTTTCTAGAGTGTAGGGAATGAGTTATTTACAATTAATACTTAGGTAGTTTTAATGCCAGTTTTAAGTATTCCCCCTGCAAAAATTAGATTTTTGATTTGCCTGTTTAAATCTCGCTGTTCCACTGCCATCAAAAGAAAAATCCAGTTCATGTTAGAGCTGTTGCCATCAAATGGTAATTAAGATTTCCTTTTTGCCTGATTACTGAATTTAACTATGACTGCTCACATTGCTTTACAGACTCTATTAACACATCCATTATCGTAACCATTGTAAACTGGATAGTGTAATATTCAGCCTGATACATTAATTCTTTTACTATGCTAAATCTTACTGCATTAGATAGTCTTTACTTTTGGCCTGCTTTTAGTGAATTGAAAAGCTTTGGGTTTTCTTATAGGGAAAAATTACAAATTCACTTGATGCAAAATATATAATATGCTGCTGGCTGGCTGAGTGCAGGCAGCATTTGAGGACACTTTTAAAGGCCTATATGGCAGAAAGATAGTTGGAATATGTACAGAAGGAAAAGAAATTATTGAGCTGAAAACATTTATACTTAAAATAATATGCAAAGAGAGTATGGGAAAGGCACCTAAAATTAAGAAATTTAGCTTTCAGATTAAAAAATGTGATTTGAAAATAGCTTTCCTATAGCTTACCCCATTTTCATGGTTTACTGGAAGTTTTGTCATTACTCTGTGAAATCTATAGCAGATTCTTAAGGCATCCCTGCAACTAAGGCCAGTATTCATTAGCCCTGAAAGCTTCTAAACATTTATCTACATGAGTAATGACCACAATGCTAATTACCACTAATCCAAGGATTGGGATTTCTATTTCATTGCTATCATGTGATAATATCATGTGCAGGTTTTTCACTGTAACCTAAATGCAAGGAATAAAAACCACCAGCTTACTTCACAGTAACTGGTTCTTGTTCCCATCCTTAATTACAAATATTACTGTGGTTTTACCAGGGCACACGGGAGGACAGGAACCACTGTTACTGTGTGTAACTGTCACCAATATCAAAGGCATTTTTGCAGCAACTTCAGGGGGGCCCAGATTAAAGCAGATGTAAGATGAGACAAAATTCACACCAAACCTGACATCACTTTGGGCTGAGCATTTTATCTGTGAGTACATCTGGGATCCATGCATATCCAAGGACAGAATATAGTCCTTTATCTCTTTGCCAGAAGTTAAGGATTTGAAGGTCCCATTGGCCTCATGGTTGTTATTTATTCTAATGAAACTATCCTAGCACTTAAAGAATTTATTTATAACATATATTAGGAGTTGTCTTTCTTCTTCAGAAGACTGCACATGTGCACAACAGCAGTCTTATGGTGGTTGGCAGGTATCCTTGCCTCACTCAAGCATCAAACTGTTGAGTTTTTTTCCTGAAATTCCTGCACAGGAGAAGATTATACTCATGGTCACCATCTGGTTAGCCATGTTCTTTTATTTTCAAATGGCAGGGAAATCTGTATCAACTGCACAAGGTAAGTTTTTGAGACCTGATTTGACTATACTGATTTGTTGTGTGTAGGTCTGTTTCTAATCATCATATCTTTTAAAAAAACTTCACTGTTTGTATTTAAAAACCTGTAACATCTTAATATGATAGACTTGAGCATGAGGATTCGTATTATAGATCTACTCATAAGATGTAATTTCCTTGCAGCCTAATTTTCTTGGAAAGCTTTCTTCTCTTCTTTGGGCAAAGAATTATTTTCTGAGAAATATTAGGTTAAAATCTTCATATTGTTCCTCACTGCTTCCTTCACCAGGTCTTTTGGTGAAACCTGTGTTCTTCTGCACTTCAGCAGGGTCTAATACTGGAATTTTTGCTCCTAAGGTGTTTCTCGTCAACAAAACGGGCAGGATCCTTTAATCAGCACACAGCTTTCTTCAGCCACGTGTATTCTTTATGGCATCTATTACTCTACACTAAATACTGCTGAATTATACCATTTCTTCCTAAAAATTTCCTTCTGTGATTTTACCTCTCAGATTGACTTCAACTTATCAAAAAAAGAAAATATTTCCCTTCCTTTGCTGTCAGTATATGGCATCTACATTGAGGATAGGATATGATTCAGCTTACTGCTGAGCCACAGACACCTGTACCTTTCCATGATTCTCAACTTTCAATCTTATGGAGAGAGAGGGAGCATATATCTGCACACATGACCTCTGTGTGTGCATCAGGATGCCAGAAAATGCAGGTCTTTGTAAAAACTGAGCAGCTCTCTAAGGTCTTGGTGTACGTGATCAAAGTACTGCAAATCCTGTAAGCATAATAACTCATAATTCTGCCTAAAAGACTTTGGAGCTAAGTCTTTTCCCATTCCTCAGCCAAAGAATAAAACTTTATTCCTAACAATTTCTGCATGCCTTCCTCTTGAACAGAAGGAAAACTGCAGATTTTACAGAGATTGCCATTGCAGAAAATTAGAAGGGCTAATGGTCTTGGATGCCCATGGTAGCCTTGGGATGGAGCAGTAATTCAGATTCTCATTACTTCATGCTAAGTTAAAAGATGGTGCACCTCACCTCCCCTCACTGCAGATGGGAAGATGGATGATCTTAGCAGACATCAGCTCTTCCAGAGTTCCTGTGTGCTTATGACATGATTCCCTCCTCTCTACCACCCACTCACATCTGTTTAAAAATTTGGTATGATTTCATATATCACCACAACTCCAGAGACAACTCAGAGCTTCCCTTCATGATGTCCTGTGAGCTAGAAGGAGTTGCTTTGGCACCTCTTATACTTGATCCCTATTCAACAGCAAATAAAAGAGGCCTCAGCAAAGGTGTTGTCTGTTTGTCTGCTTTTGTCTGTCCCCTACTGAAGCCCTCTGAGGAAGCTGACATTGATCTTGGAGTTGAAGCTAATTTCTGGGTCACTAATCCTAATTTAGACTTTGTAAAGCAGACTTTCTGAAAGGCAGCATGAGGCATCATTGTGAATTGTAAATAGCTTTGTGATGAGGTCTAAAACAAGAGAGATGGTGTGCTTTGGGTTCAATCCAGGTGTCTCTCTTAATGTTAAGTGTTTCCTCCTAGATAAATAGTGTTTCATTTTCATCCACTTTTATTTCACTTTCTTTTCCTTTACATTACCCTGACAGTTGCAAAAACCCACCAAAAGCACTCAGTGTTGTCATTCAGCCAAATTATAATCCATTAAAAGTGTGGCAGAAATAAAAGAAAGATTAGATATTAAATGCAAAAACGTGATTATTGATACTTAAATCTAAGTTCCTGTATTTTTGTTTTCTTTTTTGCCACAAATGTTACTTAATTATGGACAGTCCTACTCTTGAATGGTCTTAATTCTCCTCATAAGTGGGCAGGTGAAAAAGACAGTGAAATAGGCACCACCTGGTTCTGTTAAATCTTCCATTAATGTCTATCATTACAGAATTTGTTCAAATATAACATCTGAGGAATGTATGGTTTCGACCACTTTGATCAACTGGCATCTTCTGGGTAATATGTACCACTTCTGTCATGCTGCTGCAGATACAGAAAGAGGATGATTATAAATGGCCACATCTGTTATTTGAGGATATTTCTGCTATTTATGGGGGATTATGTAGAAACCCACTGATGTATGATATTATTTTTAAAACTGAGAGGTCTGTTTGATTTTAACAGGGCTCTGCTGATATCCAAGAAATTTTATTAAACAATTTACCAAATCCTTTTTTATCTCCTCATGTGTCTTATACCTTTCAAGTCTAAATGAATTTAATGTCAGGTTCTCATCAGGACATATGCAAATCAGAAAGGCAAGTACTGAAGGTTAAAAAATTTTCTGCAGTTTCCCTTGAAAATACATTCATATTTTTGTAGATTGGTCAGTGCCTCTTTGAGAAAGTTACCTAATATTAGGTAAAATGATTTTATAAAGTGAGTTTAGGAAACTCCCTGGAAATTACTGAAACAGTATTGTTAATTATGCTTTTAACTACAAGATCCTACTGGATGCCTAGTGTGTAGTCAAAGTTATGAAGAAAGAGCAAAATGGCTTCATTCCTAAAATTTAAATGGTGCTCTTTTCAATAACATTTATTTCAAATGTACATGTTGGCCAAATAGTTTCATAATCAGCCTATGAACTAAACATCTCCCAAAGGCTGCCTCTCATCCACACATTACTTTGAATATTTCCTGAAGTTGTGTGCAATGCATAAGGCATTAGTGCTTTTCCACCTGCATTTTCTGGATAATGATTAGAGTATCTCCAGTCCCTCTTTTGCAAACACTCAAGTATGGCTGTTATTCTCCTTTTGACTCCTCTTACACTCGGTCTTGAGCTAGCACAAGTATTTGAGTGGTCATGTAGACAAATAGATCAGAATTCATAGATTTTTACAAGTTAAATAAAAAGCATGAGCTAATCTGGATCTGTTTTCTAGTACTGTTCACAGACTCTTGTAACAGGAGATGAAGGGAGGAGTAAGCAGTGGGTGTAGGAAGTGGACAGGACTTCCACAACAGTTGTCAGTTTATATCAATTTTGAAACAGACCTTAGAATAGGACTGCAATAGCCTCAGATTAAAAATAAAAGCACCTGAGATAAAATAGGGGAAGCTTTTTAAAGTTTGTATTTATGTCTTTGGTGGATAGGAAACTCTTATTTGAAAGTACAGTGTGTAGACTTACAACAATTCTAGTGTTAAAACTCTTGTTTGAAAGCATTGTGGGTAGACTTAGAATCATTCTAGTGTTATTTCCTACATTTATCTAGAATCACTGGAAGATCATCTGCTGATCAGAAAATCTGAACCTGAATATTCTTAGCTTGAAAATTAAGCATTAGATTTATACAAAATAAAGCCATGGAACTGGGAAGTTTTATATAAGAAATAAATAAGAAAGGAATTCTACAGATGATGCAGGATACTGAGTATTGCAAGCTTTTTGTAAAATGACTGCCAGAGGAAATTACAGCTCTAAAATGGCTGGAGTTAATTTCTATCTGTTATAATTTAAATATCGACAGAACTACATGACCAAAATCACCTTCCCCCCCTTCCCCCCCACCCTTCCCCATTACAACAAACTGTAGTTGAACCTGTGCTAGGTCTTAGGTATTAAGAATAAATTTTCCTCTGGACCTGACATATTTAAATTAGTGTTCATAAAGTTTTGGACATTTATATAGTTTTGTAGGAAGATCTGTAAAAAAAGAAGGAATGTTAAATTCTGCTTTAAATAAGAAACATAATTATGCTTCAAAGGAAAAACAGAAAAACACACATAATTGTAAGGAAGGAAACGTTTAGTTGACTAAAAATTTCTTTTAAATTAGTGCCTAACAATGAAAAACAGGTATCTATGTATATATGTTTGGGAAACATGAAGGGAGTTATTTCTGATCATTAAGAGCAAGTCAGCTATTTCCTTAGCTAATCAAATTTATCTCTCTTTATTATTATTCTTTTTATGGGAGCTACTAAGCAGATTTATGAAACAAGTAATCATTTTGAAATTTTATTGCTAAATCAAGATGAGATATTTCCAAAGACAATATTATTATTATTGTTGTTGTTAATATTATATTTTAGTATTGTCTGACCAGAGGTCAGCTTGTTTTCCTCTGCTCTACCCCAGGTTTCTCTTTTTATTGTTCCTATGATGAATTGCTCAACAGACTCACTTCCTTCAGTTTGTCTTTCACTCCATACCTCTTTTCCACCTTAAGATCTTCTGTTGCTTCTGAAATATTCTCTGGCTGCATCCTTTATCACATCTCCTCCATTGTTTACATTCCTTTTTTCTTGTCACACCTTTCTCCTTCACCTTCATGGTGTGCCTGAGTGTGGAAGAAAAACAGAGGAGCGTTGATGGAGTGTTTGAGGAGAAAAGGGTATTTCTGATTCTGTAAGAGCTTTTTTATTTCCCTAGCATGTCAGTCATAGGAGGAGAATTATACTATCTTGGAAGAAATTTTAGAAATACAAAAGAGAAAGAGAGAGTACTGTGAAATTTGGATTGTTCAGATTTTTCCTCTTTGAGTTAATTTGGAAGGTGGACTAGTCAGTTGGCACATACTGTCTTTTTGTCCAAATAATTGAAACATTCTATTCACCTCTTCATCACAGACAGTAACTCCATGATAAATACCTTATGCAACAAAACATTTTTCACTTAAGCATGAAACTCTTATGAGCATAAAAGAGTTTTGAACCACAAAATAATAATTATGGTCTTTAATCTTCACAAAAATATAAAGAATATGCACTGTGAAGAGGAAATATCATTAAATTATGTATCAACATAATTTTTGAGTTCATATATGTTTTTACACTGTAGTAAAAATAATGCAAAAGACGTATGTGGGGTTTGGCATCGAATGTAGTTACTTTACTTTGTTACAGCTGTGATTAGAAGTTATGGAAGGGAGAGAAGAAAAGCCTTGAAAAGGAGCAGAATAAATTAGAGAGTCTGTCAAATGCAGAAGTCTTTTTCCAGGAGGTGAAAGATACACTATGGAAGGGGAATTAATCCCATTCAGTGGCCAGACAAAGAGAGGCATTGGAAAAAGAAGACATCTGTTGATGAAGTAGAACATAGATTGGCAAGAGATGAAGTGAGATGACTGAAGGAAAACTTTTTAAACATCTCAGAGGAGCATATTTTAAATGATATTTTGGAATGGAACTGACTGAAGATTGTAATGCATTTTGATCTGAATATAGAAAGACGATGCCAAATTAGGAAAAAAAATAACATTCTGTGGTGGAATTGAATATTAAGGAATGAATTTATTCTAGATGAGCAGTGGAAAAGAGTATATAGTTTTTTTCAAAAGTAGGCATGTGATTGTGAAAGTGAAAAAGGAACAAGATTCTGGTTGTAAGATAAAGATCCATGCTCTGAGTCCCAGGTAGAAGGCATTTGAAGAATCTCCCTGATTAGAAATGCAAACATTGGCAAAATTTCTAGCTGCTGGGACAATGATTCTTGATACATTAAGCCAATATGGGCTGATCCATCTTGACATGAGGGAGGTGGAAACAAGAAATGTGTTTACAACCTCTTTGAGATTATAATCATATAAATAAAGGACTTGATCTTAAGAGCAGTCTTGAAAACAGTTTAGAGATAGAAACAAAGAACACAGTAGTTAAAGCTAAAAGATACTATATTAACAGTGAGATCACAAATTCACAAATTGGACCAACCCCCAGGGATTTAGGAAAACAAGCCAAACAATTTTGCCTCGCTTTCTAGCCAGTGGCAGGCACACTTTAGTTTTTCCTCAAAGAACTTAAGTGCCTAAGTGAAAAATTCTGTTAGTCTGGGTGCCTCAGAGAGGCTCCCTGTGGTCAAACTGAAAAGCTATGTCCCTCTTTTATTCATGGGGCTTTCAGGGATTTGCGAGTCCCCAGAAGGTTTTAGTTCTTGCACTAAACTCCAATCACATCTCTTATTTTTCTTTCAAGCTATTGTAGAAGGAGGATGTGTTTACTTTGTGCTTAACAGTTGAATATTGTACCTAAATTTTGTACCCACAACAAGAAACAGAAGACATGAATTTTGGGCTTTTCTCAACTGAATTCACAGGCCTCCCCTTTCCTTTAAGAATGCCCTATTCATTTCCTTCTGAAAGCATTCAGAAAAAAAAATTGTTTCTCTTGTGTAAGTGAATAAGAATAATTCTCTTTAGAATAATTCTTTCAGCCTGTAGGATCAAGTTTGAGGTAAATTGAATGTTGTTAGGTTACTCGATGAGAAGGTTAACAAAAGGAAGAGACAAGTTCCCCACCAGGCTGCATCTGTGGCCTGAGCAATGAGAGTGAGATGGTTGCTGCAACTTGTAGAACATAGACCTGAGAAGGAGTTATAATTAACCCCTGGGGACTATTCAAAGTATAGCTGGTGATTAATTAAAAGGTAAAGAAAACCCATTGCCTTTATATATGCTCCCTACGGTATGCAGAAGGGAAATCAGTTTATTTGAATTTCAGTGTGACATGATCCTCAGGTTCCTATTACTTTACTCTGCAGAGGATGAAACATGTTCCTATGGACTGAATATATTAAATAGGTCCCCAGTATAATGTGTCTATGGAGAAATAGGTGTCTGAAAGCCAGATGCATGAAATAACAGGATAAGGGCCCTTAAATACTGCTCCTTGTGAAAGCTGGCTTTGCACAGTAAAAGTGAAGAGGCAGACCACCAGCGAACAACTCGATTTATAGATTTATAGCAAACATTACTTCTGCGGGATTAGATGACGTGACAATTTTTATAATACTCTAAACTTTTAAAGAAAATATAGAAAAGAACCACTTTTTCTGTGAGAACAGGAATTTCCACAACCAAATCCTTCGTTTTCTGTTTTATTTTCCAAAAGAGCAAAATGGATTTAATATTAGAAATATGTTCTCTCTGGATCCAATTTCAGTCTCGGCCACACTCTCTAAATAAGAATCTATAATCCAACTGACCGCTCTCACAAAGTTCCATCTAATGTATCTGTAAATGAAAATATGTGTGCTAGAACAGGCTGCATAAGTTTAACTAAATTGGCTTGAAACACACATATTTTAGCTAAGTGAGTGCAGGATTTTGTGCAGACAATGTCTATATCACCTGCCTATGTGCTCTGTTTTAGTTAGGAAATATAAGAATGGAATGTCTGTAGGGGGAGAAGAAAATTCAGTTATAATCAGTTATTAAAGGGTTTTTAATGCAAGCCACATTATGGAGGGAATAGCTACCAGTTTTCAATTGGTTAGTATGAACGTTACTGTAAATCTGTAAACTTTGTTACTGATTTTTAAAAAAAAAAAACAAATCCCTTTCTTGCTGGGAAATATTTTTTGCATTAATAGGAGGAATAAAAAGAAATATCCATTGAGATAAACAGAAAATACTCTTTTAATGTTTAACACCATAATTTAGATCCTTTCAAGAAAAAAAAGAGAACCAAAATCTGCTCTTGATTATACATGATTTTCAATGAGTCAAAGAGGGGTAGCACAAGTACATCCAAAGAACAGAATTTGGCTCGTGGGACATAAGACAAAGAAGTGACTGGAGAAATAAAAAATAAGCATCATCATCATTATTATAGTAACACACATTTGAATTTTACAAATTATATGAAACTACTAAAAACAAAACAGCAACTAAAAACTATTGCTGTTCAATAACAGGCACATTAAAGGGTTATCTGCAAATTTATATGAGACATCTATTTTGAATTTAATTCTTCCAAGTTGTGTGTCATTTGCCTTTGAGGTATTGGTGTGGGTTTGTTTTTTTTTTTTTGTTTTGGTTTTTTAATATAAATTATGCATTATAATTATAAGTAATTATAATGTAAAACTTATAAGTTTTACAATAAATTCTTACTTAAATGTTCAAAATTTAGAATTGCTTGAAAGGGTGAATTTTTCCATTAAGAACAGTTATGGTAGAATCAAAAGAATGGTGAAAGCCTTTGAGTGCCATATCTTTGTAACTCTGTGCAATTTCAGATGAATAAGGAGTTGCTGTGTGTCTGGTTGTGCTGTACAACATCATCAATAACCTAGTGTCCATAGTATTGATAATTACCAAGCTCTAGGGAACTGGTGTAAGAGCTGTTGGCAGAACTGTACTTCCTTCCACCACTTGCAAATGAAGAAAGCAAGAGAGCTGAAACTAAATAATAGCTGTTCTTTTCCCTGCTTGATAAGTTGATCCTGTACCAGAAATCTCCATGACAGTGCAAAGCATTGGAGACAGAAGGAGAGGAGGGTGTCATGAGCTCTGCAAATGGAAAAAAGGGTCATGTGAGCAGGAGGACTGTTGATGAATAAAATCTTGCAATATGTTTTTGTGGTCCTAAGGGGAAGTTATCATAGTTGGTCTTCCTAGATAAAGGCTGGATACTTCAGAGTAATGTTTGGTAACTAAGTACACTGTTACTTTTAGGTAACAAAAAAGATCAGATTTTAGAGAGAGAATTTCTCCAGAGGTTGATTTTCTGTCCATTTCAGTGCCCAGCAGATCTCAACATCAAGTCTCACCTTGGTTGCATTCACTGAAATACTGGATATTTTTATTTTAGAAGTCAGGCATGCAGAGCTGGCAAAGCCTAACATTTCTTTCTTTTATTTCTTCTCATAGGTTATAGTGCTATAG
The DNA here is from genome assembly GCF_051311805.1 of Agelaius phoeniceus. Lineage (NCBI taxonomy): Eukaryota > Metazoa > Chordata > Aves > Passeriformes > Icteridae > Agelaius > Agelaius phoeniceus. The sequence goes on along the minus strand of NC_135269.1, from coordinate 35,771,338 downwards.
TCCCATTCATCAGGCTAAACTTCATTTATTTTCTGAGACTTGAGTCAATGCATCTCACTCCACATTCTAAGTCATAGTTGATAGTGACTTGTGGAAGGGAGTCAGTTTCTGCTGATTATTCAGAATTAAAAAAAATGGATAGGTCAGTGAATACTCCTACATGATTCATACTGTTCTTTTAGGATTGCAAGAGTGCTTGCCACGCTTGAAAGGAAGATCAGAGGCTTGGAATGGAAAAGGCTTTGAATATTTATTTCAAAGATACTGGAACAGAGATAGCAAATAACAACCACAAGTCTCTAACTGCAGTCTTCCTTTCACAGAGCTCTCTCATTGCTAATAACACCCTGGTTTTTAAAAAGTGTTTGAACTTTGGATGCCTAATGGAATGTCCCTACTTGGACCACACCTGTTGTTAATATTTTGCTTGAAATAGACAACACTGATGTGAATTCATGTCCAATCTAAAAAAATATATATTCTTCAAGAATATTTGTTATTGTTTTTTCAAAGAATGTTTTTTCTGTTCTTCATGCCTACTCTCTTTATCAGTGCCAGGGATAAATGCTGTCCAACTCTGCCGGCATGACTGCAGGAAGCACAGACCCCCAACAGAAACACCAATGTAGATCACTGCTATTTCTCCCTGTTTTGAGTCTGAGCTGCATGTGTTATTTCACATACTATTCACCAAAGCCAAGGCTTGCAGGAATGCACCATGGCTGTTTGAAATGTCAATTACGGCTGGGGACAATTTTACTCTTTAGCTGCTTTGTAGAGCAAAAATGCATTGGTTTGGCCTTGCCTCAGATCAAGCATACTTCATTTTTTTTTCATTCATCACAACAGCACACCGTTGCAAATGAGATAGGTAAAAATAATTTTTCCAATAAATTACACACAAAAATGCTGAAGAATGTTTGTACTATTAAAAAACATTGCAAAACCTCTTTCTTTGAGGAAATAAAAAGGCTGGGCCCAAGCCAAAATATCAGGTGTTATCCTGATGTGTATTGTACCACTATATTCTTTTCTTCAAATAATAATTGAATTTATTGTGGTAATTTAAATTATTAACATGCAAGGAAGTTTGAAACCTATTCAAAATTTGCTGCCTTTTTGCAGTTAGTTACTTCATTCTCATGTAGAGGAAATGCATGAATAAAGAGGTAGCCCCTTGAATAAAGAGGTAGCCCCTAGCAATGCATTGGAAGGACAGTTCATAAAACTTTGGCTGGGCCCTTGCACAGTGGGGAAGTTGATCCTAGGCAAAAGTTATAGATTTTATTCATGCTGAAAGTAGTTTGATTATTTGTAGAATCCTGCTAGATAATTATTCAAATGAGACAACATCTGTAAGTGCTAACATCTGCCAAAAATATTTGCAGTTCAAATTGCAGTTATGAGTGTGCAGCCAAAATTGGGAAGTAATGCTTAAGCTCATCTCTGTTAGGGTTAAAAAAGTTCACAGCATTTTACAAAAGATATTAGAAAGAGTAATAGGACAAGATTTGGGGTCTTAAATTTTTTTATTCCATTTGAGTAAAAGTTTTGTTTTAATTAAAAGGGTAGGTGAATTGGAGTAAAGAAATTCTGTTCATTAATTCTATGCCATTCTTAGTGCACTGTGGATTGCAGATGAGTTCTGCTCTGAACTGGATGAAAAGGTTCCCAAGAATTTTTTTTATACATCGTACATGAAAAAGTGGCTTATCCAAGTTCAATATTTCATTGAAATTTTATCTTAATCTCTCCCTTAATTAAGACATTAATTAATTTCTGAAACTGAACACATAATCGAGACTCATAAGTACATCCATGGGCTGATTTGTCTTGAAAAATCAACTAAGAGAGAAAATTAAAAGTGTGCACAAAAAAGAGCAGTAAAGTCAAATTCTTAGTGAACATGGGGAAAGACCCTTCAGTTTGCTCCTAGTAAAACATCTTGATGGGTAGATTTTGTCAGGCCAGGAATTTTTTCCACAGAAGATGGAAAGGATTTTCAGGCTAGAAAAAATAAAAAATGTGTCTTCAGCAGGATGATTGAAATCTTTCAGCCTAACATCTCTTGATATCTCAGCTTTCAGTATCTTAAACTTACCAGATGTCTCTCAGTGTAACATTAGAGCCCACTATGAACATGACTTCTGGCTCTGGAGGAAGCACAGGCTGTCCAAATCTTCTGCCTGCCATGAGTCAAAGATTAAAAGCTGAACGGAAGAGCCTGTGTCCTCCCCCAAGAAGGTATTCCCACCAATCAAAAGCTCTGAAACACTCATTTTTCATTTCTAATGTGAGTGAATTGACCACTTTTGGTGAGGTATCATTTTAAATAAAAAGGTGTGAAATCTGGCATTCATCCTCTTGTAAGAGTCTGATGACTACAGAGACCTGAGAGCAAGAGTCTGAAGTTTTGAGCTGAAATCACTAGACTGTGGGCAAATGGAGCATGACTCATCTATTACTTTTTAATTACTTTACTGCCGATAATGGAAGACTAGGGAAGAATATCTCACTGAATTTGGTACTTTTTTCAGAAAAGGTGGGCCCTGATTTCCAGTCTTGCTTTAAGGCCTGTTTACTTAGTGTTGCTTTAATGGACAAGTTAAAGAAATACTGGGGAAATGAACATATAAATGATTTCAACATACCAACTACAGAAGTAAACACCATCTCTGCCACCTCAGATGTGACACAGAAATGTAAGACTTACTTAGTTCACAAATCCTGTGAGAAAAATCCTCAAGAAAATGGAGCCTTCTCGGAGGCTTTTATCTGAGTCTCAGTCTTTGAACATGCTATGCACTGAAGTATTTCTTTAGACATTTGTAATTCCAGTATGTGGATTACTTAGACTGTTTTTTGTTGATGCCTGTTTTTTCACAATCTCTGTATAAGTAGCCTAGGTGACTCAGAAAGATTTATGGATTTTTCTTTGTAGCAAAATGTTTAAAGACAGGCAATTAAATATCTGATTTCTTGTACCTTTTTCAGTTAACAGAACTGATCTGCTTTGTTAGGGTGCTCCATATCTCAGCTTGATCACTTCAAATATGCTCTTTTATGAGATGTAAAATAATTAAACTTCCTTGTATGAATCAGTACATATTGCTGACTCTATGAGAACTGCTTAGGAGACCAGGAGACACGATGTTCCTGCTTAATCCAGAAAACTAGGTCATTGAGAAACATCAAATATTTATGGTTATATATGGTGTGGAAAGAGAGGTACAGCAGATGCCTATAGTGGGATATGATGTGGAAAAATAGGTGCAACAGATTTTCCCTTTGTAACTGTTGAGGTGATTCCTGGAAAGTGTGCATCAGTTTCAGCTAGAGGCCACCCAGCTTCCCTAATGAGTCAAAAATCTTGTGAGCAAAACAGCCTAGGCTGTCCTAATACAGCATTTTATTTGCTAATGAGTCTTTACTATCATGTTCTCTTTTCTCCTCAGTCCAATTTATCAGGGTTGAATTTAGTTGCTGTGATCACTGAAGGGAAAAAAAGGATAATTTGATGCCTGGTGTTCTAGGTTAAATCAACTAATGCATATTAATGACTTCATGCTTCTGTAATCAAGCTAATAGTGACCTCAGACCCTGCTAAGTATGGCAAAAGCCAACTAAAACAGAGCTCTAATAATTTTGTAGACAAAGTGGAGTTTTCACATAATGTAGGAATTCAATTTGGAGCCTATCCATTTTGATGAATTTTGCTGAAGAATGAGGATGAACACAGTATTTCTAATAAGAATGTTTAGTTGATGAGTTTTCTTGCAATCTCATTTTTTTTAAAAAAAAGCATTAAGGATTCTTACATGCTTTAAATTATCTCCCTGTGTTTGAAGAGATTCTCAGAGACCATTTTAAGAAAAATCTCTCCAAAACATGTCTGAAAGAGGAAAAAAAGCTTAAAAAAGGAAAATCAGAAACTAAAATTAGGGATTTAAATGGATTTAATGGGAAACAGTAACTAATGAAAAGTCAAACTAATGTGAACATCGTAGAGACTTTTATTTCTAGGAGGCTGTGATTCAGTTTAAGTCCAGATCAGTCATAACTGGCTGTGTTAGGCCTGTGTAGGATAAGTGTGTGGTCTTGCATGTGAACAGATGTTGATATTCCAGAAGTCTACACCACAACTGCAACTAATTAATACCATGCTGGAGAACACAGTGAGGAGGCAGTGACTGAGATAACTTAGAGACTAAACTGTCCTCTGACCCAAGAGATGACTTTGCCTGTGGCAGCTGGCATAGTCATCATTAAGGAACTTGCTATCCTCTGTATCATATGCGTGCTTTGGATAAACAGAGAAATTACACATTTTTAGGTTCCAGAGGCCTTTAATGGTTGTTAAACTTGTATAAAATAGGGTATGTAAAAATGTTAAACCCCAGTGTCCTTGTCTTGTTTTCATGCAACAGTGTTGATGGTAATGATTTGCATATTTGAAGTACTGTTGGCAGATCTTGTAAAGCAAATTAATTATAAATCCTTATTTGTAATGATGGTAATGAAAGTCCCATGGATACTTTACTGAATTTAAATTTATGTTACTTTTTCAAACCATGTATGTGTACAGAGAGGTGGAAACTGCAGCACCTTAATAGAGATCCCTTTGTATCCAGAGACATTAAATGCTGAAATTATATGGCTGGAATACCTGCTCTTTTAGGGAATAGCTTACAGTCTTTTGGAAGATTTCAATGTGGAGAAATTAAGGTTCTTGACTAAATCATTTGTCCATACAGTTACTTCCAAATTTTGGACCCATTTCAAAAAGCGATAGATGTGTAGGGTACCACACAGATAGAAGTTCATTGTCCTGCCAGTGTATTAAATTTCAGCTTGCTCATTGGAATCTGAGGTAATTTGTGACATTTTCAAGATGGTGAAGAGGTCTACATCAATTTTGTGTTTGTGCAGTGAGATGCTGTCTGCCAGTGGAAAGCAGATGTGTGATAGAAAAGGAGCTGAGTTTCTGTGTTAGGTTAGAAGTTACAGGCTTCTCCCCATTTGGGCCACTGATTGTTTTAAGCAAAGGTGATTAATACTTGCCTGTCTCAGAGCTGTCAGAATAAGGTATGTAATTATAGCTCTGTAAGACAGCAAATGTATGCAGGCATAAAGTAAGTGTGGAAGATTTAAAAAATTACTTAGGAGTATAAAGTGACTTTCTGAAATCTTCTTGAACAACCTTAGTTTTGAGGATAGGATCTTCAAACCAATTTGGAAAATTTCGGTCATTGCACGTAAATGATGCTAAAAACTATAAAGTTACTGTCTCTAGCATTATTTGATTTGATATATAAACATGAAAACACTTATTTCTTTCTACTTTAAAATGTTTCTTTAGTCATGGCAGTAATGACACAATAGGTCCTCAAGTCCCTCCTTTTGCTTGTTCGAAGTGTGTTTCTTAGCCTTTTTTTTTGTTTTGGACTGTTTGGGGAAAAATTGCTTACCTCTGTGTGAACATGCTTTGCACTTTCACATAGATAGTGACTAAAGATACATGTAAACACTGAAATGAAATAGATTTAAAGTGTGGTCTGAGTCCAGCACTTCCATTGGTGACCCACCCTGAGGTCCTTGTGTGAAGCCTTAATGATTTGTGCAGTGCTGGCTTGTCATCAGCAGTGGCTTCTGGGTTCTGTGGCAAAGTACTTCAGAAAATAGCAAAACAATGTAACCTTTTTAATGCTCTGTAAGTGGGAAAGGAGAAAGTGGTCAAGTGGTGAATTTCTTTGTTAAGACCTGAACCACATTTTCTGTGCAGGACCAATTAAAATACTGCTGGAAATACTTCATTGCCAAACAGGAGGAACTGGGACAGCCATGAATGGACAATCTTATCTTTTATCTTTAAACATTGCTTTCCTAGTACCATTTTCCTTACCCATTTAAGTTTTCAGAAAGAGCAGGGAACTATAACCACAGGAATCCTCATGCAATTCTTTGATGTAAATCAGGACAGTAAAAGCTTTTTAAGATTTAATATGCACAAAAGCATTACCTTTTCTGTATGTTTAAAGGTTCAACCAAATTATAAAATGGATTTAGCTATGCAGTGCAGGTGGGTGCTTACAGTTGTTATTTCTATTGTAAGCTATCAGGAAGTCAGAAGCCTAAAGCTTTCACAGATGCCTAAAGCTCTTTTTTAAAGTGTGTGTATAAAGATGAAGTCAATTTTAGTAGATCTGTGACCCCGGAGGCTTGTTAAATTATAAACCTTGGGTGAAATCAGTGCTATAATAAACATATAGTCAGAATATTGTATCGTATTTAACTGTGCAAAAATAATAGCTCATTTCAAATGGCAATGTTATGCTTTACCAAAAACTGGTAATACATAACGACATAAGGATTCAGGAATGCTGGTTTCATGGTACGTCCATCTGTCAAGCCATCTAATAGAAAAAATTATTTTCAAAACCCTGCAAAATACATTTTGGATTTTCAGATTGCCATTACTACTTCTCATATCAGATTTTATAACTTTGTTATAAAATACGTGCTGAGCTGTTTTACTGAAGTTAGATCTGAAACTGTAAGTCTGGGTCAGTGCCATACACCTGGCTTCTGTGTTATTATAATCTGAGCTTTGAGACAGAAACCAGTTCAGTTTTAGGGTACATCACTGTTTACATGGCATATGTTTTTTAACTAACTTTTGGTATTTCTTTCAGAATATCAAATCAAGCCCACAGATCAACAGAAGTCAGTGACTTAAACCAGTTGTGCCTTGCCCAAAGGTCATTAAAATCCTTGAAACAATTCTCATTGACTTCAGCATGCTTGGAAATAGTGATGTTTAACTAAACATTGAGCAAAACTCTACTGTTGTGTTTCTGAGACATCTAGATTGTTGCAAGCATTTATACATGGGAAGTGGTTATGACTTTCAGTGCAAATTGTTGTTTGACTTTAAAAAAGAGAGGAATTTGTTTGTTTTTCGGGGTTTTTTTTAAATGCTCTGGGTCACCACAGCACGATAGCTGAAGGGTCCTTAAGATTCAGAAATAACATATGGCAGTTACTGGGGTTAAGCAACAAAATGGGTTTGATTGTACATAGTTAGTCATCTGTTGGGTTACATCCCATCCTTTCCATCAGAGGAGCCAGAGAGAGAACAATTGGGTGGAAAAGATATAAACAAAAGAGTTAGAGATGGCCCTGAGGCATCCCCATTTAATTGGTGTGTGCATTTTGGATACACATAGATGCTGTTCCCTCTTGCTCATGTGCATTCATTATGCTGCACTTCACAACGTTTACTCAAGTGTGTTGACTACACGTTGCCGTGCAAGGACCAGGACAGGAAAGGTAAAATTTTTTTCACTTCCAGTTGCTAATCTGTCTACAGAAGTTTCATTAACTACTTCCGTTAGCTGGTTTTGATTGGATTTTTCTCTCTTTTTTAAAAAATAATAATAACAACATGCGAGCAAAGCAGACATTGTATATCTTTACCCAGTTTAACTGGAAAGAAGGTGTGGCTTAAAGCTTACACACAAGTAATACTCACTGTATTGTGAAAGCCGTATTTAAACATGTGATCAATCTTAAATGAAGATTGAGCATATGTATAAGCCTCACCATTTAAATGTTGTTCACAGGATTCTTTGCTACTTACATGTTTTATGCTTTTTACTGTGTTCTTGTTTTCCTTGCTAATACATTATTTGCTGGGGTTTTTCTGAAAATTCTTTGAACACAAGCTTTTATTCACCAGCAATTTATACTCTGTTGTTGTGACCCTTGACCTTGCTTCAGAGGTAAGTCTGAAGCTAGGAAGACCAACAGTAAATAAATGACATTGTCCCAAAATAGTGTTTAATGACAAAGCTAAGCAGAAATAATGTTTGTTAATGAAGAGGATATTTTCCTCAAGATCCTCTCTTCTTCTGCCTATGGCCAGCACTGATGCTTGCCAGACAGCTGGATTGATTCAGCTTGCCCACCTTTTCAGTAATCATTTCTCTCTGGTTGTCAGGCAGCTGGTTTCTGCTGTATTAAATTTCATTTGTTCAGCAAGGTGGGTGATGGCTATCCAGTTTTGGAGAAGACACATGGTGCAATAGGGTTACAGGAGCAGGTGACAGATGAATAGAACAAGACATAATTCTGCACCATATCATGCGCCGTAAGCTTTGATGTTTCCTTATGCATCTTTGTGGCTTAATAGCCACAGTTTCATTTCCTACATGTAATGTTCTTTATTTGCTATATAAGCTAAAGGAACGCAAGGAATTCCATCCATACATCGCATATCCATTTTTGATGTTAGCTGTCTGCCCATCTCTTTAGTAATTCTTACTTTCATTTTCTGTTTTTATCTGCATCAATATAGGTATTTAATATTAATTTATTGTAGCAGTATTGAGTCTAACTATCTTTCTAAGAGAAGACAAAGAGAATTTGAAAAAGGATCAGTATTTTAGTAACTTAAAGTAGGCTTTCAGCTTGATTGTAAAAGGGAAAAGATTAGTGGGCTGTGAGTATAAAGGTTACCCCGCATAAGCTTATATAGGCAGCGTGGAGTTCCAAGTGTGCTGCAGTATTTTTTCCCAAGTAGAGTTTGATGATGGTTGAAAAATTCATGCATAGTAAAATGGTCTTTCTAGGACCCGTCTGAGAAGCAAAAGAGGCAATAACATCTGTGAGTAAGCCATTTTCTGTTGGTGTAGGTTTGCTGACCACTTGGAGGTGATACAAAGGGAGCTTGTATCTGGAGCTACAGATACTGCTGTAAGCTTAACATCAGCAAGGAGCTCAGAAGTGCTCCTAAATCAGGTCTGAATTGACAAGTTTCACTGTGACCATAAATAATTTTGAATGTGCTTCCTTTTCCTTTTCCTTCTCCTTGCTCAGCTGAACTTCCCATGCAATGGAGAATTCTTCAAACAAGGGTGTAACTCACAGAATAAGTGTCCTTTTGCTGATACTTGAGCTCAGGTTATGTGATTAGTGAATCCAGATATTGCAAATGTATGGCAGCTGTTAGAATACATCTCCTTGTGATGCCTTAACCTAAGCCCTTTAAGTTGGCAAATGATTCAGTTGGGATTTTTACTTATGTTGAAATTCCCCCCTTGCCCCAGCTTTCAGAAGAGTTTAAAATATTTCAATTATCAAATTATTCCATTTTATGAAATAAATGATGTTCCTTGTCTAAAGGTCCCAGCTTTGTACTCTACTTTTGTAACTTTCCTTAGAAGTCTATAGTATGTTTTTATATGATTGTATCCAAAGACAGATAATGTGTGGGAGGAGGTTATCAGTTGAGATATTTGTATTTGTATATCTGTAAAGTGAATTCAATGTCTCTAGATTAATTTTTTTTATCGTTTGCTCTCAGTTTTTCAATCTGCTTTTAATGTTTTTATTTAATTTGTTTGGCTTGGGATGTTCTCGAGATATTAACAGAACACGGTGATTCTGTACATTCACATTTCTTTCTGCATTGTATATGAAAACTAGAGCAATGCACAAGTCTCATCTCTGAGCTCACTTGGATGTACTGATAATTTAATGACTGAGTAATCCAACTTTGGAAGTTACTAATAAGCAGTTATTTCTGTATTTCAAGACCATGCCAGAGTATTGTTCAGAGAGAATAATCAAGCACAGATTTCTTTAACTTTTTTGTGCAGAATAAAAAGCCATGTCCTTTTGCTCTTCATATGCTGTATAAAATGCTGACTATGAGTCTTTCTATTCCAAAACAGCATTTTTTATCACTTCCTTGTACTTTCCATCAATTATAGTCTTTTATGTTCCTCTCTTCCTTTTACATAGCATCTACAGATGCTGTCATCAAAATACCCATTTAATGCCATACAGGTAGATTAAAACTGCATGTCAAAACTTTCTTGCCAGCTCTTCTTCTTCCCCTTTTGTGTTTTCCTTGGGATAAACATTTGTCATTCTTTTTCTCCCAGGTACTTTTTATAGATCATATGGTATAGTTACAGTATATTGCACTTTCTAAGGTATACATTCATTTGTGAGAGAACTTTCTAATGAATATCCAAATATCAGTAGGTATTGGTTGATATTCATATTATTCTTATAACAATTAACAATGTACTTGGTGACTGCATGTGAAATTTTGTTGTTTGAGCCTCAAAGGACTAAGAGCTTAACTGCAGTTTTAAAAATCTTAATGAGCAGCAGAAAGTGTAATGGTGAAAGGAGGATGCTAAAACAATAAGCATAAGATGACTCATTGCTCTTAAATCACCTTAAAATTAGAAATGGCAAATACTGGAACACTGCATGTCCAGTATTCAGTGAATAATATTTAAGGAAAGAACATAGGGCATTGAGGTTTTTTTCTTCAGTTTTCATCACAGTACTACCTGCAATATACAATAATGGATTAGTCTGTACATAATATGTTCTTGTTAGATTTTCTTCAACAGAGCCCTGTGTTTAATGCTGCCCAAAATTATCCCCTTACACATATTGTATTTGTGGATATTAAAAAAATGTGTGTGAAGACTGGTTTTACCCTTTCCCTTAAAGATTATTTTTTAATTACAAACAGAAATTATACAGCTGTTAATATTTTTATTATACAACTGTGAAGAATTACATGGGAGCTGCATTGCTAAAATTGCAACAGCACGCAGTCTTCTTCCGGTCACATCATTGTAAACATGAAGCACAGATTTTAAGTTAGCTTCAGCTGCAAAACATGCAGAATACAGGTACTCTTATTTTAAAAAAATCACAAATGAAGAGTGACATTGTATATGATCTCCCTAAACTAGTTGGCCACAAAAGGACAATGAAAACAAATTTAATTCAGGAAATACATAGTCCCCTTTTTCTGCTGAACAAATAAAGCATTTCATTGACTTCCATATGGTTTTCTGGTTCCCCTTCCCCCCTTACTTTCATATAAAAGAAGACAGCTTTTATGGAATTTCCGGGTTTATTGCTGTATTTTTAAAAACTGAAAAGCAATTATTACGAAGGAAAAGCATAACAGGAAAGCAGATCCAAATACTCTGAGCCTGTGTGTTGGTGGCTCTATTTGAATAAAAACAAACCCCAAACCTTCCTGTGACTACAGTCTCATGCCTGCTTTTACTTGAGCGTTGTTTAAACTCTGAGGTTACTGTTAGTATTGTAAAACTAATGATGCCAAAAGTGAAATAACAGCATGTTTTTCTCTGAAAAAAATTGCTCCCCACTGTTGTTAGAATCTCCCCATCCCTTGTCAGTCAGTTAATGGCACAGAGTAGCTGATAGTACATTAAGATCCTAGCAGACTTCACATCAAATAACAAATGGCTTTAGTGACTTCCCCAGTAATGACCAAATTCCTCTAACATATTTATTGGGCTTTTGCAAACTGTTATTTCTGCCCTCTTGTGCTTTCAAGAGTTTAAAGTGTATGCTTGCCCACTTCTGCTTCCTTTTCCAGTCTTCATTCCTTCTCCTTAAGGGTGACTTTTACCCTCTTGGGGCCAATATGTTCATCTGAAGTTACAACACAACATTTTAGTTGCCCATAATATGTTTTTTCAACTTCAGGTAATGTTTGAATCTGCAGGAAATCTACATTCAGAGAAAAAATCAGAAATTGTGGTATCTTTCATATAACTGGGGAACACCTTTTATTGTGGGTGTTTTCTTTATGAAAACAATATTTTGAGAAAGGAGCCTGAGAAAGCTACTTCACTTGGCAATTGTTTCATTTATAGGCCTATTTTATAGTTGATTGAGAAACTTGAAGAAATGCTATTTTTAGAATATGGGTTGTGGTCTGCTGGGACTGACAGAAAATTATAACTTGTATTTTGGATGGGAAAAAACCAGCACAGCCTGCATGTTAAATGCTTGAAACAATTAATAAAATTGCTGAACTAGGGATTATACTTTAGGACTGTGTTACTCCATTTCTGAGTGCCATAATGTCCATGCCAGAGACCCCATAGCAAAGGGGGGTGCAGTTACCTCCAGCTCAGAGGGCTGGGCTGGGGCCTCTGCTGAGCCTGCCCAGCAGCTGCAGGGTGCTTCTGCCACATCTGGCTTCTGACTCAAGGGCTTATTTATTATTGTTCCTCCTTCCAGCCAGCTAATTAGCACAGTGGACTGTTCGTATGTTGTGGATTTTAATTCTGACTCCATGTCTTTTCCCAGCAGAGAATTTGTAACTGCAAGCAGATGATGCACACGCTGCAGAATAACCAGTCAGGTCCTGGAGGGGAGACATCTGATCATGCAGGCTCACTGAGGTTCTGCACACAACTGTCCTAGGGTGGGATGAGGGGTTTCAGAGAGACTTTCTGAAAGACTGGAGTCTCTCACTGACTTCACAGTTTAGTGATACCCACCCTTTGAAGTAGATTGCAGAAATGAGACAAGAACCCTGTAATCTGTCTCTTTATTTCCAGAGAGGAGATAGTCGACCTTCCCCATGCATGCCATAAAACTTCCCAAGAGAAATAAAGCTGAAGTTATGCTTCTGAGCAAATTTTCAGAGTGATTTAGGGACCTAGCATTTAGGGCTCAATGAAATTCAGTGCCATTCTACCAGATACACTAAAAGATGTAAGGATGATGGATATCTCTGTTTATCACAAGGCCTTGTTCTCAGCTGTTTATAGCTTTGGCAAGTTTGAATACATGGGCTAATACTTTTAAGGCAAGTATTTGCTTTAAGCAGAAGTTTTAGAAGAATAGCAATCAAATTATATTTCACTTATTTAAAAGAATGAAGATGGAGATAGGCACTATGGTGCTGGATACAATGAGGACAGTCTTATGACTGTTTCACTGGGAAGCTATGACAACTCTGTTTTGGAGCAGTCTTCAGATTTGGCAAGGGAATTCTGGAGGGTCAGCAAAATGCTTTTCACTCCTTCCCTGTGAAAAATCCTCTGCTATTTGAGCAGGATGTGAGCGTTGGAAAGTCTCAGTTCACACAAGCTTTCTAAACTTGGAGATTAGAAAATAAACTGCCCATAATTATACTTGTACTGAACGCACTCCAGTGCTTGGGCTTGCTTTTCCCAGCAATCAGAGGTCATTGTAACACTGGGCATGGGCACTGAGGGCTCTGCCCTGAGCAATAGGATTTATGTTCCTCAGGCCTGGTTGGCATTTGGGGGAAACAGCATCAATGAAATAATAAAGAGGTTGTGGTTTAGAGCACAAACCTGTTGAGAACAGAAACCAAGTTTATGAGGAAGCTGGGGCTAAAGAAATAGGTAAGTGAGAAAAAAAAAGGCGTCTTGAAACTTGGATGAGAAGTCAGAAGGAGTGCACCAGTGCGAATTAATTATAATGTTGATCTTAGCCATTTATAGTAGGGTCATAGCAGGAGTGGAGAAGGAAGCAGTCAAAACTAAGTTTTGGGAACCCTAATTTGGCAGAACAAATGTCCTCAGAGTTAATGATATTTGGGTAAATTAAGAAATTGCTAAGAATCCTTATTACTGAACTAGAGACTGAACTGAAAAAACAAGACGGCTGTCTGAGGCACGAAATACTGGGAATGCATTAACTGTGGCTCCCCATGGTGCCTGGCCACTGTCACCTGGGCAGCACAGGACTTAGAAGTCTTCCAGTTTGCTTTAGAGCATTGCTGCTCTGGAAAGTGCCCCTGTCCCTGCTCCTGGGGGTGCCCCTCCTCACCTGTCAAGCACAGGGCCCTTCTTTTACCTTCTTTGTACCATCAATGGAGTTTCTCTGCTAAGGTGATAAGAACATTCTGAAATTGAACAAGGACAAGAAGATTTTTCTGAACATCAGATTGACGCCCTAGCTAGGCTTTGTAGGATTCTTCTTAGTCATGTTGCTTTTAAAATTTTTGAGGGTAAACAGTGCAATTAAAAAAAAACATTGTAGAGATATTTTTTCTGTGGCTTCAGGCATAGTCTTGACACTATTTCCTAATTAAATATAGTTCTGGTTCACTCAGCTATTTCTCTACTAACACACTAAATAATCCAGTGCTTCACAGTTTGGCCACACATCCATAGAGGTCAAAACATCATAAAACTTTCCCCTTTGCATAGTAATTGAGTTCACTTCTAAATGGTCAGTAGCTCCAGCTGTAGAGACTGACCTCTAATGCCACATATTGAGAGCAGAACATGTGCACACTTTCTTTACTGCCTTGCTGTACTGTGGAACCTGTTTATTTTTCCCTCAGTAAAGGTAGATGTTGATTTTGAACAGCAGAGTATTTTGACTACTGCATTTATGTTTGTGCATAAGTCATGGATAATTTGCTTTTCAGTTTACCTCATTCACTGTGTGAATATTGCAAACATTTTCTTTTGTAAACTGTGCATTTGCAAGAGGATCTTGAGGCCCCTGTTGGGATTCATTTGGATCTGCATGTAGATAGTAATGATTCAGAAGAGTGTAAAAAGAGGGTAGCTCACAGAGCTGTCTCTGCATGAAACACCCCTGGGATTGTGTCTTGTAAGGAAAGGGGTGGAGTTGCAGAGAAATAAAAGCTCCCTTATGGCTATTTAAATCACAGTTCTTGCCCTATTCTTACTTTCTTTTCTAAATGCCCTTTTCTACTGTCTGGTGTCTAACACTTGCTGAAGAGTGAGTGTGATTCATTTTTCTTCTTGCTTTGCATTTTTCTTGCTCCTCTGCTCTTAAGACACATTTCTCTCACTTCACTGCCCAGGGCCCCACCTCCACTTCCCACCTCCTACCTGCTGGAGGAAAAGAGGATCCAGTTTTCACAGTTTTCTGTCTATTGGCAGAAATTCAGAAGTACCAGTCACAGCATGTCTCTTAATTCAGAACTATGGAAGAGCTACAAGGATAAACAGCTGGTTTGGAGGGAAGGGAGCCTAAAAGGACAAATTTGTGAAAGAATTTAGGTCTTTCTGAAGCAGTTACTTTCAGACAGCCATATTCCAGGCAATTTGAGCTCTCACATTCACAAAATAATTCATCCTAATAATTCATTTAAGAAAGAAAGAGTTCATGGGGCTTTTTGTTGTTGTTGTTGATAAACAGCTTCAGTGGGGGTGATTTCTTGGATGGTGTATCAGCTGGTCATTTAGATCTGAGACAGGTACTACTGCTATGGAAGAGGATTTTTCTCAGAATGCAACAGCTTCACAAATTTCTTTTTCAGGAAGCTTACTGTTTAAGAAGGAGTGCAATTGTTGTTTTTTTGCCTTTTCCTCCTTGCCTTTGTGGCACTGGATCAATAGAGTGTTCATCAGAATTCCAGTATGTTACTTTTGGTGACAGACTGTAAAATAAGACATATTTTTAATTAGGTGACATACTGATGTGAATAAAATCCTGTTCTAGCTTCAACTATCAGTATTTTCAAATAATAATTAAACTACTTTCAGTGCCAAGCCACACGTGATACGAGAATTTTTAGAGTGAAATTTCAGAAGATGAGTAGCATGATTATAAAAAATCTGGGCAGTCTATCTCAAAAGGGCAAAATATAATTTAAATAGTGTTGAAAATTCATCCAAAAGAAGTGAGGCAAAACATGAATTAGATTGGGTAGATCATTTGAGAAGATTAATGTGCTAAAGAATACATGGTGATTATTCTAGTGAGAAATAGAAAAAAAAAAAGTAAGTAGAAGCCTCTTAGCTAGAAATATGTTCTACACTTAAGTTCCAACAAAAAATAGGTATGAAGTAGCATCCTTCCAATATCAACACAGACCAAAAGGAGTGCTTTTTGGACTGTGCAGAAAAGAAGATATAAACCATTTGGCGTTTTCTTATATTCATCATATTAACACTGAAAACTGCCTCCTTAGCAAGCCAAGTAAGCTATAGCGTCTTGTCTGAGCCTGTATGACCTGAGTCTTAAAACACACGGAGTGTAATGCCAAAAGTGAACCTGATGTTCAGTGTGCTGCTGATGTGCAGTGAATGTTGTCTGCTCTAGCCACCCATGTTTGTGTCCCATGCGTGCCCAAAGGCTCCTGTCCTTGGCAAGGCAGACACCCCATCCCAGTGAGCTGACTCAGTACTTCCACATCTTGTTGCACTTTGACTTGTGCATTAGTACTTGTGCACCAGCAGGGCATGAAGATATCTCAGCTGGAAGCTAGGATTCACTCCCTGAGGGACAGGACATTTACCTTTCAAGAGTATTTCCTGGGTGATACAGTTTATTAGAGTGTACTAGCACTTTGAGAGTGGGCATGTCTGGTGTTCTCCTAAAGATGTCTTTTTCTATCAATCTGCAATGTCCTCTCTTGTAGATAGATCTTACACTATCTAAAGCAAGAAATACTTTTTTATTCCTTATTTATGTAGTTGCATTGAAAATCCTGGAGTGTAGGAGGACTTCTTGATGCTGTAGTACTTTAATTAGTAACATACACAGCACTGTGTTCAGCTGCTCTAGAATATTTTTGAATCTCTGCAATGGGGGAGTGTTATAGTTTAAATCATTACAGCTGCTGCTGTTTCTGAAATGCATTTCGAGAGCAGCGCGGTAGTTGAAACTCTCTAGATGTTTCTCTTCATTAATGGTGCTGCACTGGCTCTAAGAGCCATTTGGGGAGTGTAACAGGTGCCAAAAAGAAAGGACTTGCTGGTGGAATTGCAGAAATTGGGCAGGCTCCAGGGAGAGAGAGGTAATATTTTTTTGGTCTAAATTTCACATATTAGAAATGGTCTTAGTTTCATTAACAATTTTCCTTCTCCTTACTAAGCTGAGATACTTTGGGCTGTCAGTTGTTCTTCTTTGGGAGACAACATACCAAATTTTTCTTTTTATCAGTGTTTTGAAATCTTGATTTGCACTACAATATCCTGAGGAAAGAATTCGAAGCTCATGTAAGACTGTATAAGCTGGCAGAAAAGAAATAATGTAATCAGCACCAAATGTGTTTTCTACAATGTTAGTTATTTTTCCAGTGATTCCAGCATATATTCCTGAAGTTTTACTTTGAAAATAGGATGCAACTACATCCTGAATGCTGTGAGCTTCCCCCAGGCTCTGTTTGCTGCTGTGCTCCCTCCCCAGCCCCTTATTCTATCAGCTCAGTGCATCTGAGGAGCTGCCTAAGTAGAGCTGGCAAGCTGCTCTCACTGGAGCTTAGGCTTTCCTTCGCCTTCAGCTTCCACACAATTAAAATGAACATTACACCTTGATGCTGAAAAGGCGCAGGCTGTTCCTGGGAAAGCATGGACAAGCTGAGTACATTCAGATGGTTCCACAGGTTTCCAAGCAGAGGATATGGGTCCTGCCCTTCAATTAAAGCTGTTTTGCTGCCAGTCTGAGTGCTGCTAGTGATGAGAAGGGCTCAGGAGTTTTGTAGCAGCAGCTGCTTAAGGAGATGTGTCTTTTCAGCTGCATGAGGAATCTCCAACAGTCAGGAGCTGATTGGTGCAGTGTGGAGGCTGTGGGACAAATGGCTGATAGGATGAGGGTCAGAGTGGACTAAAAGCACATACAGAATGTTATTGGTTTGCTCCAACCAACATCTGGCCTGCTTTAAAAGGTGTTTGAATGCAGCTATTGTAAAAAACAGGACTAATTTTTTTATCAAAAACACATTCCTGGCATAGTGGCCTAGTTTCCTCCCCCTGTTCTGATTTGTTTTCCTATTGAACTGTGAATTTGGTGGTGTGGGTGGGATAAGATGTTGCTTTTCTTACCCATGTACACATGCTAATTAATAATTATATTTTTTTCAATTCCAGTTAATGCATTTTGTTATTTTCTCCTTAGTTGACAGGTGTTCTGATGATATTACAGTTCCACGAGTCCAAGTGAGGGTCAAAAAGTATTTCCAGAGGGTCTAGTATTTCTAGAGTAGGATTTTCAGCTCAGTCTTATCTGCAGTTCTTTGGATTTCCATCATATTTTGAGAGAACAGAAATAACAAATTCACCTGTTATTACCTGTACAGCACGTATTTCCTCATAACCAATTAAAATAAAATTATATTTTTTTCTTTATTTGAATATGCCATGGTATTTGAGACTATCAAGCATTGTACACTGTATACTTTGGTAGTAAGATAGACAGACCTGTGAACAAGTTCAAAGGCTGAGGTAGGATTTTTAGTTGGTACACCTGCCAGCCAGTTTGTAGTTTTTCTCACTTTTTTTCCAGAATTTTTCCCTGGAAAATGTTCATGATCCCACATGGAATAGCATCCTATGGAATAGTAATAAGGAATACAGAAAAGGCAAAGCAGACTGGGGTCTGCCTCTGCCTAATGGCAAAACATTCTTCCCTGTCAGTTGATAGCAACTACACATGTAAGCCAGGAAAGATCTTAGAAACAGAAAACTTTAAATAGCTTATACTGATTATCAGACTGTTTTTACTTGCTTGCAAGGCTTTTGAATTCCTATCACCAATATGCAAATATGAAATATGTTTCCTGTTGCAAACACTCTTATGTGATACTTCAGAATAAGAGATCAGGTGATTTTATAGTGATCCTTTCATGATGTGAGTCTGATTTCTTGCTTCACATTCTAATCTGGTTTGGGACAGTTTTTTCTTTCTCTGGCTGCTCTATATTGACTTTTTTTTGACTATATTGACTTTTTCCAAGCAGAGAATCAGGTGCTCTTCAAAATTTTAACATCATCTTAAAGATTCTGGCTTGTAGTATGTCCTGGGAGGTTTGTAATAGATTTCTTCATATGCTATTTATGTTCTTTTATTAATTCTTTTAGTCTTGTGCAAAAAAGTTGATGACCTCATTTTATACTTGTTTTGATGTGATGGAAAAAGAAATGTTTCACATTGAAAATAAAATAGATTTTTTAAGAGGATGTCATTAATTATATCTGGATTGATTAAGTTAAAAGAGCAAATACATGCTGTTGGCTGTTTAGAATATGTATTCTGTGGCTCTGGCCTGCTTATGGATGCCATATATTTTATTTACATAAAGCTTCTCTTGAAAGAGTTCCTTTAGAGTTAATAAACATTTGTAACCACCTGAGACTTTGAAGTGCAAATGATTTGACCAAAAGTGCCCTTGAAGCCATAGTGAATGAGAAGGTGGAGACAGTCAGGAGAATGAGAGTTTGGCAACAAGTTGAGAGCCTGGAATTGCTTCTGTAGAGGGGATGCCAGTGATATTAAAAGAAAATTGAGGCTAGGAAAAGGGTTACAGATGCACATCAACATAAGTCAGGAGGAAGTTACCTGTTGATTTGTCTTGGGATAGCAGTGCCATTCTTTTCTGCAATCTGCAATGCTTTAGTGGTCAGTGTAAGTGTACATCAACACAGCCTACGTCTCCATGGCTGTAAGCAATCCAATGTAGTTCTTACTCCATGTGAAACACCCTGCAATTGGAATTATGTACAGAGTCCAGTTTTTACCAAAAAACCTTTCCAAATTCTTTCTGCAAAAAATCCAAGTCAAGAAAACACACCACTCCCATAACACTCTAAGCTGCTGCTTTACAGTGGCTTAACAGTGGCTTTTATCATACTCCTTCCCATTTTCACTTTAGACATTTGAGTGACTCTTCCATGAAACAACCACAAATTGCATGCAGTTTTCTTTTACACAGTGTAGCAAACAAACTGTGAGAATCCTACAATTCCTGTTTGTCTCCAAAGGTAGTAATTTTTAAATGCTCTTTGCAGATTTTCCCCTTGTAAATAAAATATATGCCTAGAAACAAATGGTCTATGAAACCAGGCTGAGAACAGTTCTCTCACTAAATTATTGATTTGTTCAAAAAGTTGACGTGGATATTAGAATTGATGGCAGCTTATCACACTGATAATTTCCTTCCCTCTCTCTCACCAAGGATTTACATTAAAATAAAGCTCATGAGCAGCTTTAGTTCTGTATGTGTGGACTGTTTAATTGGAACCCAGAACACCATGTCAAAGTATGACTCTTTCCCTCACTATTTCCCCCAGTACCAGACTGTTAATATTGCCTTGTTGTATAGCCAGGTGAGTGATGATAGTTTAGGTCAGACTTGGGAGGATTCAGAGCAGCACTTTCAGCAGGTGGGATGGGTGTCATTTGATGAGGGTCCCAGTGGGGGATGCTCAGTCTGGGGGGCTAGGAAGAGCCATGACTGCTGGTAGGTCTGGTAGAGCAGCTGTAGCTTGGGACAGCTTCAGCCCCTTAACTGATGAGACTACAGGACAATTTAGTCAGCTGGAACAAGGTAAAGCGTTTTTAAGGCTACTTTAATTAGTGCCAAAATCTTGTCCTGATACAGAACTGGGCTCAGGATCAGAGGAGAATGAAAGCAATTTATTGTGTTCATCTGTATGTGCTCTTTATATGTCATATAAATGTATTAATAGTGCTTGACATATTTATATTTTTTCATTGAAAGGATGGATAGCTCTACAGTAAATTACTGCTGTTACTTTATTTCTCATATGCAAACTGAATATATTCTCATATTCTCAAACTGAATTTGCTAGAAGCAGTTGACTGCATTTCTATGCTCTATCAAGTTATTAGGCAGCTGCTTAGATATACATTCTCATTCTCTCCCCATATCACCTCCTTCAGTGAGATAAACAGAGTTTTTGCCACATTATGAAATCCCGTTCTCAACATATTTTTCTGTATTTTTACTTCTGGCTTTCAGTTCCTACTCAATACATGATCACTTATTTGGATGTGTGATCAGCTTGTTCGTAGCACCATATGTGCCAGGCCTGGGACACTTTCTGATTCTGCAGGTAGAAAAACAAAAAGGGGGTGGTGAGACAGTGAGATACAGGTGTTTATCCATATCCATATTCCAGGAGTGTGGCCCTCCTGGAATACTTGCATCTCCATAACCTCCTGCTTTGCAAATTCCTGCTGTCTCTTTGCAAGAACAAGTCAGTACAGAACAGATGTACTCCATTCAGTCTTGCTCGGGTAGAAATCACCAGATGATGTAGCAAAGATTTCACTAAAACTGTGAGGAAAAGTGTCTGCTGTGCACTTTTTCTACAGACCTTCCTATTCCACTTTCTCAACCAGATGTTCCAGAGTCAACCACAAGATTAAAGATAGTCATGCACTACATGTGGGATTAGTCTCCCTAGTTTTTGTCCTCTAAAAAATAGGAATTTTACTCCAGAGAGGAATTAGTTCTTCTTGTATTAGGCTCCCATCCTGCTTGGGTTAAACTGCTTCACAGCTTCTGTTTCTCTCAGTCTGACTGTCGATAGAGCCTAGATGCCTACCTCAGGATCCATGCCTGCATTTTGGAGGAAAATATCTGTTTCTTAAATCCCATCAACTTTAAGCGATCGTCCATATTTATTTCCATATCAGACATACTGGTATGGAATATGCATATAAGTATTGATGAGTTAAATGTGCAGATGTAATCAAATATGCAAAAATGAGAAGTATCGCAGCATAGTTCTGCAAGGTTATTATATTCTGTATTATTTGATATATCCTGTTGCAATTAGTTGGTGCATTTATTGCTGTGAGCCCCTCAGGTGTGGGAGCAGCAGAGGTCACAGATCTGAGCTGGGAGCCTGTGCCACTGTTGGATGCAGCCCTATTTTTCCATAGGTCTCTTCCTGTGTAAATGCCGGCTGTTGGTGCTCTCCTGCACCCTGTGTGTCACTGAGCTGCAGGATGAGTGACTGTCATGGTGTGGGGGTGGGAGGTGACACTCCTTCTCCACCAGGGTTAGTCACAGCACATCCAGCTTTCCCTGACTCACCCGCTGTCCCGAGAGCCCCCTTCTCAGGCTTTGCTGTGCTGCTGGCAGTGCTGGGCTTCTCCTGCCTGCCTTGAACTGATTTTTGATGCCTGGCACAGAATACAGTGTTAGAAAAAGCAGTTCATTGCACCTAATTCCACATGAAAAAGGATTATGGCAGAGCAAAGTTTTGAATGGCATTAGTGAAGCAACTGATCCAGCATAGAAACAAGGCAGCTTTCTAAGTATCTGCAAACAAGACAGAGCATCAGATACTCATTAGTACCATAAGCTTACAATAAGCTGTGATGAACACTTCAATTTGCTCAGCAGTGCCAAGGGGGGATGTGGTTGGTTGGTTTGTATGTTTAGCTCCAGGCCCTACTTTTTTACCCTAAATGCAACAATTCTTCTGTTTATATGTTGTCTTTAGCGGGGATATTTCTTTCTTATGGTACAGGTAGGGGGAGGCCAAACACCAGAAACTGTAATGAAAGATTCAGCTGAAAACAGATGAATGTGTTTTAACTCCTTTGCGAGGAGAGGAATGTTATTTATTTTTTGCATCAGTATATGCTGCAGTTGGATATTCTTGAGGGAAGTGAAGATCTTGCCTGTATCTGATGTCATGCCATTGGGTGTCCTGCTAGTAAACAGATTTACTGAAGCACATTCCTAACCCTTTGTCTGGAATAGCTAGTAAAAAAATTCAGATTTTAGTAGGTTATTCCTGGCTGAAGGAAGAAAAAAGAAATTTTTAAATCCCATTTTCTACCTTACATGAACTTGGGACAATTATCTATCTTAAGAGGTAAAATACCTAAATAATCCAGGCCAATCTCCTTGCCTACATCCCAAGATTATTTTAGCCACGATCTTAACATGAAATGTTTACTTATTCTGCACATTGATACTATACAGGTTATTCTGTGATTTGTTTTTTTTTTTTTCCTGCAGTGATTTTTCTGACCCTGGGTTTTGTCTCTGCTTCTTCTAGTTAGCTCATTTTTTTTTTGTTCATCATCTCAACAAAAAAAAATTTCACAAAGACATTCTGACAAATTTATCTGAATCCCTGAAAACCTCACAACTGCCTTTGCTCCTAGCAAAACTCCATGCCTAGCTATCTCTTACAGATATACCTTATCTCTTAATTTAGATATAACTTCACTGAGACATATCAACCTGCTCTCTTAAGGGAAAAAGCAGTAATGAAAAATATGATATAAGAATATTTTATGAAAGGATATCTTCTTTCCTAATTGTTTCCTTCCTTAGTTCTCAATATTTGATGCTGTATGAAATATTCCCTCCTTATTTTAAGATTTACAACACAACTTACAGCAGACCTCCATGAATCAGTGGACTGTTTTTAAGGCATCTGTGAAAAGCAGTTGAAAAAACACTTACTGTAAGTCAGTTTATATTGCTTTACAGAAGATAAAACGGTTCTACAGGAAAATATTTTGAGGCCATCAAAAATTTTGACAGCCACTCAGGTTCTGGATTCAAGGTAGAACCATATCCAAGGTCTGTGAAGAATATATCAAGAAGTGACGGCAAAAAGGATCTTTCATGCAAAAACTGGAGAAGTAATTATATGAAAATATTTTCTGTCTTTGCCCTCTTCAGGCTGAGAGCAATTTACTCTTCCCAAAGATGAGTGTAGAGAGTAAGATTAAAGGGCATCTTAAAGCTTAAAAATTATGGTGCTAGAAATCAGAATCATCAGTTGGAGCTTGTAGGTACAGAAAGACAAAAATAGAATAAACACTACTTCTGAAAGGTTGCTCTTTTAAAGGGACAGAGCACTTTCAATCAGCTTACACAGGAGAGGTGGATACAGATGTATCCTGCATCCTGGGTCCACATGACCTGCTTTGGGGTTTAAGAGAGCATTTCTACTTCAAGGAGCCCAATTGCAGGCTTGGAATGGACTAGGCCATGTTGTGTCTGTCATGACTCTCTAAAAACTCCACAGTCACAGTGGCAGGAGAAAACATACCAGTTCCTTCCAGCCAGGAACAGAGAACAGACTCAAGTGACTTTAAAAATGCTTTCAAGGAACATTGAAAACAGGCAATGGGAAAAAAAGCCCCTGTTTGTTGCTTTAAGCCTTTGCTCTGCCTCCTGACTTCAAGTGAATAAATACATGAAGTTTGTTTAGAAGTGTTTGGGTTTCGCTGCAAATTCTAATTCTGACAGCTTTCCACAAAAAATGTTCACTTGTGCCAAAGTAAGATGGTCTGGTCAGCTGAAAAAGCAACCTAAGAAACTGGGCATGCCACGGCTACTTTGAGCTGTTTGCACTGCCTGTTCCCAGGAAGGGCACCAAGAGGGATTTGTACATAGCTGAGGATTTGCACAATTCTACAAGTTGTGCTTCAACATCATGCCTTCCCTAATTTTTGTTGCCTCTCTTCACATGATTTTGCTGTTCATTTAGCTGTTAGATCCTTCATGAACTCTGCTTACATAGCGTTTATTCAGTGACTGAAATATATATAGCTAAAACAATTAGATAATAACCATGCTAGCTACCTGTTGAGACATTTTCATTCTCTCAGTTCTTGGCTTTCTTCCTGTGTCTTTGGGGTAAATCCATCCAAATGCCCACTGTAGATTTTATGGTTTTGTGCTTTTTTAAAAAAAAAAGCCTAGTTGCTGCTGAAGGACATGGGTGAGCCTCTTATGTAAACTGGAATGCCCAATAAACTCGTAAATTTTGTTTTGCAAAGAAGGGACAATATGCAAATACATGTGCATGCTATTGTTTTTAAATAACTTTGCTTCCCATCAGGTACATGCAGATAGGTTGCCCACTCTATGAGCAGTTTGTTGGTTGAGCATCATTTCAAAGATGATTATGCAGAATTGTCCTGTGCCCTCTGTATCATTGTGGGTGTTGTGTGATTGGAATTTGGAGTGTGCTGACACAGTTAATGGAAATATATTGTTCTTAAGATAATAATTTACAGAAATGTGTTGTGCCACTGAATATCACTGTGAGCATTTAAAATACCATTTTTAGGGTATAATATTTTTAATGACTTACAATACAAGACAGTTTATTGTTTTTATGCAAAAATACACCTTTTACTGCAGTATTTTCATTTTAGAGTGTTCCTTGGGGATTCAAATCCTGCAAGCTTGTTTGACAGTCACCTATTTTGCAGTTGCTTAGAAAAGAATGCTTCTGTAGATTATAAATTGAAGGAATATAATTAATCTACACAATACATTTATATATGTATACATATATAGTATAATTATATATATATATAAAGATAAATTATGGTGAGGTACATTTAGTCTATTTCGCTGAGATGGGATTTTTTTTTTTACTTTAAAACCACAGACTAGAGAGTCCATTTGCCCACTTTCATTCTTCTTTAATGTATGGAACATCTTTTTTTGGTCAAAGGGACACAGATGAACCTTAAGTAGTTCAGCAGACTCCAGATCAGAGCTTGAGACTTAAAAGAGTTTTACTGCTGTTACTCAAGAATAATTATTAGGCAGATAATGCCAATACCATTATAACCTGTAACAAGATGATGACAGTAACATAAAATGAAGCATTGGTGTAAGTATGGGATTTTATTCCTGATAGTGAAGTAAATTAAACTGTCCAGGGAAGGTGAGAACAAAGCCATCTGGTGCAATGTTTGAGAAACCCTCTCTGGGACTGAACAACTTGAGAGATATACCAGTTTCATAAAATTTTAAACTTCACTTTCCACTCCAAGTTCCCAAATGTAAAAAAAAAATAAATGCATTAGGGTTCTTTATGCTCTCAGTAAGTTCCTCCAAAGCATTTGTCCTTACATTTACATCAAAATGAGAGATATTCAGCAAGTGCTAATAAAAATCTGCAATCCTCTGTTATCAGGGACCTTCAAAAGCAACTATAAGAATTTAAGGAAAAACTTGTTTTAAGGACTATTCTATTACATATTTATGCACTAAATAATGTAGGAAATGGTTGGACTCTTAACAAAGGATATCCTTTGTACAGTAATTCCTGAAATATGATCTTCCCTCCTCCCCCAGAGAATTTATGTTCCTATGACCTATCCCTCTTGCATTTTAGGTGTCTATATCCATCACTCTCATCCTCAGAACTCCCACTCAGCAGCTGTCAATTTTGGCCGTGCTCATGTTCCGTCCTTAGCCATTGCAGGTTTTTACATTAAGGATCTGCACAGACATGAAATTGTACCTCTGAGAATGCTCAGAAGCTGCGCTGGCTTCACGAAGTCAAGCACCTTGCCAGCAAGGTTTATTTAAAGGGCAGGTGAAATAAGCACCTGCCTACTTTAACAAAATTTAGAGCTGGGGAAAAAATAGCCTTGCCAGCATTTCAGAATGAAATATTTATTATTCATCAGCAATAAGTATTTCCTTTAAAAAAAAAAAAACAAAACAAAAAACAAACTAGCACATGTAATTTATCTTTTCTTACGTTATCAGGGAGTTAGGAGGTTTATGGGAAAAGGTCCAAAAAAACCCATTTTTCTTGTTGAAAAAAGTAGACCAAATGGAGGGGTGTCAACAGAAGTCCCCAAAGTAATACTTCATAGCCCTGTGAATGATTGAACAGCTGTGTGGGCTGTCCTGCAGTGCCAGCCTTCTCAGAGCTACCTGAGGAGTGAGCTACTGGTGCCATTAGTGCTGTGCAGCACCACAGTCCAAGAAAAGAACTGAGTCTGATGTGGGATGGGACACAGGGTGGTAGGCAGCTGCGTTAGGGACTCACTTGAGAGGAGACATGATGCTTCTTTTACTGGATCATTTCCGTTTCTTACATTAGTAGGACAAAATACAAAAAGGCTCTTGGAAGGAATGGCTGGAGCACAATCGCCTCTGTCCAAAATAAATGCTATAATCTCTAGCCAGCAGAGTTATTTGTTTGTGTTTTCAGTGAGTCCCTTTCTTCCTCATCTGCTTCCTGCTCACAACTTCCCAAATCTTGAATTATTTTCTCTTTAGTGGTGTGGCTGCAGTGAGAGTATCCCCTTCCTAATCCTTTACAGAAGCCTTTAGTCCCAAGGGGTGAATGTGTGGGAGGTGGAAGATATGGATTTAATTAAATTTACAGTCAGTGGCCCTTTAAAGTGAGTTAGTCAGTCCTTATCCTTCATTTCTAGTCTGTCATCCAAGAGACATGGTATCACCAGAATGTGTATTTTAAAAGAAAATATAGGACAGTGAATGAAGAGTTGCAGATGTGGAAAGCAGTCCCCTGAGGAAGAGGGCCCTGTGTATGGGCAGTGATGAGGGCCCAGGAAACAAGCCTCAACATTAAAGCACCTTTTTGTCTCACAAAAGAAGGTGGTTTCATTGTCTTCAGAGGTGAATCATGGGTGAAAAAATTTTGAATCATGGATCATATATCTTTGGGGCTTTTTTGGATGGTGCTGTGGTCCTATAGAAGGGTGTAGGAGAATCAAAATCTGGTAGAATGTATGCATGGGAGACTGCAGATTAAACAGTGAATGAAAACCCCCATGCCCTGCCCTAAGGTCCTCCCTCTGTGTGACTCTGCCTCTTCTCATGCAGTGTGTAGCCAAAGCATTCACTAGAGACATTTAGGCACCTTTTATGATAGAAAGGAAGGGTGTTATGGGCATTTTTAGTAGGAATCTAGAACCTTTTTCTTTCCATTGTAGGACCCTTCCAAATCTGGTTGTGTTACAGAAGGTGTACATGGGACACATCTTCCATTAAGAAATGAGAAAAATTAGAACATTCATTCCCATTTGAGATGAAAAATCTTCTGTTGTTGTAACTATGATAAGATTACTTTCTCCTCTTCATTGTTTAAGAATACTGACTGACAGAATTTACTTCATACATAAAATTAATTGCCCTGAATGATTGCAAATTTAAGTGTTATTATAATCAGAATGGGTAGGTATTTGTTATGGGCAGTGCTTTCAGTGTTGATTAGAGGAAAAAAAGGAAGTGTCCTGAAGTGGTATCCCTATTGTACCAAGCTGCATTTTCAGTCTTTCAAGTCTTTGAAACAACACATTCTTGAGCTGAAGAGATGAAAGTATAGGCTCTCATCTGTGTAAGCATAATTTCATTTTCCTAAGCTTCAGATAGGTAGCAAAAGGCAAAGCAGTTGCACACATGACCATTACAACTCTCACAGTCACCACCAAGGCCTGTTTTAATGGAGATTCATGACAGTAAGAGTGTCAGATCACAACATTTCAAATCATTAGCTTACTCAACATTATTGTGTTACCTATAGCACCTCAATGGTCTTCTGAATATGTACAAGACCATAGTTGATATTAAAATCATAGAGTTGGTGAAAAACAAGTTTTAAACATCAAGGCACAGAGAAAAATCACCCAGGAGTTAAAATATCTTGTTATAAAATATGTATCTCAGAAAGCAGTTTATTTTGTTTAGTTTGTTTTGTAAAACTGTTCTTCCACATGAGAGGAAACTAGACAATTTAAATTAGTTATCTAAGCCTCAAAAAGTTCTGAAGACTCTATATTTAAAGTTGTTTATGGTCTTACTTGCTACTGTTTTCTCTCAAGAAGAGAACAAATGTATGTCTTAATATTTTTGTATTTTTATATATCAGAAATTTGCCTTTCCACACTTAAATAGATGTGCTGGCAAAGAGGGTTATTTTGATCCCTGGGCCAAGTTCTTTAATGCCAAATTGCAGTGTGGAAAGAATCTCCCTGTCCAAGTTATAAATCCTTAAAATGAGCTTTGATGGAAAATCTGGAGCAGTTTCACAGTGGAATCTTCTCAGCTCCATGTGAGGAGCCTCATTGCTGATTTGGAAAGGCAGGTGTTCACCCAGAAATGGTCTGTTTTATAGCGAGAGTGGCTTTTTGCTTGTGAATAGAAAAAGAACCAACAAAGCAATAATGTTTTTGTTCTCAAAATTATTTCATGCTTTCTACTAGGATTGTAGAAGTCTTGTCCATTCATCTGTGTGTTATACTGGTGAGCCATAAAGGAAACCTGTTCAAATTCAGTTAAATTTTCCCTTTACAGGAAACTTAACTCTGTTTACTGTGGGTTTCTTTAATATAGTGAATGCAGGACTGGTCATGAAACTTATCTGGGCAGTGACAAGACATATATGAGACTGGAGATTCACACAAATCGGGTTTCTGTTATCCTGGATACCAAGAAAACTAAAGCATTGCTTTCTTGAAGGTTTTAGGGTTTTTTGGTTGGTTTGGGGTTTTTTTTGGGTTTTTTTTTTTGGTGGTTTTTTTATGCGAAGGGAATTTTTGAGAGACCAAGTGATAGGAGACCGCCTTTAGAATCACACTGCTTATCTGAACTAAAATGCTGACACCTTATTAGTTTAAATCAATGTTTTCTGTAAAAGCTACATGGAATAATAGGCCTAGTATTTTATTTTACTTTCACTACAAGGATGCTGAGATGCACTTTAAATACTATCTATATATATATAGGTAGATAGATAGATATAGATAGATATCTATCTATCCATATCTCTATCCATATCTATATCTAAGAAATAGTTCCAAAGTTGTATGAACAAATAAATGGCATATTTAAAACAGAAAGTCTCAAGGTCGACTGCTTTGGAGGATTGCTTTGTATGGGTGGCACTTAATATTGTCTCCTGATATTTCAGGAAGCTGGAGGCCAGTGTTAATAACTGTGGTGCTGTTGCTCCCTTGACAAGTACCACTTCCTCACAGCACAAGCCTGTAGAGTAGAAGCTGTCTGTTCAGGCTCCCTGCAGCTTCAGGATGAAGATATGGCTCCTTCCAGTGGCATTTTATTGCTATTGCACAAGACTGAAGCCACTAAATAAAACGATATGATTAAACTGTAAAGCAAATCAATAGGATTCTTTTCAAAGTATGAAAAAGTTAATTTATTCTGTAAAGTGTTGGATTTTTATCTGAGCCAATATACAAATTACTCAGTGAACCTTACACATGCACACACAAATACACATTCAAAGAAGCTTATACTGTTACCCTCCATCTGGCACAGAAGCATCAAAAGCATTGCTCCTGTACCATTGGTGAGTATTGGCCTCAAACATATGTGTTAAATAAATTCTGAGCTGGGGTTTGGGAAGAAATGAGTAGAAAGGGAGCACAGTAAGCCAGTACTAATGTTACTTCAGTGACTCGATCACAAACTGCAAGTGGAACTTGGAAGTATAAAACAGCCCCCTTTAAAAGTTGGGTAAGTCATCTAAAGCTTGCCAGTGATTGTTGAAGAGTATTGTTTCTACTAATTTTCTTAGCTGGGATTAGTGGAATTTTGTTTAATTGTGTTTTTATCAGTAAACTGCTGAGTAGTGTTGATGGATACATGCTGCTATTTACAAAATAGAATTGTACTACAGGGATTCTGACATTTTGGTTAATTGGCATGTATCCCTCTAAGTGGTTTCTATTCCTTAACTCATAATTGTTCTCATTTGCTCAGTGGGATTCAGAAACAGGGGTGGTGGAATGTCATTTAATACTCATTTCATTTTGTTAAATAAAGTGCATTGGCTTCCATCTTGCCTATAAATTAAGTCATTCTAGCTTCATTTTCTGGCTATATATTTTTAATTGTGTAAATATTTTTCTTTCTCATGTAATTTGCTTAATGTTACAAAAAGTGCCACCCCCAGACCCTAGATTTACTTCATAGCAAATGAATTGCAGAGTATTTTCTATAACCAATTAAATCAAGACATAAATCGAATGGTTGATCTGTCTCTTATGGCAGTCTAAATGTGAACCATTGTTTTCAAAGTTAGTCTTTTTACTTGCTAAATGGAGGACTGAAACTAATAAATTATTCTTCTGCATCCCAGAGGCATAACCTTCAAAAAGAAAATATTTAAAAGGTCAGATCCTGCCTTCCAGTTGAGATTTCCTTAATGTATAGGCAGTGGGAAGGAGAAAGGCGTCTCTCTGCAATCTGATTTCCTCACCCTAATCTAACACTAAACAAAGTGTTGCCCAGCTTCTCTTTATAAATATCAAACTGCTTCAGGGACACTCCAACACATGCTTTGCTACCCACAATTTATTAGCCAAGAATAGCTAAGTCGAAATAAAGTTGTGGTCATGCCCTCTCCTCTGGCAAATCCTCTTCACAGGGACTCTGGGAGTGTTGCTCAGGCTCTGTTGGGTATTCAGCATCCAGGCTAGGCCACACACTGGACAACCTCCCAGGAAATAGATATACAGCATGTACAGCCCATTTTGTAACATACTGGGCAACAACAGAAAGACCTCATCAATCTCTTATTTTTCAAGGGCAATTTGAAAAAGTGTTAATGGGTGAAAAGTTCTAAGTGCTATCAACTATCAGTTGTTTCCAATGGCAACATTTTAAGTAGAGTGAAAACATTACACTAGAAGTCACATAACCCTTTTATAAAGTTAACAGTGCCATATTTCCATTTTGGCTGACTGTTAATACTCTAGTCTTGGGGCTATTTAATAGTTTCATTTTCCTTTACTCTATTTTTCATAAAGAAAAAGAATTGTGAAATGTACTGTTATAATCCAAACATAGCATAAAGAACAGACTCTCTCTGCTCTTCTGAGAAGTAGCATTGTGCATTGCTGTGAAATATTGCAACCCAGGTATACTGCTAGGAACTTTTTTTTTTTAAATAGATAAATTTTCCTTCCCATTGTCCAACTGTTATTTGCCACAAAATAAGCACTAAAGAAAAATGTGTGAGAAGCTTGCTCTTGACTACAGATTCCTTTTGGGAATGAAGTTGTTAAAAAGCCTCCCCACCCCCAAAGGTGCTTATGCTAGTGAGCACTGGAGGACAGCATTTCAAGTCTGCCATGCTAATGAATGGGGAAACAATTGTCTCCTGCAGAATATTTTTAAGGACAAGTGATGAGAGCTGGATTCTGCCTGTTCATTCCACATGTCATTTTCATTTAGTGGAAAAATATTTACATATTTTTGAAAATTAACCTATGCTCCTAAATGGCATGGATGTCTGTCAAGGTCTTACTGTACCTCAATTGGCAGCAAGTGCTGTTCTCCCTGAGCAGCAGCTCTGGTACCTAAGGGAGGCATGTGGAAAGCCATCTTCTTGATAGCAATAGGGGACCAATTCAAGAGATTCTTTTTCTGTAGCAAACAAACAAAAAAAAATCAGGAAGGATTCAAATTCTTGGAATATGCATTTTCCCAGCAAGCATTTTCCTAAAAGTACCTGATATAAAAGCTCACAGAAGAAATTATTTTCAAGTCAGAATATCTGGGATGTAGTCCCAGCTGTTTGCCCTTGAGTGAGCCACATCAAAAAGCAGCCTCTATGCCTCAGTTTCCTCACATCTACAGAAATAATAAATAGAAGGAGTGATCTCATTTATGCCTGGAAAGCATGCTGAGCTGATCTAGTGAGAGACACTGACAAAGTGTCATGCATTATTATTGCATTAGGCTGACTGCACTTCTGAAACCCCTCTGACATTTCCCACTTGGCCTCAATTGTGGGCGGTAACATTTCTGTATTAAAGAGGATGCTTTATATCACTGCCTGATGTAAATGACATGGTTCATGATTAAACATTTTCTAAAAAGGCAGTAAAGGCAGTAACCTGTGAGATCCTCTCCCCTTCTCACTTCATTAAGCTACCACATTACAAAGTGTTCTGCTTCATTACGGATCCTGCCAAGCAGCTCTACTGCGCTCCTTGTAGCTACATGTGAAGTATTGAGGTGAAGTTCATAACTATATTTGGGTATCAGGGTTTATTTCCTCTACTCCGTTGAAGGGGAGCATGACGAGCAGCTGAGGAATGCTAGGGGAAACCGTCATTAGCATCAGCAGCCTGTGCCAGGGCTCAGGCTGCCCGCTGAGTCCCATTTGTGGTATGAGCAGTTAAATCACCGGCCTTTGGCATGGGGCTGGGACCACACAAACACAGCAGGATCAGGTCTGCTCCGCTAGCATGCTCCTGAGAGCAGAGCGGAGCACTGCAGAGAACAGCAGCTGTCCCCTGTGCTGCCAGGTGTCACAGGCAACAGCAGCTGTCACAGGTATCAGCAGCTGTTCCCTGCGCTGCCAGGTGTCACAGGTATCAGCAGCTGTTCCCTGCGCTGCCAGGTGTCACAGGTATCAGCAGCTGTTCCCTGCGCTGCCAGGTGTCACAGGTAACAGCAGCTGTCCCCTGTGCTGCCAGGTGTCACAGGCAACAGCAGCTGTTCCCTGTGCTGCCAGCTGTCACGGGTAACAGTAGCTGTCTCCTATGCTCCTAGCTGTCACAGGTATCAGCGGCTGTCCCCTGCACTGCCGGCTGTCATAGGTAACAGTGATTGTCCCCTGTGCTGCCTGCACAGGTAGCGGTGGCTGTCCCCTACGCTGCCTGCTATCACAGGTAACAGTGGCTGTCACAGGTGACAGTGGCTGTCCCCTATGCTCCGAGCTGTCACAGGTAACAGTGACTGTCCCCTGCACTGCCGGTTGTCAAAGGTAACAGCGGCTGTTACAGGTGACAGTGGCTGTCACAGGTATCAGCAGCTGTCCCCTGCACTGCCAGCTGTCACAGGTATCAGCAGCTGTCCCCTGCGCTGCCGGGTGTCACAGGTAACAGTGGCTGTCCCAGGTGACAGTGGCTGTCCCCTATGCTGTCCCAGGTGGCAGTGGCTGTCCCCTGCGCTCCCAGCTGTCCCAGGTGACAGTGGCTGTCCCCTATGCTGTCCCAGGTGGCAGTGGCTGTCCCCTGCGCTGCCAGCTGCTGCTGGAGTGAGCTGTCCCGGTGTGTCGGCCGTGCGGGCCGAGCGGGGCGGCAGCAGAGGAAGCCGGGCAGGAAATGAGTCAGGCCGCAGCGCGGCCCAGTGTGTGGCTGTAGCGCCGGGTTACTGGAGCAGCGGAGAGGGGAGGAAGTGTTGCAACAACTTACACTCATATCTGTGTTTCTCTCTAAAACAGCCTCGTTATAGAAAAATCTAAGATAAGAGGATTTTGGGGAAGCGTTGCTGCACAATTAGTGCAAGATGTCGTGACCTACTGCTAGTTCTGAGAAGAGGGAGAGCATGCACGGCTACTCCTCAGAGCTGCTCTGCACCCAGTGGAAGGGGACAGTCTCATGAAAAGGAGACTTTCATGAAGTTACTGATTTTTGATCTTCTGTTCTGAGTTTTCTCCCATGATAACTGAGTATTGTGAATGATGAAGCACACTGGAGCTTTATATTTTCCCAAGGATTTAAAGATAAAACTTAGGAGGTGTATTGATACTTGAAAGCTGTGAAGGGGAGAATCTCTATTTCTCATTACTTTTACATGAGAGAATTTAGTGTAAAAAGGTTATAGTGGCGTGTGTACATTTGTATAATTTCACGTCTCTCTCTTCATGCTTTTCATTTTTTACAAGACTCCTGACCAATTGGGTCCCCAGAAGAATGAGATGAATGAGAAAGGCATCCTATGGGGAAGGGGGTGGAAACAGAAGCAAGTGGTATTTCCTACAGAAAGAGAGGAAATAAAGTGTGACATTCCACTGCCAACTGGGTGTTGGTTTGCTCTATTGTCTCCATCCATAACTCTTTGCCTTCTTGATTTTTTTTATGATACATCTGAAGTGAAAAATCTCCTATTTTAACACAGGCTCCTCCAAGTACTGTTTTTGTACCATTTCATGACTATTAAATGCTGACCATCAGAAAAAATTTGGTATGATGTGGATAATCAGCCTTTGCTTACAAAATGCTGATTGCATTCTTTAGGCATATCACTTTTAAATTCATGAAAAAAGAAAATGATGAAGGGGGTGGATGGATCAGTGAAGTCCATTCTTTGAATACTAGACACTTGCAAAGCAGCTGCTACGTTGAAATGTCCTTGTCTGCTTCGTGGGAGGATAGTTCAAATTGTAGTCAGAATTAGGACTGATACACCCAATTATGTGAGGGTGTGACAAATGAAAAAGGAAATGCCTGGTATTTTTATTTGTAATATGAAACTAACCTATAATAATACTACTGGTATTAAATTTTGTATGTTCCAGTGGATCAGTTTCATTGGAATACAGAAAATAGTTCTGCTTATATTAATAGAGAGTATTTTTGAAACATTACTTTAAAAGTATGACTGAAGTTGAAATACTAGTAGTAGGGAATATATGATGCTATGGGTGTGGTATGTGTCTTTTATCATCATGGTTTCATATTATTTTAAATATGTGTTCATACAATCTTTATAGAGACCCCACATTTGCTCCATATGATTATATGGCTGAAGAAACACTTCCTTAGCTACAGTTTGCTTTTAAAAAACCCCTACATTTTAATGGAGTCTTTTATGTTACTCTGCTGTAATAGAGAAAAAACGAATATCAGTGAAAATGCTGATTTCAGTCAATGAGAGCACAGGAGATTCAAGTGGACTTCTGGGTGTAGCAGGGAAATTAAGGGTGCCATTCAACAGCAACATCTTTTGATTATAGGAGAGCTGAATGCACTTCCACAGTTTAATTCTGTGGAGTTATTTAAAGTTTTAAAGCTGTCAAGAAAGCTATGACAAACCAACTGGTGGTCCACCTGCAAGAGTATGGGAAGAAATAGAGTGGACTAAACAAGTGCTATTTTTCCCTCTTTTAACATAGAGAGAGAAAAATCTGTGGCAAAGATACTCAGGTAGCAAATGAGTCCTTAGCAGGTGAGCATGGACTAAGTGGTGATACTTTTGTGGGGTGGAAAGCAGATAATGGTTCTCTGGGTTAGGCTCTGGACTGGGAATTGCATCTGTTTTCCCACCCTGGGTCTGCCACAAATTTCCTTGATGAAATAAGCAAGTTGTTAATGGCTGTGGCCTCTGTTTTACTTTTCACAAAATGGGATTCTGACCCCTTCCTCTCCCAAGGGTCTATGAGGTTAAATAAAAGGATGTTTATAAAGTAAGCTTATATTTTATTTTTTTTAGGAAAAAGTTGCAGTTTCAACATTTTCGAACAATATTCTCAGCAGAGGAAGACTCTTGGTTATTACATTTACTCACACGGTGGTGCTATCATACATATGTGCTTTCTCTTAGTGTTATCATCCCACAGCAGTGGGAGGCTTGGGAGGTTCTGTACAAGTCCTGTTTTCTGGAGTGAGGAAAGAGGTCACAGACACCCTGCAAAAGGGAGCCAGGGCTGGCTGCCACAGATACTCTTCTGTTGTGTGACACCCCCTGCCAACCTCCACTTCTGTGAGCTCCTTCTGCATGCTGGGACACCCCAGTAAGGTATAAGAAGCTCTTGGGGTGCACTCCTCCTTCAATGTAGAGGGGAAGATGTCCCTCTTTTCCCACCCTAAGTAAGCCTGGTTCTGCTTGTGTGTGTGCTGTAGGTGTTACGAAATGCTCTGTGTACTCAGACGCCTTATGAAATGCCTCCAACCTCTCTCTTCATGTCCCTCTCCTCCCTTATTTTGCAGGATGTAATTCAGCTGGTCCTTTTCAACCTTTTGTTTACAACTGCCATTTTTGTGCTGCCAGTTGCTAAGTATTTGGCACTGCTCAGTCTCACTGTTCCTCCCTCCTCTTTAGGCAAAGAAAGGGCACAGCATATCTCCAGAATATATGTGCTCTAATTCCAGTGATACAACTACTGTTCATCTGGCACTCTCAGTCTGTGCACATTAGAGCACTTTGAACTGTAGGCAAGGGGTAAATAATCTGTCCCTGGGCAGTAGGACACAGTGATTACTGCATAAAGTGTTACAGAGGCATCACCAGGTGCAGGAACAGCAGTGACACCCCAATTAATCCTTACTCAAACACAGGCACACGTCTCTTCTATCACTTTCTCTTAAGCAGCCCCAGAGTATGAATGCTGTTGGCAGGGCATGTGTGGAGGTAAGAAATGTGGTGGGAGGTGGAATTTTGGTAGATGTGATTGATTTACGACAGGAGTTTCCTTTACAGTCATAAGGGGAATTTTGCTTGGTCACAGCAAGTTTGAACCCTCATGAAACAACCTGAATCATTTGAAGCTAAAATAAAACAGAGAATGGCAGGGGGAGGGGCATGACCGTTAGGGAGGAAAAAAAAAGTCAAAAAACACATTAAAATAGTTTCCCTTAGTGCTGACTTCTTAAATGGGAATGTGTTCCAGAATAGTTCTGCTATGTAAGCCAACATTTGTTTTAAGACTTTTTATTGTCTTTTTCCCTCTCTTCCCCTTGCCCTCCCTCTCTGCTCTGCAGATTTACACTGACTGGGCTAACCACTACCTAGCAAAATCTGGCCACAAGCGGTTGATCAAGGATTTGCAACAGGACATTGCAGATGGAGTTCTGCTAGCAGAAATCATCCAGATCATCGGTAAGCCCAGGGCTGAGGGAAGCACTGTGAGCTGACTCCTTGCGTGGGGGCATATATAATTCAAGTTGAATGTATTTAACAATAAGATGAACCCTGAATAATACAATGTGACTGGGTCCATATGTCTCTGATATTTGTGCGGTTCATCCTTGTCTTAATTAAAAAATATGTTTATGTGAGCATGTTTGGAAGTTGCTGTTTAACCATACTTTAAATGGCCAGAACTGTATCTTACACACTTTGAATTGTCAGAAATGAATGCTCCATTAAACCATATGTCTCCCATGTGTGCATTTTGTTAGTTGGAGTGGCTCATACTTTCTGGGATGCCTTGAAACTGTATCCTGACCCTGCAAAGACAATTGTGGAAGATTTCATGTCAGCAGTTATTTTGCAGGGGCTGAAGAATTAGCAGCGACCTCCTTCGCACTTCCCCCTTTGCATGATTTGGCATATGGAAGCAACTGCTGCTAACAAGAGTGTTGTTACTGTATGACTGAGCTTTACTTAGAAAAGAGCTCTCTGTCAACAAAACCCTCTGCATTTTATTGCTGTGCCTTTTCTGTTTTTCTTCAGGGTTTTTTTTTTTTTTTCTGTTTTGATTTTTAGGTTTTTGGGTTTGAGTTTTCTTTTTTTCTTTTTTTTTTATTTTTTGACCAGGGGTTGGAAAGGAAACTTTTATCTCATTGTTTACTTTTGCTTTTCCCCTCACTGTTTTTGTTTAGCAAATGAAAAGGTTGAAGATATCAATGGCTGTCCACGGAGCCAATCTCAAATGGTAAGAATAAAATATATTTTTAGTTTGTGTTGGCACTAGTCCACTTTCCTAAAATGTTTTTTAATAAGGATTTCTATAAAATATGAATATTCTGTCCCACTATTACCATAAAGTCCTAATTCTCATACAGGTTCCTGATACTTATTTTCCACACATGCTTAATGTTTTTAACTTTGTTTCTGTGCTAACTTTGGATCTTGAGATAACCTGGCAGCAAAACTTCATCACTTCTAATTAATCCAGAATTGCCTTATCAGACCTGTTCTTCTGTGGATCCAAATAATTCCATTTAGCTTCATTTTAAGGACAGTGAATCCAAGAGTAAATTATTAAGTGGAGTCTTTGTGTCTGGAAAACTGGTTTGATAAACAGCACTTGCCAAATTATTTTTAAAATATAAATAGCCTTTTGGGTTGTCCACTGTGAAGTCCAGTTTGATGACTCCAAGGCTTTCAGAAATAGCACTTTAGTCATATAGCTCTCTGAGCTATAGCTGGCAGCTGTCTAAAGACTTTTTAATACTCTCAGACAAGAAGCATTTAGTGACTGTGATTCATATGGAGTCCTATTAATCTTTTACTGTGTTTATGGCTAGTGAACTACATTTAATAAGATGAAACCTCCTTAGAATACTGTGAAAGTGACAGACACAAAATCTGAGCCTCGGTAAAATCATCATTCATTTATTGAATCATTTGCAATCCAAGTCATGTTCTCCCATGCTGAGGTCTTTGCCTTTCTGTTCACATTCAAATAATATATAAATAAGGTGCATAATTGTGTAGCTGGCAAGGATTTTGGAGTATAGTGATTTGGTTGAACTTGCATAATGATAAACTTCTGAAACTGGGTTTAAAATGGAAATTAAACAGAAAAAAAGTTCATTTTTTCAGTGCATTTTTAAAGATGGAAGGTGTTTGCAGCTTTTTTCTGCAAAGTGTCAAAAGGGTACTAGTAAAGTGAATAATGAGGTCTTTTGGTTCTTATTGTTCAAAGAATGTGCAGATTAGACTAAGTTTTTTCTCTGACTTTCAGACTTTTTGAAACAGTCCATAGAAAGAACACACACAATTTCCTTAATAATAGTTATTATTTTAATTACTCATATTACAGCAGCACCTAGTGGCCCTGGCTGAGAACATTGGGAACTCCAGCATGGAACTCTAATATTACACACACAGATAATCGCTCTCTACTTCAGTCATGTTAAAACTTGCCATTCCAGACAGGCAGGACAAACAGGGAGACACAAAAGCACAGGGAAGAGGTGTGATTTTCCAAGGTTATGTAAGTGGTTAGTGGCCATCTAGGACTGCTTAGGGACCCATCACTCTGTTGTCCATCAAGCTTCATTTCCATGACAAAGATGAGCTGCAGAGAGAACTATCCACTCTAGCAATGTTTGTATCTCCAAAACAACATTGGTGTATGTTCCCTGTTGCATTTTTATGTGGAAAAGGGATTCTTGATTTCATCTCTAGCTCCATGCAGCTATGGAGGAAACATGGTCAGTGCATGCCCATGCTGCAGCGGTACTTGTGGCTCTCCTTGTGTCCATCTTTCTCCTCCCATAAGCCCATGCCACAGCTCAGCCAGGCCAAAGAATATGTCCCAGGTGCTCTGGGTGTCAAACCAGGTGCTTTGAAAGCTGCTGTGCATAGTCATGCATCACTGTTTACACAGTGGCTAAAGTGTCACATTTAGCCACTTTAACTTCATAGTAATATATTTATTTATCTGTCCTTTGACACAATCTCTTTACTGAATTGTTTTATATCTACAGACAGATCATATTATTTTCCTGACTTTTCACATACCAGTTCTATACTGCTGATTTCTTAACTAAGTTAGGAAATTTAAAATGTACTGAAGTTAAAGTAATTCAAACTTGTCAGTTTTTCTCTCAGAGACCTCAGGTTTTAAGCCTGCTCTCCATTTTTTTCCTTTGGGCTCTGCACTGGTTTAACCTAGCCAAAGGCACAATTTTACCATATTTTCAGGTATGAATTTTCCTTGGCAGTGCTCAATTTTGCTAGCCTGCTCAGCTAATTGTAGGGCAGTTCTCTTCTCCTTATAGCAGTGGACTCTTGAGGTGTTTGTGATATGCAGGGGAAAAAAAAATAACAGTAGTCAAAGCTAGTTTGCATGTTGTATGTTTGTTATACACCAGCATGTAGCAATATGTCCTGTCAGTACCTGCTAGAACATCAGCCATCAAACCAGCAACAGTCAAAATACTCTACTAACATTTGTTAGCCATTCATTCACTGCTTTAATTTAAAAATTTTTAGTTAATAAACCTCAAGAATCCCACTGCCCTCTTCTTGAACGTATGTTTTCATAATCCTTGCTCTCATAACTTGCAATTAAGGGGAAATGTTTTCCCTATTCATCTGCCATTTGATACCCTTCCAGGAGGTCTTTGATACCCATTTACAGGAGGTCTAAGATAGTTTATTATTAGCTTTAAAAAAGCTAGAGAGCACTGACACGGACTGTCTGCTGTTGGAAATTCCTGATACTCTCTGTGGTGGATGATATTGATACCAGTTCATAATTAATCACTACCAATATTCCCAAAGTCTGTTCCACTCATAATTTGGTTTTCCTCTTGCCAATGGCATCATCTTTCAAGTGAATGATGCCAATGGCATAATCTTTCAATTGAGGCATCTCAATTCAGCTGTTAGTGAATTTAAATTGTAAACATATTTTAATGTTTATTTTAAATGTATATAAAATACTTGGTTTTTCTTTAGTTAGTTCTATTGCAATGTCTTGTGCGCTGTGCTCATTTTGGCATTGATGTATAAATACTTGCAGACAAGTTGAATTGGCTCCATAGGTCCAAGTTCATAACAACTAAAAACCTGTGAAGCCCAGCAGCACCCAGCTTCTGCATAGTTAACTTTACCAGGATTCATTATGTTCACCCATTTGATGTTGCACACAGAACCTGAGTATCTGAGATGTACTGGGGGATAAATTATCTCATATTCAAATCTCAGAAGTTTTAAATAAATTAAATTAGCAAGAAAATTGGGGAGGTTTGCTTGTTTGCTGGGTCAGTCTACTGTGGTGAAAAGATTTTAGTATTTCTTATTAATTGTTTTTGTAAATACAATAAGGCTTTAAACCTCTGTGTATTGCAGCATATGTCTGTCTGGAGTGTCACGTAGAGTCTTGGCTATTTTTCCTTACAGTTATGCTTCCAAGGAGCAATATAGAACTTCTATTTTTTCATCATCTTTTTGAATCCCTTCAATGGAAAATAATGCCACATGAATTTTTATCTTTTCCTTGTATGGATTATTCCATAAGTCTATCAATTAAGGACATTTCATATCATCTTTATTTAGAAAATAATGGGTTTATCTTTTGATAAAATCCAAAGCTAATTCCTTTCTGCTTCTTTATAACTCATTTGTTTCTTTAATTTCTCTTTTAAGTTCCCTCATCATTAGAAAAAACGAGATAGCTTTTTTGGTAGAAAATACATTATAAAGCTTTTATCTAATTGTTCAGAGAGAAAGCATTCAGGGTTTGGGGTTTTTTTCCTCCTGAACAAGTGATAAACATAATGGGAAATCTCCAGTGTTTCAGCTTTTAACACATCACATCAAACATACAGTAATCACACAAAACATACCAATTCAGTCTATGCTGGGGTAGTTGGAGAAAATGCAAGAGAATCAAAAAGGTGCTAGACTGAAAATCCTTTAATGGTGAGATTTTCAGTTTTGTCTCTAGTGACTTTTTAAAAACTCATGTTTCTTTTCTTTCCTCACGTAGTTTACAGTGCTGTCAGCAGCATAAATCGTAAAATAAATTCAAAGTTGACAAAAATTTTTAGTTTATTGCACTTCAAGTTCATTTTTCCTTCAGAGATCAATGCTGCCTTAATAGGTGTTTTTTAGAATTAGCTCTTGCTACTTCCCACAAGAACTGTCTCTGCTGATATCCATCTTGGTACAAAAGCGTCCTTAATTTTTGTTGGTAGCGGGGGTTTTCTCATGGTTATGATAGTGCTGGAGAGACCTTTCTTATTAAAGAGTTTCCCAGTGTTGTTGTGTGCCCTTCATGAAGACTATTTTTTATTTTGTCAATCTGATCTTTGGCACACTTTTCTACTTGTTTTTACAACCCCAGGTATGCATCAAAGGTAATTTTATGGTCTAGAATACAGATATGCTGCAGTCCCACAGAGAAAATTGAGTTCACTAATAATACAGGTCTTGTTCCTCCTGGAAAACAGGGAGGAGACAAGAGGTGTTGGAGCTGTAGAACATTGCCATATCGATAAGAATCTTTACTAAAAAGCTTTAATTATCAGAGCGAGCACCCATTTTGGGTGAGCAGCAGTGTATCTGATAAAAGTGGGAATTGCTGTGACTATTTTTAGAACCTATAAGACAATTTCTACAACATAGTTCTTGATTTCTTTAATAATGCCTTTAAAAAGATGCTAGTAAGTTTAAAATGTTTTGTAAAAAAGACAGAAGAATGCCAAAAATGTTGCTTTATTGTATGAGACTGAAGAAAAGTTGTGGATGTTAACAGAGAAAGGTAACAAGAGCAGGTGAATCAGTCTCTGCTTAACCAGGGAGCTTTTTCTGTAGCAGAGAAAGTTAAAGAAGTGTGTGAAGCCTCAGGACAGACACAGAATACTGTGTATATACTGGTAGACATTGCTTTGTTATTTATTGTGCGAGATGTGCTCCATAGTGTTCCTGTAGTCCTGCAGAAGCCCATGGTGGCTCCATCTCTGCTTGTATGCTTGGGTTTTTCTCTGGAGGAGGACAAGGTTGCAAGAGGATGGGGTGCATGCAGATCTTTTCTTAACAAGGAGTCAGCCTGTGGGCAGGATAAATGGGTGGAAACTGCAACTGCTAAATGTGCCATGTGTCCTTCAGACTTCCTCTGACACGGATATGCTGGGCAGACACTGTGGAATAGCACCCATCCGTGTCCATGAATGTCAATATCCAAGGATGACAACATCAGCACGATATTCTGTGTCTAAAAATTGTTTGTGAAAAACAGGATAATTGTGTATAAAGTAAGAATTGAGGGTTCTACTAAGGTTCATGAATTCCACGGGAAAATGTGTGTGGTATGGTTGTGTGTTTGAGGAACAGGAAGCCTGAAAATGTCATCCCTATGTTCACTGTCAAGTGGGCACATATGTCTGCTCTTCCTGCCTGCACAGTTTTAAACTGTATTAAGAATTTCCTGGCTTTGCTGGTGCAGTTGTTGGTGAGATTGGCTGTATGGGTTCAAGATATACTTTCTGTGCTTTGGAGCAGCTTCAGGTGAGCCTTCCACACAAGCGTAACAGATTGAAATATATACAGAAATTTCACTGGGTGAAGAAATATGGTCCCTTGGGAAACTGGGAATTAAATCTGAGTTCTGAAAACTAACACCA
This sequence comes from Agelaius phoeniceus, assembly GCF_051311805.1. Lineage (NCBI taxonomy): Eukaryota > Metazoa > Chordata > Aves > Passeriformes > Icteridae > Agelaius > Agelaius phoeniceus. The sequence continues at coordinate 35,728,186 of NC_135269.1, read as the reverse complement.
ACTCCTTTAATGTGTGGGCCAGTTTCTTCCTGCAGTGACACCTATATGACCCCTTTTGACATCTGTATGACTCCCTTTTTTTTAAATTCAGACCATATTGTCTTCACTTTTGTGCAGCCTCAAGCCAGATTGTTGTCCAGCTGGGAATTTCATGAGGACACTGCCCTCGGTGTAGATGAGCATGTCCCCAAAAGTTAGCAAGCTCCCATTGATTGCATTTCTTCCTTGGACTTTTTAAGTGGTGGTGGAAGCATTATGATCCCCATTCCCTGACAAAATTAGGTCATGGTAGTGCACAGCTTATATGTTCTCTGGTGTCCTGCCTCACAAGGATTTACTTACCTGTTAATTACACGTTTCTGAATCCAACTCTTGTGGTTTGGCGGAGTTAAGTCTCATGCAATAAAAATTTTATGGGGGCAACTGTGGGTTAAATACACATAAGAGTCACACTGGTGACCAACACTTCTTTTCACAATCTGTTCTCTCCTGACTTGCAACACTGCAGCTCTATGTGGAAGAGCAGACAAGGCTGATATAGCTCCATTATGAAAGGATATAAGCAGATGTTTTTCTGTGAGGGAAATTACACTCCTCAACCCGATACATATTCAGATTTCCCATTTTCAAGTATATATTTTTGCTTAACTAGCTGTGCTTTGTAAGTTTCTTCACTAGGTAGGTGATTTACATTAAACTTTTAACCCCTCTGGGATTCCCAGAACCCAAGGGCCCAATACTGTAATCACCAGGAGCATGTCCTAACTAGCTTTCTGAAGATGCTTTCTTAGACAAGCCGTCTCATTTCCTAGGTAGGTTCAGGGTGTGATCTTATTTTTAGGAACTAATCCCATTCCCACATCCTTCCCCAGTGATTGTCCTCAGCTGTTTGAGGGAAGACTTTCTTGAACATGTTTGACACATCCAGACCCTTGCAATCCACTGTTCAGTGTATAATGTACAAGATGTCTTCAGAGCATTTGAAACTTGTTTGGTGTTCAGTGAATGCTGAAGCCAACTATCACTGGAGTCTCCTATATTCCAAGATCTTGAATCATGAATGATGAGTGCAAGACAAAATTTTAGAAGCTGAACTTCAGGATTGGAGTTTCCTTGTTTGTTTTAGACATCAACAAAACCATTTTATAAACTGGTGTATGCCTTGCAGGAGGCTCATGCCTTTTTTATGTAATCCTCTGTGCCAGAGAAATTTAAAAATTCTCTGGCAAAAAGCAATGCATGTAGATACAAGTACAGTGAAAATATGCAAATAGATAATGCAAACTGAAGGATAGTTAAGGGAAGTAACTTCTTTATTAATCTTCATTAGTGTATACCTTAAATTTTTTTTTTGTTTTGTTTGCAGATGAAATTAACTTGACATAATGGCTAGAGAAAAAATGAAAATTAGTGTATCAGGACCAGATTATATACATAACCTCAAAAGAAAAAAGATAGAATAATGAGGGTCTATATAAGAATACATTTTTGGAATAATTGTGACTATATGAATGGAGAAATTAAAGAAAAGAAATAGAATAATTTCTCTAAGGGCAAGGTTAAAGATGTTAATGATGGTCGAATCTCAGGGGTGTAGATGTTTGAATTCTTGGTTCAAGTTTTGTTGATAAGAGATTATTAATGTCATTAATACAGCCAGTTTGAGTAAGATGAGAGGCAAACTGGTTTAGCATAGAACTGGAAGAGGAGTGATTCCAAGTGCTTTTGTAAACAAACCCTAAAATTTCCAGGAACTGAAGAAATTTAAGAGAAAATATAGATGGGATGACAGCTGGACAGACAGAGTAACAGATGCCTTTTTGTGGTAGACCAAGCATATTTTTACTCTGATAGAACAAGGAAGCTGAGGAAAGGATAGAAGAACTGGTGGAAATGTGAGATTAGTAGAGAATAAAGAATGGAAGCCTTCATTCATCTTGCCTAAAGAATGTTACTGTCTTAGAAAGGCAGGGGAGGAAAATGCAATAAAATAATCATCTCCTTACTTGATAATGTTTGATTCTAGTTTGACTTCTTGTGAGACCTCTTTATTTTACACTGAAACAAGCAGTTCTCTTTACATTTAGAACATTACATTTGAGAACATTAAAAGGACCACAAGATTTATAACAATCCCTCTTCACAGAATAGCTCTGAGTTACTCACTGGTATCAGGCACTGAGATTCATATTCCCCTGAGTCATTCACATTTGACTGTCTGAAGCCATAAAAGAAAATGCTGCAGGAACACATTCCGAGTGTTATTTTACTAGGCTAGAAGAACATTATTCATGAAGGATAAATCATGTGCTGTTATTAGCCTTTTGTTTATACTTACAAATCCCTTGTCTTATTGCTGTGTAGAATCATAGGAGAATAACTCATCTAGATGTTAATGAAATAATCATGTAATGAAAAGTACATATATTGAGATGAATACTCATACAGTCTCCAGGAAATCTACTGAGTCATTAGGTTATAGTTGAGTTTGCTTGGTTAGGACTGGCATTAGGGTTTTGCACACTTTGCTTCTGTAGACCAAGACTACAGAAATACTAAAAGATCTTTTTGGTCCTTAAAGTCACCTGTTTTCTCTCAAACACTGCCTTCTGCCTCCCTCTCCCCCTTGCAGTTCCTTGAAACCTACCTCCCCTCGATCTCAATCTGGAACATGCCACTCAAGCCCCTGAGATATGACCACCTCACCCATCTATCTCTTCTCCCCATCCCTCAGCTGAGTTTGTCAGGAATGTAAATCAATCAGAAACTTGACTTAAACTCTGTTGGGAGGACATGCAGAGATTAAATGCTGCAGTATGTTTGAAAACTAATGAGTGATGTACACTTTGAAGTATTTATTGTTTGAAGAGATGCAGTTTGCAGTCTCCATTTCACCCACTTGTAATTAACTTTCCATGCTCTTCAATTTTTAGTTGGGTTTTTTTGGTGGTTCTTTTTTTTCTTTTTTTTTTCCCCTCAAACTGTCATGTGAACATTCCCTGGAGTTTTGGAGTAGAACAAATATATATTAGCAATGCATATGCTTAGACAAAGAGGTGAGGAATAAATGGCCTTGAAGCCTCCAGTAATAGCAATACAATGAAAATTCTAAACATAAACATGCAGTTAAATACATCCACGCATATTGACTATGACATACATTCTAGAAAACACCTGTGTTATAAGATATTAACAGATTTTTTCCCAGATAGCAGCAGCAGATTACAGTAAATATGTCTGCTTCATGATGGTGTATTTTTATCATCTTCTATAGGGAGAGTATGTTATAAATACCAGGAATGTCTAGAATGTTTACTGGATTTAAAAATAGAGAAGAAAGTGTGTTATATTTAGTTGAACAGCAAAAATGCATATTTAAGCTGAACAAGAAAATAAACAAGGTATCTGAAGTGGTTTTATTTTACAGTATAACCAAACAAGGCTTTCTGGTAATGTTGAGATTTTGTCAGCTTTCTAGATTTTTTCAAATGTCTGATTATTTTGGAACTGTGGCAAAATGCCAGTTCTCTTATAGTTATAGTTAAGGACTTCTATTTAAATATTTTCTAACCACCCCCACTTCTGCTTAGACTTTGATAATTTTGAGTGCTGTATGTTATTTGGAGACGGTTATTCTGTGTCTGTAGAGCTTTGAGTTTCCGTACAGAGGTAGATTTTTCACAAAAGAACATTTCTTAACATTGAGGTGAAGTACCCAGGCCTTTCATTCATCCTTCTTCCTAAAATAATCTGCCACTGCCTCTCCTGACAGTGGAGAATTCTGAGGCTTCAGTAACGTGCAAGTCTCTTGAGAAACAACGTGACAGTGTGTTTTAATGAGTGGCTTGCACACATGGCCGTGCATCTCTGTAAAGTACCTTGTGCATTTCTGATTGAGCTCAGTGATTTTACTCACTTTCAAAGGTATTTAAGCCCCTCTACCTCTCATTTGTGAATCAAAGTTTGTGGGAGCTTTTAAATTCTTGGAATTTCTGTATTATCTGGACATCTGTGAGAGCATGAGATGGCCACTCTTCTACAGATTTGCCAGAACTAACATCTCTGTTCCTTAGGGTGTGTCCAGATTAAGTTTAGATTAGAGCTACTAGACAGATTTTGAGAATTAAGCATTAATGTCTGCAAACAATAAATGAGGGCACATTTGCTCATACTTGCTGTAGGAGCAAGTAGGAGCATCATCAGCTTTTATTTGGTTGTGCTGGGGAATGCAACTACTGGGAAGATGGTTTAATGGAGACACAGGAACTGTGCAACTGTCCATAAAAAGCCGTAAAATGCTGACTGTGGTGTAATGTGTAAAGCAGTAGAGGGTGCCAGAAAGCAACAAGTTGTGGCTTCCATAGTAATTAAAGGAATTAGCAATGTTAGGGTGGAACAGGGTTTGTATTGTGAGTTTAGCTGCAGAAGGGAAGAAAGAGGACACCCTTCTTGTAATTTATACTGCTTATATATGTTTAAAATTAAAATAAATACTATCCAACAAATGATCAAGCTTTTGGAAGTATTGTGTGGTATATTATGCCTAGGTGACAGTACTGGTCACTCCGTCATCTTTTAGCCACTCTACGTACCTGGTATTTAAAACTTTGGTATTACAGCAAAGAGACTGCAAGACATGAGGCTAATAAAGTAGCACAGAATGTCCTAGCAATCTAGTTGTTACTTACAGACTAATATGGCAGCAAAACTTATCCTGTCTTACTACATTTAAAATTATGACATACATTAGAAAGTCTTGACACCCTCTCCCTTCTCTCCTGTTAGAAGGTAAAATATCAAAAATTTGTTGCCTTAAAAAGTTTGGTTTTTTGACAGTATTGCATTAACTTCCAGAATACAATAAAATTACAGTGTTAGAAAAGGAAGAGAAAGAATGAAAGTAGGTGCCTATTGAAACTACTGTGATCTGTCCAGATGTATTTTCTCACTCTGCCCTTGATCTTTGCTGGAACAGAAGCTGCCTGCATCTGCTGCAGCTTAATGTGAACTGGTTTCATGGAAAGAATGCCAAATCTGCTTGATTTTACAGTGTCTTTTACATACTCACCATTTTGGAGTTCCTTGACTTGTATGCACACTAACCCACCTAACCTTGTGCTTTTATTTGCCATTAATTTTATTCCAAGAACAAACTCCTCTTTGAACCCTGCTGCAAATCCCTTCCACTTAGAGCCTCTCCCCAACGTGCTATTGCTGGCACATGTGACTAGCACACAGCAGTGGTCTATCAGGTCAGTATTCCCTCTCTGAGAATGACAATGTCAAGGGTGACTTAGAAAGAACAATTGACCCTGGCTTTTTTTTTCTTTCATTCTCCTCCTCTTATCCCAATATCTAAAATTACAGTGTTATGGAGTTAGAATGTACTTCCTTGCCTGCTCTTTCAGTATATATTTATGTACTACTGTTGTAATCACCATATTTTCCGTGAAATGTCAAAATGAAACATCCTGTATTTGTCAAAAAATGTTTCATGTCCTTCCCAATCATGTCCACAGCCATGGGACCAGATCAAGAGTAGTTATGGATTTTTCACCATTGAAATAACTGCTCTGGCAGCCTTCTCCTGCTGTCAACAGCCCATGCATCTGACCTCTGACCACTCTGAAGTGGCACCAGATAGCATGAGGCACGTGAAATTCGGAATTAGTAAAAATCTAGACAATCTTTGAACTGGACTTAAATACTGATGTTAATTCAAAATATAAACTTTATTACAGCTATTATACGCAATGCTGCTAAGGTACAGATGGGTAAATTGGCTTAAATTAACTTTAGGACAAGCAAGTTATCACAAAGACTGCTCATTTCAACAGCATTAACTAATCCTTTTTCATGTAAAGGCTTTTGATCAAGTGAATTAAAATATTAAGACAATCTCCTTATATTTTAATGTAACTTGTCTTTTTAAATCCGCTATGACCTGAAACTTAATACATAAATAGTTAGAATACAGTACAACCATTTTTGTTTCAACGAAAATAAATAGTATAAATATAAATATAGAAATTTATTTGGCAGCCATCTGATGTGCAGAAATTATTTAAAACACTCCTAGTCTGAGGAGTCTGCTGACCATATGATCAACAGATGACCACATGACATAAATCAGAGGTTTACTTATTTAGAGTTGAACTTATTTTAAGTTGGCCCAGTGTCTGGATATGTATTAGTCTGGGCAGGGTTCATTTTCAGCATCTATTTTCAGTGTCTGTCCAAGATTTTTTTTTTTTCTTCTTTTTTTTTGAGGCAAGGTTATCGTCAATGTCACAAACTGATCACAAATATTTTTTTGCCTTTTTGATTGTTTATATCAACTTAAAAACATTTGTTTACCTATGCAGTTCCAAGCAACTCTTTCAGGTGGCATCCCGGACCAACACCAAACCTGCAAAGTTCTAAAGGGTGAATCTGAAAGTCTTCCTGAAAGTGAAATATATTTGTATTTTAGCTTGTAGCTTTTGGCAGTCTTTAATTCTACAACAATTAGATTATATTTTGTTTAGACTTGTATCGGCAGCTAATTAGAAGGTTGTTTGGATTATTCATACCTCTTGATTCTTCAGTATTTCTTTGGAATTACAATGGGACTGTACAAATGGCTTTTTCCTCTAGGGGAAAAAAGCACCACAAGAATTTTCTTTGTCCCTTGGTTTCCATACTTAAGAACTGAGATCTATTTGCATGTAATAGTTCATGTTAATTTTTTTTTTTTCATAAATACTAGTTCACAGAGTTGGATAGTCTTTTTTATTCTAATTGTATACATAACTAACTAACTAGCATCCCAGCCCTGTGAGCTATTTTGCCTTTATTTGCCTGTCACACAGATTTTCTCAGCAATTCCGCCCAATAACAACTTTAAATTAGGTGTTTGTTGTTTTTCTTTTGGTAAGAGCTCTTACTTAGTTCATGGACAGATCAGCAGTAACACTCCAGGGTAAACACATGTGCAAGGGTGTTTTCACAGTTCTTGTATATATAAAGCTTCTATTTAGATTTCTTGGCATAAACAGTTTTGAAATATTTAGATTGTTGCATTGTATGAATTAATGTATTTCAAGATATGTGCCCCCTCTAAAGCCCCTCTAAAATGCTTTTTTTTTTCTTTTCTTCAAGTAAAACTGGCAGTATTTTGGAACTTTAAGACACTTGGATGACTATTTAAAAAGTTGTTTCCTCCCACACTTTACACTTCATTGACTACAGTTGGAAGTGATGTGACAACAAACCCTAAGTGCTTGTTAAGGCTTCATTTTATAGGCTTGAGCACTTCTGATATTTCTCTTATAGCATTTGGCTGAGAAGTCAAGAAAAAAAAACTGACCCTGTTGAGCTTACAAGCAGATACCCCGCTGCCTTCTCTGGTTCCAGGTGCTTTTATTGTCCCTGACCAAGAATCTAGACTCGAGATCTTGTGAGAATGTGGAAAATTCTTACCATATTTATGAGAACAGGGCAGAGATGAGCAAGCATGAAAGCTGTTTAGAAGCATGCATGAAAACAAATACATCATGGTCTCATATTCCCATGTATGCTAAACATGGTTTGAAATGCAATGCTCAGGTACACAGGTACACTAGCAAAAGTGAAAGCCTGAATGTGAGTCTCTTGTATTATCCCTGTGGGTTTTAAAGGCGTCTGGTTTAATTTGAATGGTTTTAATAACCTGTGATATCAATTCACCATCAGGTTTTCTTGTCTTTTTCTTTAGGGCTTAGATCAATTTGAGTAAATAATATAAAAACTAAACATAGAGGAAAACTAGTAACTTATGTTCTCTAATTCATATCTTCCCAAGGAATTTAATTTCCAGCCAGAGGACCAGCCACATAACCTTAGTCCTACAGAAGACTCTAGGCTGTACTTTTAGAGGGTGCTTATAGCAAATATTTTTTATCACTTTTCATTTGATGAGCTCAATGTTCTACGAATACTGTATGTTCTACAGCTTCCATAACTATTCCCAGGGTAATATGAAAAATATGTCTAATTTAAAAAAACTTTGAATGTTTATAAAATCAGAAGGCCAGATGGATAGGAGCAAACTGTGTCTTTCCTACACAAGCTGTAGCATTATGACTTCTGGTGCAGTCAAGAGGGAGCATTCAGAAAGCACGCAGTGCATCTGGATGGATTCCAGTTGCAAAGTTCAAGAGATGAAGTGAAATGCCTCGTCGTTTACTTGTTTACTTATTTTTTAAAGGATTAATTCCGTCACTGCTTGTACTGCCCTTATTTCTAAAAGCTGTTTTTTTTGAGTGAGCTGAATGAAGTTGCTATGCATTAAGTAGTGGTGAAGGAGAGAACTGGAATTCTTTCAAAGGTTTAATTAAATCTAATAAATGAAGACTCTGTTGTAGACCTTCTTTTGACCTAATGGAGAGAAGCTCCTCTGTTTCAAAGAAGCATGCTTTTTCACACTGCACTCCAGTTTTCAGAAGTTGCCAAGTTCCATAAATATTTAGACACTGGTACCTTGCTGACTCAGAAGTGTTGCATAATTTAAAAAAATGGTAAAAAGGCTCACTGGAGTAGAGCATTGCTTTAAGAAATACTGTGTTTAAACACACAGTTCTTTTTATCATTGCCTTAAAAAAAGATCCTCCCTAAAGGGTAGTATTTATCTTCAATTTTGTGTTCTTAGTGCATGTATAAGGCTCTTTCATGGTGGTGGTGGCCTCAGGCCTATAGAGATGAGTCCTGAAGTAGCAAGTTATTTGCAGACACTCGAAGAGAATTTTGCCCTGTCTTTTCTGTTGATCCATTCTGCTGTGCAGCCATAAGCTTTCTAAGAAATTTGTGCCATGTATTGAAATACATCCATGGTTTTTTGAGTTCGAACCCAGCACTATATTCCCATCAAAAATCCAAAACTTTCTTCTCACAATTTCTATTATAGTAGCACAAAAGCATTTCAGAAATTGCCATTACTGGATTTTGTGCTTTACAATGTCTGCTGCAGAGACTACTGTATAAAAAGGGGAGAGCAGACGGGGAGAGACTATATGGGGAGAGCAAATGCAGACAAGACAAGAAACAGAAAGAAGAGTGAGTAAAAAAGCTCACACCATTATCACACCATTCTCTTATGTGGTGCAGGGTTTTTGGTGTTTGTGGATAGAGCATTTTTTTGTTTTCCATGAAAATGACAGGCAGATACTTATAATGATCTGTTTGGCCATCTAAAAATTATGATTAGGGTTGTTTTTTTATTTAGAGTAAATTATTCATTAACGTGCTGATATGTACAGACAGAAACAAACTGTATTCCATATTTGCCATTACAGAAATTATCTGACATTCACTCTAAGGTTTCCAAGTACCAAGTGAGGAGCTAGGTGAAAAATTTGCAGCATTTATTATCGCTTTCCTGACAGGGCTGACAGTAATTTATGCCAGAAGGGATCCAATTCCCACTGTACCACTTTCTTAAAAACAATACACACCCCAGTTTATGCTTTGACCTCAGTAGTGACCTCATACATTCTTTTATCAGCAGGTCAGTACATATGTCTGTTGAATTCTCCAAGTACTTGAGAAGTTAATTTGTTTTCACGTTTCTGGTTTTACTGGTCATATTTCATGTTTGGACTGCATGTTGGAGGAATTTGATGTGCATGTTTCTTAACATCTCTTGGAAAAGGAAGTGGAAGCTATTTCAGTTTTAAATAAGATTGTCATTTTTTTCCTCAAAAAAAACCTAATAATTAAATAACTCCTGTATCATTTCCTAAATATTTTTGCCTGGGAGGCCTTCTACATACCAGTAGTTATTATTCTCTAAGGTAAAATTCTCCCCAGATGCCTCCAGTAAATCAGTTTTTAATTTGCATGTATGGTCTCTTTTTGCTAAGTCAATGCTTAGTTTGGAACAGTTTTCTGGAATGAAGCTACATGGTTCACTGATAGATATTTTTATTAAGTGCTCCTTAAATTATTCTATTGCAAATAATGAGGAGTTTGCTACAAAAGAGTTAAGCTGAATGTGTCTGTATGTCAGTGTATTCTGCTTAACCCCCTAAAACGTGCCATAATTTTGATAGAAATATGGAATGTGCCTTAATCTAGGCCACGTGCAACAGCAAGTCAGCAGAATGCACGAAACATCTCCCAGCAGGACTGTTAACACCTGTTTTGTCTGGGTGGGTTTTCTAATTTACACCACCCATGGAAACTTGACATTACCTTCCAGTGTAGTCACACAAAGTTATTCCAGCCAGCTGCTAAGGTAGGAGCTTATAGGAAATAAACTACCAGAAAATAAATAACATGATTTTTGAGAGCTTGTTTATCTCCCAGTTTTCCCTTTCTTCAAATTTCCTCATTTCTACAAGGGAAACTGAGAATTCATGGCAAATTTCACTCAGTCTCAGCAGTCTGTGGCCAAGGGAACTGTGTAACATGCAGCCTGCCATACAAGCATCTTCCACAGGAACTGCAAATTTAAAACTAAGCAGCTTCCTCAGAAGAGTCATTATAAGTTTTGCATTACTCTGGGCCACATTTCTTTCCATTGCATTTACTTTCAGATTTGGAAGAATTTGTGTGTGTTCTCTGCTATTCCAAGTGTCCTTATTATGTAGTATCAGTAAAAAAAGAAAATTATTACATAGTAATACTTTGTACACTTTCTTCACATAGAATCTTGGTGGAAATATACAACTTTTAGACAGTCTTGCTTAAAAATAAGAATCTGTAATTAATTTAATATGAACACATTTCTATGTTAATAAGGACATACAACTATGAATATGCAAGAGACAAGAAAGCAGATCTTTTTCTGTCACTTGTGTTTAAACTAGTTTAAACTGCACTATATATATAAAAATAATCAGCTTGCTTGTGATAGTTCCATTATAATACTTGCAAAATGAGCTCATATGAGTCTATTTCACATTGTTCCCTTTGAAACCCTACTCTTAAATTTGAAAAAGGATCTTTCTTTTCGAATACCTATGAATCAGCTTTTGGGGATAACATACAACATTACAGTGTAGTGAAAATGGTACGACAGTTTTGCAAGTAAAATTTCTTGATAGCTTTTCACAGAAAGCAGGTAAATCAACAACAGTGTCAAATGGAAGGGAGTACATGGCATTGAAGGTGTTTCTTATAATGATTGAGGTTACTGATTGGTACTTTTACAAATAATTGAAATAAATCTTACCATGTATTATAATAAATAAATCATAATTGCATACCTTTTATGGATTAGCTACCTTTTATCCCACAGGACATGTACAATTAAAAAGGCATTCGGGGTTTTTTTCATATTTTAATTATATTACCAGTTGCACATTCTTCTAAAGAGATGAGCAGAATTTCAGATGTGCTGAAGATCTGTTTTATAGTGAAAAACAGGGAACTCTCACTACTGACTATTCTTTATGCAATAATTTAAGAATCACATTGACTCCCAAACAGTGTTGAATATGCAGCATTTGAAGAATGGATAGGCAGGTGGATAAGAACATTGGACTGCGTAATCCATTTTTGTTTGCCAGTTTTAGTCTGGATGGTGCTTTTGACATCTTCAGTTGGACCTCTTCAGAATAAGTCAGCTATCAAAAACATATTTCTGTACCCAATACTCAGCTTTAAAAAATCATAGTGCATACAGATATGTATAAAGCAAGCATGCTCATAGGTAGTGAGCAATGTATTCCCTTATCACTGAAATGGAGCAAGTTCTTTACTTGCTTGGTGTTTATGTTTTGGTGAAGGAACTATTTGACATATGCCCATTTGTACATAGTTTAAAAAAGCTAAATGTGCACTTATGAAGTCAGGTTTATCAAGCCTGGTTTTGTTAAATAATCTGAGTGATAAAACCGAGGTTAAAACCATGGCACTATAGAACAGCAAACATTTTTTATTTCTATTTCTCTGTCTCGTAACTTTTTAGCTCTTTGTTTTAAAGACTGGCAGAACATAAACACAAACTAGTGAAACCAGCTGGGAAGAAAACCCATAAGGAACAAAATTACAAAGCAAACCGAAAATCTGGGTGTTTCCCACACAACAAGTGAATTGTCAACAGGTCACAATGTGTGCAATGGATGAGTCATTTAAGAACAGAAAGTGAAATAAACTTGTCCTTTTAAATCTCTGAGAACACCTATGGGCATAGCAGGTTGTGAAAGTTTATACATTTAGCCAAAGAATAGTCTTAGGTAGTGTGTGTAGGAGGATTAACCATGCATTTGTGAGAGTGTACATGACCAATTCTCTTACTGCTATTAGACATAGGAAAATCAGAGTTTAGGCCATTTCCACCTTGAAATACTTTTCAGTATCTCCCAGAGCATTCTGTATAGCTAAATCTATATGGAAAGTTTAGTTCTCTTACCAACTCCAACATGTACATCAAAAGTGATTTTATTTACTCATGAAGATGTCTTGGTTGCTTGCCTGAACCTCTGCTTATTCTAGAGCCTGCAATTGAGAGCAGTTCCCTGGCACTTCACCTACTGAGTAAGCAACCAGATCTCAAAAGCTCGTGCATCTCCTTACATGGCTGATTCCTGTTAAAATCAGAAAAATAGTATCTGCTTTTACATTCTTTAAATGTTAATAATTTTATGCAATATGTGAATTGTAAATAGTCTAGGTTACTAGCTGTGAGGCCTGAATTTTATTTGATTTTGATTCTTTTAGTGCTCCAGAATTTGAAAGAGAAGGAGATGTGTAACAACAATAATATATTTTCTAATTCTGCATTCATTTAAATCCTCCACAAATTTTATTAGTGATGAATATCCATGTAAGAGGAAGATTCAAATGTATGTTTCTCAATTCAGGTTAATACTCTGGGGACATTTAGGAAGAAACATACTGGTAAAGTGTGTTTGAAATACAGTTATTGTGACACATACTATCTTGTACCATAATATCAATCTCAAAGGAGTACTATTTATTATTTACAACTAAAAAGAAAAAAAACATCAAATACTGAAGAGTTTTGTGGAGTTTCTGTTCTCTGGAAAGTGAGTATGAATGTGATTCACTGGATTTCTGTGGACTATTATTTCCATGGATGTCCTTAATCAACCGTCAGCAACGTTACAAAACTTGTACAGGGAAAATCCTTTGCCAAATTTACCTGGGAACTGGGTCACGAATCAGAATGTCAACACACACATGTGGAACTGTGGAAGATAGCACTGAATGAAGTGCTAACAGAAATTATTGTTTCACTTTTGCTGCCAAAATAATCAAGAGTATTTAAGAGCGTGTATGTATAGAAACTCTATGTGGTTATAATAATTTGTTGCTTTTATAAAGGTATCCCATTCTTCAGGAAGAATCCAGCTCAAAGTAGGCGAACAGTAACTAACTTGTGTGGCTATGTGTTCTTGTAAACTATATTGTCATAAAATTAATAAGAGGGGTTTAGTCAAAGCAAGATATTTTTTGAGCTTCTTATACACACAGAGAAAGATAATGCTGTGTTAGTCATAATTACATGTATTATGAGCATCCCACAATTAAATTTATTTTTGCATGTGGAGAAAGTGTCTTTCAGACAAAGGAGATGAAAAGTAATCTTGGCAACAACAAAAATAATAGGAGTAAATAGACATATTCTATGAGTCACTGGTGAGTACATCCCACAAATGAGCTCTTCCTGTAAATCAGCTGGGTATTAAGTACTACTACTATGCAAGTCCCTCAGTCTGATTTAGTGATTTTTTTCTGAGGATAAATTTCAAATAGCTTTCCCTCAAAAGCAGGTTACCCACAACTATGTGATGTCATATATGTCAACACATTTCCAATGTATCTTCTTTGTATGCTACCTAATCTATTAATATTATCAGAGCTGTGACATTTCCTTTTATTTCTACATCTTCATATGAACTGTATCCCCTTATATACCAGTGTAAAAATATATTGGAGATTGCTACTATTTATGGTGTTAGGTGTCCCAGATGCTTTTTTCATGATGCTATGTGTATGAATACTACAAAAAAGGATCAGATTTATGAAGAAAGCTTAATATATTGTAAACGTAATCTATTAGGCTTAAATTAAAAAGTATCAAATGGTTATCTACCTGATGATGCCCACAAATTAATTCCTAAATTAGCATCATCTTCGCTAAGTGTATCTTTACCCACAATGCTGGAGATACATTTCAGAATTTGACATAATATCCTTGAGTTTTGATGAGGAGGTGATTAGGTTTCCAAATTAGGGTTTTGTTACCTCTGGAAAGCAATTTCATGTAGTGTTGTTTGAATAGCTAAGTGGCAAATGTCTATATGGCAATGAAGGTTTATTATATTGTTAATTATTTAAGCTATTTATAGTTGTTAAAGTTTTTAGTATTTAAGTTCTGCTATTCAATGTGCTGCATTTATTCCGTGCTTTTGAATCTTTAATATAAAATAAGAGCCTTGGAAAAAAAAAAAAAATCAGGGATTGACGGCAGTGGAGAACTTTATCATCAGCAACAGTCTGATCTCGGCAGCATGTACCTGTACAAACAAATTTGAAAATTTGAGACTCTTCTCTGTCGTGATTTGTAAGATTTGGAGTCAATCTGTATATCCTGAATTCTGTACTGTAATGAGTGATATCATCTGCTACAGTACCTTGTAGTTCTCATGATACAGCTCACTATAGTGATAAATATAATCTCTGCTATAAACTAGTTCTTTTTGCAGGCAAAATTCACCAGACTTGTGGTCATATGTAAGGTACAAAATTTGTCTGGTGTCTGTGTTGTGTTACACCACAGAATCTTCAGCCACTGATATATGAGCAGCACAATTCTGTACACACAGTGTCAGCTCTAGGAAGAGTTTACCCCAGTGAATAACTACTTATATAAACACGGGCTTCAGGAATTCATACCACTCTTGATTGAAACAGTACTGAGGAATGGAAGCTGCTTGAAATCTCTTGGAACTTTTGTAATTACAAAATTACTCTCATCTGTGAGTGAGTTTGAAGAAAAAGTGTTTGGGGCTGCTTGGGTTTGAGTTCAAAGAATAACTGTGGTTTGCCAGGGCAAGAAGTAGGTAATTAAAGCAATATTTAGAGACACGCTGAGAGCTTCAAAATGGGATGATTTTAAGGCTAACATTTTCTAGACTAGAGTGGAAAGAAAGTGAACATAACCCAAAAATGTATTAATGCATGTCTCATTGAATCCCCTAAGAGTGTCTGAGTGTTGTACAGTAACTGCAGTTATTATCAGAGAACTGACTGCAAGAGTTGTTTTCTGACATTTTCAGAGTATTATGGGCCTGTGAGTTGCCACACCAAACTTGCTCAATTCACAAGTCAAAACAAGACTTTATTATAAAGCTAACAGTGCAACCCCAGTCTATTGTCTGAAAGTTGGCCACTGCTATTGCTTCATACACCCCTACCAAAGGGGTGACTTTGGACTCAGGGCTTCTGTTACACTTCTCTTGGTGAACTCTAATGCCAAACAAAATTTGCTTTTTAGTTCTGCAGCAAACTGAGTCATTGGTGTTAGTGGTAATGATTCATTTTCTCTGAGAGTTTAAGAGACACATGCTGTAAAACATAAATTCACTAAATGTATGTGAAGGTTTAGGTAGTAGGCTTATTATTTATTATTATTCAGTATTGCAGATAGGTATTGAGATGTTTCCACATTAGGGCTTAAATATTCTCCTGTGAACTGTGATTTTCTAATATTTGTGGTCTTCTCAACTGCTGCAGAGGGGACATGCCCATTATCAAAAATTACTTGATTAAACTAGAATATGTGTTAGAAAATATTTTTCCAGTTATTGTGCTACTGGTGTACTGTACTGATTTTTCTTTATTTATTTTTATTTTTTTCCCCTCTCCCTTTGACTTCTAGTGCTTATAGAGCTGAACTTGCCATGTTTGAAGTGATTGATACTGCATTATGGTTGATTTGAAAGACACAATGAGTTATGCAGCTAATAGCCCACCAAATCTTCATTTCTTTTCAATTTTTCAGAGCATAGATATTTCCATTCAAAGTTTTTTCTTACACAGTTGACATTGTTTAAAGGTTGAGTAGAAATATTCTTTTCATGTGCACAGTTTTCTCAACGGGTTCGGGGGTTTGGTTGAACGTCAGGGCTGAGCCAGCCCAGTGCCTTGCCATTGCCACCAGGAGTGGCACCATCCACCTTGTCCCTCCTTCCCACCTCCCCTTTCCTCTCCCAAGCCACGCTTTACTCAGCCTGGGACACACCCTCCCCTCTGCTGGCTCCTGCACTTATCTGGCTGCACGGGAAACTGGAATGACTGAAATCCCTTTGCCTTTTTGCTGGGTGAGTTCTCTGCACAGAGCCAGCTCCTGGTGCGCTCAGAGAAGTGCTGAAGCCCAGCAGCAGCAGGGCCCTCACACCTGGGAGGAAGAGGAGGTGAGGAAGAACCAGATCTTCCTATTTTAGCTGCAGCCAACTTGCAACTGATTTAGTTATGTCATGTCTCTATGTATTAACAAAATTACCTAGGTAATTTGGGGTTTCTTCATGGTGTAAAACTACATAAACATTTAAGAAAATGGCAATTAATGCCTGGATTGCTGCCGTGACTGTGCTGGGCCAGAGCTGGAGTAATCCCATTGATTTTAGGGTGATCATTCCACATTCTAAGCTGTGAAAATTGGTGACACCCACCAAACTGATTTATGAAAGCTTTATGGTAGACCCCAATTTTTTAGTAAATTTCCTTAGTTTAACTGCTTTGAGTTTTGCTTTTCCTCTGTAATTGACTCAGTAAAAAAATTGTTTATCATTCACTGTAAATGTTAGTATGCCCTTGAAATCAAGGTTTGAAAAGACTTCTAAAAATGTGTTTAGTAGTATATTGACCTTTATTGTCCTTGAAGAGCAGATCTGAATATTTTTCAAGTATTTATAAATTTATACATTTATACCCATGGATCAAGACAGTCTGTAGACTCATAACACGTATTGCTAGGGTCAGTAGTAAAAAGAATATTTAAATCCTTTTAGCTACTACCATTTCCAGAGAACAATGGCAGAACTCCAATGTAGAAAGATGACAGTAGTCAAAGACTTTCCTAGGTGAGAAAAGATACTGCCAAGGATCAAGTAGCTTTCTTTCAAGGAGTGAATTTAGCGCTTATGTTTTGATGGTTGAAAACAATTGACATGAGACTTTGTAAAATGTGTAAACATTCAAATAAAATAACTGCATGGACTTGAGCTACTGCAGTTTTATGTTTTTAGTGTTGAATATTCTTTGCTTTATTAATGATAATAGGAATTTAAAATAGATTGTTCAAATTTTGTTTTATTTTTGTGGTCCTAATTGCCTTGAAATAAATGCATAAACCTAAAATAGTATTTTAAAATCAAACTTGTTAAAGCCACTTGAAACATAACATCTCTCTATAGATATTGTTTCTGTTTTCATAGCAGCATATTTATAGACAAAGATAGTAATTTTTATGTTTATAGCTGATTATTCCTTCAGAGGTCCTGGAAGGACTGGGGTAATCAGCTCAGGATGGTGACTTGAGAACATTTTGGAACACCCCGTCTCTATCGTGTATTAGAAATAGATGCATGAAAGCAGTCTAATTCTGTTATTATTCATTTTAGAGGCAGAAGTTTTATCCTTTTATTGATCTACATTTAGGCTACATTTTTGTACCTAAAGCTCTCTGTGGTAGCTGTAGATTTTTTCTAAATCACCAAGAGAAGCCAGCACCATGTACTTTACTAAGCAAAAACTCTTCTGAGGAAAGAAATTAGAGGAACAACCACTAAAGAGAGTGATATTATTTCCACAGAATCCCACATCATCCCAAGCAAGTACCTTTGCTTACACTGTTTTTGCTTTCATTTTTTAGTAAACTCAGCTGCTCACATCTCCAGATATATATTCAGTGTCCAATTCTCTACGAGTGCTTTCACTGCTGCTTGTTTGTAGCATACAAAATCCAGTTTTATGTTAACTAGGTGGGTTGCTGAGTTGCCAGCATGCCATTCTGGATTGGGCATTTGTGAATTGTTTTAAGCACCAAAGCGGACAATGAAAGCTTTATCTCGATTCCCCAATTAGCAGTAATCATTCTTGCTAAACTTTGATAAAGAGCTGTACTATGCAATGAATGTAAAGTATTCATTCCTGAGCAGTTTTTTTTTTTTTTTTGTTGGTTTTTTTTTTCCCCTCTCCCAACATTTCTGTGTTTTGTAAAATAGTCTTATCCTGCTTGTTATTTCTATTCATGTTGCAGATTGAGAATGTTGATGTCTGCCTTAGCTTTCTGGCAGCCAGAGGCGTAAATGTCCAAGGTCTTTCTGCAGAAGGTAAGAGAAACAAATCATCAGAACAAATAACAAGGTTTTCTTCTGAAAGCTGAATTTCTTAACACAAATCACTTGCACCTAAATACCAAGCTCCAGCTGTCTTGAACAGCATGCAGATATAGATTAATGATAACAAGTGAGAGAGTTTCCTTTTAATTTTTCCCTTGAAATTGAACCAAGAAATGCAATGTTTATGAATCGTGAGACACTGTTTTAAAACAATATTTTTTCAATGGTATTAATCTTTTAATGTTAGCTCCACAATATTAGATAGGGAAAGAACTTCCTGAGCATACTTTTTTAAAAAAAATTGTTCATATATTTGATTCAAAACAGCAAACAAGAACATAAGAATCCTGCTCAGTTAAATAAACCCAGGGAAGACTATTTGTTTCAGCAAATTTATTATTAGTAGTAATGCTGTCCAGATGAGTCTGAAAATTATAGTATCCCTTTGATGTCACCTATTAAGTCAAAGAGTGAATGGTTTTGCTGCTTCAGTTATTCTGCTGTATTAGTCACCTTAAATGATTGCCAAATGTGGTTGCAACTAAATTAATAAATATAATAAATAAAAACCATTAAAAATACCAGTTGTCTTAATAATTACATAATATTGCCTTGTTCATGTAAGAGGCAAGTGAATTAATAACATGTATATGTCTTTGTCATGTAGCAAATTAAGCAGTTCTGCAAGGTGTTGCACACCTTCAAAATCCCTTTGACCTCTATGGCACCTGAAGGTAACAGGTCCAGAGATGCAACCCTGTATTTTTATTTTGCTTGTAGCATAACTAAAAGCTGGAAGGATTTTTTTTTTTTTCCAGAGATGGTAATTTCAGTTGAATTCTAGAAGATGCATGGAGAAAAAATTGGGAATGCTAGCCACTCTTTGATTGTGAAATTAACTCAGAATTACTATCTTTCACTATCTGAACCTATCTAGGATTTTAAACATGCAACACAGACATGATGTGTTCTATCTAGTCACCTTGATTGTCAAATTGAAAAGCTCCCTCAGTGATTCAGGAGAACCTTTGTGTCTACTTGTAGATATCCTGTTGCAACAGAATATTGAAAGTTTGCATTCTCTCATTCACCTCAAAGTTATTTAGAACCAGAATTTCTAGAGCAGCCTATCTTTACTTTGATATAAAGTATGAATTTATGTGTGAATAGCACGAATTTATTTTTTGAGGATACTCATCATTCTCATACTCATCAATATGTCATGACATGGTACATGACATATTTTCTGTACTTTTTAAAATCAGAATCTGCCTGCATTCTGCAATGCCTTTATTCCTACCTTTGTTTTACTTCGGAAAATAATTTTAATAGGATATATGCTTCAATTGTGTAGCTCTAAGTTCATGTGCTACTAAAAGCAATACTACTACATAGGACTAAGTGCAAGGACTATGATTTAAAATGCTCTTTATTCTTCAAAACCAAATTTTAATGTTTAGTGCTGAAGTAAGATTAAAATTAATTCTGCTGTTACACAATTGGTCATGAATCTGAAGTAAATCCACTACTACCTTCATAACGATATTCTTCAAAGTCCTGCAGAGGTGTGATTTCCTTAAATATACTATTTTTACTGTGTATAATCCTGAAATTACAATTTTATAGGGGGAGAAGAAATTTAGTTTCTTGTAATAAGCTTTGGTAAACGTGTCTTGTTACTACTGGGTCATTTATTAATGACCACAGAGGTTGCAGAACAATAAACCATTAGCTTAACAAGTTTTGAAGATTTCACAGCCATTTTATGACCTCATTTTGACAATTGAACAAAGAGGTCTAAAAGAAAAGTAATTTTCAAATCTTGGCTACCAAATCTCTGCTTGAGAGCCCAGTTGATAAATAATTGTCCAGTTGCTACAAAGAAAATCTTCTCATTTTCCAAGTATATGTTTAGTACGCATGAGAAGTTTCTGGATTTTTTGCTTGTGAGAAATATTCTAACTTCAACTCTATTAAAATTAGGAAAGAAAAAGTTAGTGATAGCATCCTTCCCTAAAGATAGTAACAAATATATTAACACAAAAGGAGCAAAATTTAAGATTGAAAAATGTTGAGTGGGATTTAAGAAAGGATTCTTCTTCTGAGCATGAAGTGATGCAAAATGATAAGAATAAATAAACTGGTGTCACGTACTGAGAGTCTTCTCAAAACAGAGCCACTTAAAATGGATAGTTACATGGTTTTTTGGGAGTGTTTTTAGGATAATTTTAAATACAAATTTTCTGTCTTCCTTGACAGTGATCTTCCTTGAAACCAACATGACTGCAAAGTTGTCTTTGCCTAAAAAGTTTACTTGGCTCTGGGAAAGTTCTACATATCTCTTATGGTCTCATTGATAATCAAATATCCTGCAGCATCTTCACAGAGGAGATGAATAAGTATGGCTGCTTAGAATAGATTCACATTTTGAAAAGTATATTTCAGTGTCCAGGATTAGGTTTGATTTTGAAGAACATGTTGTGAGTATAAAAGCTCCAGTGTTTACTGCCTTAGTATACGTATTAACATTTCACCTAATCCTATTGAAAAAAAAAATTTGGTTTAAGAGACATGAAAATGACAGTAATTCGTATAAATTCAGCTTGAAAATTTCCTTGGGAAAGCTGTGCAGTACACACAGCTCAGTATTTTGATTTGAAGGGAAGGCATGTCAGGTTGCAAGTCTATAGGTCTAATAAAAACCTTTCCCAAGATGGTCAGTGCCAAAGAAAATTAATTATGAAGTTATGAACAGACCTACATGCTGCAGATAATTTCATTAAAGTCTTCTGAGGTTTCTTTTTGTCACTGAAATCCTTTATCAGCAAAGAATAACAATATCCTTGTAAAATCTTCATCTCAGGCTGGGAAAAAGCTAAAAAAGTAATGGGAGTCATAGGGATGCTACTGGGGTTCACCAGAATTATAATCAGGTAGCTGTTTAGCCTTGTCAAAGCTGCAGTTTTTGTCTTCATTATCAGTAATAGCAGTATAAAATAAAAAGCTATAAAATCCTGTCATTTGAAAGTTCAAAGATGTAATCATCAGCATTACAGTCACCTTTTTTAAAAGCAACCTTAACATTTATTTTCTTCTCTTACGTTTCCTGCACACCTCTGTATGAATGGATAGGTGCTCACTGACAATAACCATTACCATACAGTCTTTTTGATTTTTCCAGAACTCACTGTTTATTACCATACAATCTTTTTGATTTTTCCAGAACTCGCTGTTTATTACCAATGTGCACAGAATTTGCTCCAAAAGCAAAAAGAGTAATTTAAAGTCATGAGGTTTGAAGGGATGTATATTTAAGACTAGAAAGAATTCAGATTTTTTTCTTAATGAGCTGTTCCTTAATTAGAATATTTGTACTTTGCTGGGACAGTACATTTCAGAATTGTGTCTTATTTAAGGTTGGATATACTCTTGTTATGACCATGCAAATGTCTCATCATGAAGGCATTGTAGAGATAGCATTGCAACACTGACACATAAAAACCTAAAATTATAATATGCTATCAGTGACACCTAAAATGTCTCTGATATTACAGGTAAATTAGGAGATATAAGACATAAACATGTATAGCTATAGGTATGTACAGACATACTTTAGTATGACTTTTACAAAACTGAAATCTACAACCAAAGTGTTTTCACTTCCTTTTCTCTTTTGCTTTTTTAATAGAAATAAGGAATGGAAATTTGAAAGCCATTTTAGGGCTGTTTTTCAGTTTGTCTCGGTACAAACAGCAGCAACATCATCAGCAACAGTACTACCAGTCCTTGGTGGAGTTACAACAGCAAGTCCCTTCAACTCCAGCTGAAATCAGCCAGTCCAAAACGCACCAAGATATGCAGTCAAGGTAGGTTAAACAGTTATTTTTCTCAGGTCTAAAAGCTTTTTATTTTTCTGTTCAAAAAAGATAAAATTTTGTTTAAAAAATAGGCTATTTAATTGTTTTTTAGCTATTTACACAGTGGTTTCAATGTGTTTTTTGATAGTAAGCCCAGATTTCTTGGGAGTAAAGTTAGAGTGAGTGCAGAGAACAATACCAATTAGTTTAAGTTCCAACTTTAGTTAATTGTTAGCCTTTCTTTGACTTTATTATTGATTTTTCTGTGAATTGCACAATAAGAGGCTGCTAGCACACCATGTGGTTAGTATACTGGTTATTTTCATGTTTTCTTCACATTCCCAATTCCACATGTAAATGAAAAATTTCCAATAATCAACAAAAAAGATGGGGAAAAGGCATAATTAATACTTTCATTTGTTATAAACTCTTTTTATCTCCACACATTCTGGTTTTTGAGGGCCTAATTCTATTCCAATGTTTTGTAGAAGAATTCTTCTCCAATGTTTTGGAGAAGAAATAACCTAAATCTAGTTGGTGTTTTCAAGTGGGCAGTTTTTATTCAGTTTTAAGAAAACAAAGCACTCATTGGAACCCAATAATCGCTGAATTACATTGCTTTCAGACTGTACCTGAAAACATATTTTCAGAAGGTAGTTGCTTGAAGGCCAGTATAGAAGAAGGAGTTTGAAACAGAAATATCTGTTTAAATAGAATGAATATTAACAATGTATATTTTATTGGGGAAATTTAAAAAAAGTCAACTGTAGATCATCATGAAGAGTTTTGTCTGTTGCTTTGTTGGGTTCAGTGTTCAATTTTTTATATCCTTGTTCAAAACATTTTTGTGGATTTACTGAACAACTGTATGTTGAGAGTGTGGTAAATCAATGATCTAGATTGGATTAAAAGTATCAGAATAATATATTGAGATTCTGGTTCTTAATTCCGTTGATATATAAATTACACTTTCATGTATATAATAAACATATTTCTTCTTAAATGGACAAAGCTTTAACACTTCAGCCTGATAGAAATCTGTATCTTGGAACTAGAAATGTTTTAAAAATATATTTTGGAGGGACATGTTGCTAATAGCTTGTTAATTACCGCATTTGATGCAAAAATTAAGATACATGTGTTTGGCTGGGGCATTATGAAGTGAAATGCTTTTATTTTCTCTGCTGCTGAAAATTAATGTCTTTGAAGGTTTTCCCTGTGAAGTATACTATTAACGTGTAATCTAGGAAATTATGGTCAGGTCCTAGAAGAGTCTGACCATTCTCAACATTTTCAAAAGCTGAATTTCTGCTTTATGGAGGATATTTGATACTGCATAAGAGACAATAACATCTTGTTATTCAGGAAATAAGTGTTCACAGCTTTAATCAGGGGAATTAAGAGCTTAGCCAGATTCCTATAAGTACCTTTGGTTACTGTTTTTTGTTTTTAATTTAGTGAAAGAACTGAAATATTTCCTGATTTTATAATTTATCCATGGTGAATTTTTAATAACAAAAACAAATTACAGTGTTCTTTGTATCATGACTATTGCAAGAGTTTGTCCCAATAAGCCTGGATACAGCAGGTTTCTTACTATTTGGATGATGGTGATTCCACATGGTAGGCAAAGTGTTGAATCTTTTATTAAGCTTTCCATTATAATTCCCTGAGATCTCCTGGTACTTCTTCACTTTTTTATTCTTTTCTATTTTGCTATGTTAAAACATGCTTCATTAAGAAAAAGAGAAATTATTCCATGTCCCAGATTGTCCACATTTACGATTTTGTAGTGACGTCTAAGGTGGCTGTAAAAAAATTTCAACTTTCTTCAGTGTGCTCTAAACCTTCCACTGTAATCTAGGAGTTTAAAATAATTTAATTATTTGATTAAATTTATGTTCATAGCTAAGTTTCAGATGTAAAATATTTCTATGCAAAAAATTACCAGACCAAGATTGATGGCATTTTTCTTATTTCTTATCTGTAAACTGAAAGCAAAATTTTTTCTATGTGCTTTCACATACAGAGAAGTTTGATGCTTGTTAATATAAAGTCTGTATTGCCTGAGGGAATATGGTTTCTTCTATCCATATATTTTTCATTTAAGTCTTTAAGGATAAAAAAAGATGCCTACCAAAAACTTTCTCCTATATGAAAATTTTCTATCGTCTACTATAAATTTAAGTACATCTAGTATTATGAGCTCCGAGCAAAACAAGGAGCCCTGGAACTTAGAAACAAACAGAAATACAATTTTTTTTCAATACTAATTTTTTTTTTTATTTGTCAAATTTTGAAGTAATATAAATAAATTAGCATAAAATAATATTTCCCTTCCTAAGAAAAATGGCTACATGTCAAAACAAGTTTTCCACTAATAGATGGGCATATATAAACATCCACTGATGTGAATTATCTCTGGTGGACTTACCAACATTTCTTTTCATAGAAGCCATTTATTTCAAGTAATTATTTCCCAATAAAATAAGTAATTTGAAATATTATTTAAAAATATTTACCTTTCTAGTTTAAAGGTGCTAATGAGTAAATAAAAGCATCTTTTTAGAAAGAAGCCAAAATATGAATTAAAAAATAAAAGATTACTTTGGTGAGATCTATTTTGCCTCTTGCCCACTTTTTGCTGTCTGAAATGTGGGCAGGTAGCTTAAATGATTCCTCAAACTGATTTCTATGATTGCTTTCATGTCAGGTGTCTCAGCTATATATATTACAAATGCCACCAACATAACTGAGCTGGGGGAAGCTCATGGTTTAGAAAGTCCTTAGGAACTCACATGGCTGCTCTATTGGACACTTGAGATCTTTAGATCTTTTTGGCAAAAAGTAGTTTCATGCAGATACTGAAACCTACACATTTCACTGTATGGAGAATTTTGGAAAGTGATAAAATCGGAAGTGTATGTTAATGTACATTCTGCACACTGTCCATATGAAATTTACTCAATAGGTAATCTAACTGCTATCAATCAAAAATGGAGTCATTTTACTTTTTTTCTGAAGTGCTGTTGATAAAACAAGCTGTTTTATCCTTTCATAGTAAATGTTTATCTTAATGCCTATTTATTATTATGCAATTATTGTGCAGGTATGCCATTCTTTATTACCATGTTGCAGTTCTGAATATGTTTATAAAAATTCTTGATTCTTTCTGTTTTCTAACATTTGTAACATAACTGTGGAAAGGTTTGGTATGCAGAAGCCCTAAGGCAGAAAATCCATTACAGTGTATATTTTGGAAAAAATATTTGGCAAATGCACATAACAGAGAGTAGTTTCCATTAAATTGACCTGTGGTCTTTTATTATCTAGAAATAGTTCTTTCAGGTTTTTGAAAGGAACAAGAATTATCTTATTATTATGGCAGAAGCCAGATAATGAATATAGCTGCTAACACTTGAATGGGACATTTGTCTTTTTTCAATAATGGCAAAATGCTTCCAAACTAATTTGAGTAAATTTTCAAGGGTATTTTGAAAATCATCTTCTTACACCATGGGTATTTTATTTCACTGGAAGACTCACATGTATTTACTTTGCATATTTACCTGAGAAATGAGGATGTCTTTTTGATGCACTCTGTACATTTAAGTGCATTTGATATCCATGTGCTTGTATGTGTGCCTATATGTAAGTAAAAGAAAAATATATACATTGAAAAAGGTGGGTGATTTTATAGATGATACATTTTCTTAAATCTTCAGTAATCAGTGACATATAAACTATGTCTTAGTTTATATTAATAACTGAGGTTATTTTAGGTTACAATATTCTGTAAGAAAAGTTATCTTCTTCATTGCTTCCAGGTAATGTATACTAAGCATATTGTGTAATGTCAACTTTATTTCCTAGGAGGTAAAAAGCTATTGTATTTTCTTTATTAAACAAATAAAAGAAGGCAATTCCCTTCACTTTTTCCAAGAGAAATATAGATTATACATGGGAGAAGGAAATACCTCTGAGAAGTCACACTGAAAATGGTCAGATAACAGAGGCTGCTGAAGACCAAGAAAGTTTGGCTTTGTATGTGCAGGGCTAGCATCTCACTCTCCTAATTTAAAAGGCTGGTCCTGCTGGTGATGGTGGTGATGATGGTACTCATCCCCATTTCCAGGTTATGATGTCCTCAGTAATGATCAATGTCTGTGATCATTACCACATCTGAACATTTCCATGTGCCACTGAAGACAAGCTACTTTATACAGTGTTTGAGCCCTTTGTCAACAGAAACTGAAACAGGCACCAAATTATATTAGGTCTCTACAGGTTTCATACACAGGCTGTTTTGCTAAGAAGCCCTGGGGGAAGGGTGTAATCAGAATATCACAAGGCTGGACAGGTTAGATTTGTGCAGAAATGGGGAATTCAGGAGACTGATCCAGGGGGCTGCTTGTCCTCATGTGACTAGGAGACAACACAGAGAGGAAAGTAATTAAACCAATTTCTGGAGGAACCTCTCTTTCCTAAGTGCAAAGTTAGCATGGGAGGATGGTGAACCTTCTTTTACAGGCTCCTTACAAAGTTATCCAAAATCGGTCAGTGTGGCAGTGCTTTAACATTCCTGTTCCCTAGTAAGCTGTCTGTGACCAATGTCAGAATTGTGAAAGTTGTGCATACAGAAGGCAAGCAAGATTCTTCTTGTGAAAGAGTATTATTTGCCTGTCTAGTCCTATGGCCAACAGCAACATTTCAAATTAAATGTAAAAGGAAGGAAGGAAGTTGATTCATGGTAAGTGAAATTGCCTTGCAAAAAGCATACATTCTTTATGGAAGATCATACTTTTGTACCAGTAATTATAAAAACTCTGAAATTATTAGACTGTTAGTGAAAAAATCTAGAGTAAATAAATAGTAACCAAAGACAAAGAATAGTTTTAGATGTGATTTCTGATTTCTTTTTACCCTAAAATTTCCTGTATTCTTCCATGACTAACTGTGAGAACTGAATATTTCAAAATTTGAAGTTGGCATTTCACTCTTTCCTTATGACTTTATTGCAGCTCTGAGATTTATTTTTAAAAATACAGTGCTGGTGGCCTTATTTATATCTGTCAGTACAGATAGATGACAACAATGGCTACATTATATTTTTATGCTTCGCTTTGGTAGTGGATTCCATTATCAGAGCAATACATCTCTGGTGATGATCTTTCAACCACCCAGATACTAAGAGAAAACATATGTGGATGAAAGAAGTTCTGTCTCATTTACAGATTAGACAGTAACTGGTTTCAGTAAGCTGTCAGAAAAATTCCCCTAGATGGAAAAACTATTTTATCATGTACAGGAATGATGAGCACAGCTTGAGGTCCAGATGGATTTTATTAAATTTGTTATATTAAAAGTGCACCCTGGTTTTCTTGAGCATATAAACAAAGTTAGGTAGCTGATTTCTGCGGGCAGTTGCATATATAACTACTGCAAGGAACAGGGTTTCATGTTGCCTGCTGCTCAGAAGTACTAGGGAAGAAATTAAGCCTGTTGGACGCAGAGCTTGTGCTTTGTGAAATACAGTAATGAAAATGCAGTGCTTATGATTATGAATTGAAATAGATCCATGTCAGAATAGTGGGAATCTGCATGGCAATCTTGATTACATCACTCTGTTTAGAAAAAGGCCTTCATTTAAATATTCTGAAGGTTTAAAATATGGTTACAGCAGTCTACACCAAGTGTGTTGCACTGACGTAGGCTGGAAAATGGAAGATGTACATGGTTGTGTATGTTTCTTGATTAATATATGGGAAAGGAATGAAAAAAGTCCCTTTGCTGTCCTTAGCTCATGCCATTGCCAGTCACTTGGTTTTGTTGAAAGGAAAGAGGCAGGTAGTTCCTGCTTTTCCCACTGTGGAATCATTACCAAATCACAGATTCTGAAGAGAAGAAAAATTAAGAAAATATTTCTTCTTTCTGTTCTCTTTTTGTTAGTAAGGGTCTAAGTGCTATTAATCCAATCTGATGTATTTTTATATGTCTGGGAGATAATGCAGAATGAGTTGCTGTATGTGATTGTTCCAGGATTTGCAGGAAGCTGACCTTTAAATGGCCCTTAGGTATTTAATTTTATTTTAACCTTTTATTTTACCTTGCAAATCAGCTGTGGCTCTATTTTTTACTACTCCCCAAAGATGCAATCATTACAGTCCTCAAGGTTCCAAATCACAGAAACTTCAGAAAGGAAGCTTTTTCATTATATTTGTCCTGAAGTCCAAGTAAATTAAGCATTAGTGTGTCTCAGTGGCAAATGACTAACCTGTCTAATAACCTTCACTTAGAAAAGATAGAACAAAGCATTAGTAAGAATGTATTTCTTATATACTTCTTCCATGTAGCCCATCCTTCTAAGAAGATATCTAATAGTATTTCTTCAGTTTAAAATAATGAGGGAAAAGGTGTTTCAAAGTGACATTCAGGTTCTAAAATAAATGGTCTTTTCTATAGTTATAATGCAGCACTCTAGCAGACTATTGCATGCCTAGAGAGAAAATAAAAAATGCATATTAAAAAGCATTTGTAGTCTCTCAATAGCATTTCAGATTTTTTTAAACTGTTCATCCTCTATTGACCATTTCACCACCAGTCCTTCATAAACTGCTTGAATCTTTTACCTTCTTAGCTATTTCTGTGGCCTGGATCCTTCAAACTTGTCCTTTACTGATTGGTATCTCCCATTGTTTGTTGCACAGAGTTTTTTCTCCTTGCAAAGTACCTGATGTATGTCTGAACACTTTCTTTAGGAAACTGTGGCATGCAGTTACCCTGGGTTCTTCTGTTTATAAATTACCTCTGTTCAAGAACAATATTTTTTCCCTCCTTTTCTGCTGTTTACAGTTCAAAATGCATCTGTCATCTTTTCTCATTATCTGTTCTTGCAGTTTTAAATCAGTTTAGTGGAAATTTTCATTTTGTATATTTCAGATATTCTCATTGTCTGGCCTGTGTCACCCTTGCCACTCATTACTATTTATATGTCAGTTTTGAATGCACTTTGGCCATAATTTTCACTGTTTCTAATCCAGATCATGTGGAATTTAATGGGAAGTGCTCCATTCATCCTTGTAGCACTTGAATCCAATCTTAGACATATTTCTTTCTGAATGAATAGAAGCTTTATAATTATTTTCCCTTCAGACATTCTTTGTTGCTCTACCCTCACTTTCTACTGAGATTTATTAGACCTTCTCATTCTCTGAAAATGAAATCTGATGCAAATGTCCATACATTTATTACTTTCCAGGACCTGCCACCAGTTTAATTCTGACATCTTGTGAACATTGGAGGTTGCCTATAATTATTTGTATATGGCAAATGAAATTTCAATACATGTATAATGCAAGGGTAGCCATATTAAATTAGGACAGTCTTCATTCTTTTTTTTTGTCTTATGTTAAATGATAGGTAGCAAACCTATTATGAAGCAAAATTTTCTTTCTTTTTTCCTATTTATTCCTTAATGAATTCCTTCATACCAATGTGTGACTCAGACTTTTCCTTGCATTTTTACATTCATTTAAGTCATAGTTTTATATTTGTACTTACTTTCTTTGCTTCTATCAGTCCTTTTTATCATCTATTATATCTTACTATTTTCACAGACTGTGCAACAAACTTCATATTCTACATATTGTGGTTTTCCAGATGTCAGTTAATAAAATAACATTACAGTTGGAAGCTGCTTTGAAGGAGATGACTTTCTTAATTTACCAAAAAAAGCTCCAAAATAAAAATCCATATAAATTCCAAAGAAGCCTAGGCAGCACTGTTTGGCAGTCATTGCCTGTGGAAAATAGATTAAATAGAAATGGAAAAAAAAGGTTTTTTATATTTGGAATTCACCAGACTTACAAGAATTTATTTGTGTTTTGAAAATACTTAAGGGAAAATAGCTGAACTACTGGTAGAATCTTTTGTATTTTCTTTATATTACAAAGCTCTTTGCCATTTTAGAGTCAATGGGGAGACTGAACAAAATGCTTACAAATGTATTTTACTACTGTCAATAGAAACAGTTAACCATGTGATAATTTTTTGACTGATGCAGGTTTATAGCAATCCCAGCCATACATTAGGATGTGTTACGAATGTGGACTTTCTGGAAATCTGTGCAAAGATTCAAGAGATAATTAGAATAGATTTGAAGAAGTAAAAGCATCATACATTTCTGTCATCTCCATTTCCATTTCCTCTAGGAAAAAACTTTATTACAGTTTTATTGTATCAAACTGTGAAGTAGAATGGTGGCATATGATTCTGTGCAGATACTCTGATATAATTCTGTTCTAGTATAAGATCATAAATGGTATGGAGATAAGGTCATAAAATGGTACAGTTGGTCCCTAAGGGCCTAATCCTAGTTCTGGCAGCACACAGTAATCCACTTCTCTAATTTTTTCAGAGAAAAATAATGAGGTTTAAAAGATGGCATTTTAGGTGTGCTAGAGGTTAGGATTAAGCACAGTAGTGAAGTAGCACAGTGTCCTAAACCACAACACACAGTTACTGATGAAGATCCATTTTGTTTCTTTAATGTTGTGGTTCATGTTCTCCTTCATTAAATTACACAAAATACCTATACTACAATACTGGGACTGCAGCAGAAAAGCTATGGTCAGTGTTTATTCATTCTTTTAAAAGGCTCTGTATTCTGCAGGAACATAAATATTGATGCAAAACTGGGTTATCTGCATTTTGGTTTATGAGTTGTGAACAATAGGAAAATATTGAAAACATAATTTTGCTTGTACCTTCAAGCATGAATCATTTGGAGACAGACTGCTTGAATAAGATGCCAGAAGTTCAAAGAGCGGAAAGGAGAAATGTCCAAATAATTTAGAACAGATGACAGGGTATGAGCAAGAACTGCCTGAGCCACAGACATTTCCTCTTGTGAATGAAAAAAAAAGTGTATTTATTTGTTGAATATACAATATTTATCTCTATATTTATCTCTATATTTCTCTATTTATATTTATTTTTATATTTACCTCTATCTGTAGATAATATACCTCTATCTGTAAAATACACATTCATAAATAACATTTATATAAATGTTAAATGTTTATTTATTTATAAAAAACCAAATTGGTAAAGGTATAGATATATGTAGTTACATAGATACATACATGTGGATATGGCCATATATTAATTCACCAAGGCTGGACTAAAAAAGGGAAAAGAAATGTCTGAAAAATATTGTTTGTACAGAAAATCAAGGTTTTTTTGGTTTCTTCCTCAGTGTTCCTTGAAAATACATTTGGGGAATCAGGCATCTTCTACCTGCCCAAACAGTTTGGTAGGATGAGGGCTTGGTAACTTTTGTTCCCTGTGGCATCTTTCCAGGCACACTTGGAATTTGGAGTCAGGCATACCTTAGAATGTTATCTCTTGTGCTTTTCAACCAGTAGTATGATGAGCAACCAAATACAAAAAATTAAAGAAAGAAATTTTTTTTCTTATTTAAGACAAAAACTATTTAAAAAATAGGTGCACAGGGCAACTGAGACCTTCTGGGCAAATTTTTACATTGAAAAAGCTTTCTTTTTAAGCTAGTCTTTTCCAGAGAATTGTTCTAATACAAAAGTCTTGAACAGCTCTGGAGTGCATTCAGACTAGAGACTAAATGGACTTTGTAAGATCAACAGCATATTAAAATTCAAGTATGCCAGTAAGGAAGAAAGAGTTTGATTATGTTCTGCAAAACCCTTTCCCTTTTTCTAATTTCAACATAGTGCATAGCTGGCATTTTAGAACCACCATGTGACTTCTAACATTATAGGAAAATGACAGTGTGATGTAACATGATCCTATTGATCCTTTGGAGGACTTAATAAAAAGTATATGATATTCAGGGTGTCACTGCATGGGTTACTTTTTGAAGACAGAGGTTAAAATATTTTTAGCTTGATTCATGCTCTTTTCAGGTTTATGGAAGGTTCATGGTTCAGCTGTATGTGTTAACCCACTTTCAAGGGTCTGCTTCTTTTCTGGCATATTGTATGGCAACAAAATAGAGCTTCTGGTAGTTTAGTCCAGTGTCAAACAATCTGTTGCCATCTTTCTGCATAGAATCATAGAATGATTTAGGTTGGAAAAGACCTCTAAGTTCATCAGGTCCAACTGCTAACCAGTACTGCCAAGTCCACCACTAGAACCTATCCCTAAGTGCCACATAAACTCATTTAATATTGTAGCCTACATTGATTTCCTAGTCTCCTCTACACCTTTTAGGACCTTTCCATAACTGTGCCATGCCTGCAAATGAATGACCCTTGCCAGCTCCCCATCCTGATGGAGCATGGTGCACAGGTCCCCAGTGCAGCTGAGTGCTGCACAGCCATGTGGCACCGTGCAGAGCCCTGGCACAGTGCAGCCACTCAGCGCAATACACACCTGGGGTTCTCCATCAGCACCTCGGGCTCAGCACCTTCACTGTTCTTTCTTCTCAGCTACCTCTGTGCTGAACTGCCTTTCTGGGCAGTCTCAGGATGTTTATTCCATTTTCTCACAGCAAATGAAATTTCCCAATTGTCACCATTTCATATCTACTGTGTTGACTACTGTTTCCCTGGTTTGTAAATCAAAATATTGCTGGAAGACAGAGTCCATATTATTTTTGTAGAGTCCAGATTATTTCTAAGATTTCAGATGCTTATATGCCATTTTACCTGATTTGGACAGCATTTACTTCACTTCCCCTTTGTGTTATTTGGAAGAGGAGAGTTAAGCATGATTTCTGCTCCTGTGTACATGGTGTAGATGATTGCTGGTATGAGTATTATAACAGTGGAAATGGTCTTGTAGACCCTGAGAAATGGTAGTAAACACCTGAGAACAAGAAGCCTTAAAAATCCCCCTTTCCAGCCCTCTGACAAGTAAATACTTCCTTATCCTGAATGCTGTAGCATTAAACTGGCACTGTCTGATATGTTAAGATCCATTTACTGCTTTATTGCAGACACACACTTATTATATCATGGTGTGGATTTTTAAGCATTAAAATTAACTGTTTTAAGCAAAATGGGTTTATTTTCCTGACTGACAGATACTACCCACAGACAATTACCTGGTAGGGTAGAGGGCAGTATATAAGTATTTGTTCATACATTTAGAAGAGTGGGTAGACTAAAGCCTAGTCTGAAACAGCATTGCAGTTCACATCCATGAAAGTGGGCCAGCAACTGGGACATGCATCCATGGAAAGCTTTCATTGGCTCAGCACATCCAGAGCTAATTAACAAGGAAAACCTAAAGTCATTAGACCTTGATGCAGCTGCTTTATGAGTTAAATTCTCTTTTTGCCTTTCTCTTGTCACATTCCTTTGGAAAATGAATTTAATCAGTCACAGCGGAAATCATGCTTTACAAACCATGTTTTACTGACATTGACACTTTCATCAATTCCTGTCAAGCCTGTCTGGAAAGTTTGAAAGTAGTCTATAGGCTAATATTTCATGAATTTGCTAGTGGATAGAGTCCCAAATAACAGCCACAGAAGGGGAAGCATTCTAGCAAGCATTATCAGATAGGTATTTTATGTATTTATTGCTATTAAAAATATGTGGGGTAGTTTTAAGACCACTGAGATTAAGGGTTTTGACCTTTCAGTTTACTCTTGAATGTATTGTTTGAGGTAGAAATGCTATGATACACTAAGGCACTGCAGCCTACTCACTCTTTTTTCCCATCTTACATTCTGTGTTGATTGTACTGTGCATCATTCCACCTTTTACAGCATAAATGCACAAAGGTTTTATGTGACAACAATTTTTCTCACAAATCTCTTATTTTAGTCAATGCAGATAACCAGCGATTCATTTCTAGATTCCTTCAATAACCAGCGATTCATTTCTAGATTCCTTCATTTTAAGTATGTTGGAAAAAAAACATGAGAGAAAGATCTCATCAAAAGATGGACTGTTATGCCAGGCACAAATGTAGCAAATTCAGTAAAACAACCTACGTCACATTTGCATCATAAGTCCAGACATTATTAAGAAATATAGCTGTGAAATATAATTCAATGTACTAAAAACTAGATTGATAAAAATATATAAAGTGTGATTATTATGGAATTATTTTGGTATTAATATAAGTAATATATTATATTAAGTGATATTATATATTATAATATCCACAGAAGCTATGGTCATATAAAAAAGCAATTTTTCAGTGTTACTCTGAAGATATATGTCAGACAATTGAATGATGCTTTTACATATTGAATGATTCCTTTCTGCCCACTTAAGACTGAAGTATTCTCCTTACTTTTATATTCAAATGCAAATACATATATTACATCATATGTAAATGTGCCATTTTTAATTGGCAGGCTCAAACCCTTTGTTGGGGTTTAATTTAGTAAAGTAGCAATAATCTTGCATTTCATTGCAGTCTCACATTGTCCCTTGGTTTGTGCCTTCTTCTCACCCCTTTTCAGCACTCCAGTGCTAAGGAAGGGAAGACCTTTCTTACCTGACAGCTTCTCCCATCCGGTTTGCACTCAGGTCTGGCTCTTCAGTGGCCTGTCAGAAATTGCTTAACACTCTTCTGGTAGACTCAACACCACCAGGTGCTTCTTAAAAGTTCTGCTAGTCTATAAAGCTGGGACTAGAGCACTGTGGTTTCTGCTGCTACTCAGAAGAATTGCTGGAAGATACAGAACTCTGAGAAACAAATGAAATCTGTGACTATCAGAGTTTCTGCTTCCTCAGTTGTCCATGACTTCCCTAACAATTCAAGGAATTTGATGATGTGATAGCACCTGGCTTAGGCACCTCTCTACAGCCTTAGACTGTGTGGATGCCAAAGGATGCACCTGTCTGTGAAACTGAAATTACCTGACAGAAATCTGTACCTTGGCCATACATTTGACATATCCCCTATGCAAATGTCTAAAAGATTAGAGGAAATAATTTTCTATCTAATCATGCCAGGTTGTTGGGTGTCAAAAGGAACATAGAGCTTTTAGCCCTGTAGCATAGCATGTTTTCTGTTGCAGAAATGCTACTTGGATGCCTTAACAGACAAAGGTGCATTTTCCTATGAATTCCACAGTGAGTCTAAGCACATGTCTGGGCTTCCTTAATGCAGCCTCTGCGTCATTGCCTGGGTCATTGCATACATGACCTGCACTGCAATAGTAATAAAATTTGCAACAGGGTGCTACTTCCATATAGCTCTACTGTCAGGAGGGTCACCTTGCTTTAGTGGGATTTTTTCTGAGTCCACATTGAATTTGGTATAGCAAATGTGTTCTTAAGAGCCCCTCTGAGAATCCAGTCAGGTTGCTGGAGAGACGAGTAGGAGTGTACTTGTGCTTAGTGCATTTCATGGGGGAAAAAAAAAGCAGCACAATGTTTTGAAGTTCACATTTTGTGTGATTTGAGCTATACTTCAGGAATTCAGTCACTGTGGAAATTTACTCACTTTTTCTATTCATAAGATAATTTCTAGCAAATGAGACATTTTATAACAATATCCATTATTTCATAACCTGTTCATTTCATCTCATAAAAATCTGTATGTTTACATTGTTTCATATTGTTGCCAGTTAATTTGCATTTTTTATCCATGTTGAATTTGCATTCATTAACTCATCATTTGCTGGTAAGTGTGTTCTTTCTATACATATTCAAAGAAATTCTTTAATTCAATTTCTCTGTTTCTTCTCATACAGTCTCACAGCCAGATATGCAACTCAGTCTAATCACAGTGGAATTGCAACCAGTCAAAAAAAGGCTTCTAGGTCAGTTAAATATCTCTAATTTATTGCTTGTTAGTGATACTCAAGCAAGTATATGCCCATTGATATTTTATCCTTTGGACTTAAGCAGACACTAAACAATGTGCAATTTTTGTTATGTGAGCAAGCTTTGGAATGATGAGCTTTGCCACAGAAAAACCTTGTATTCATTGGCTTTTGGCCAATTGGCTGATTTCTACTATATATTAGCAATATTTCTGGTTGTTATGTATCCTGCATCTTTGTATTCTGCATGTAAAATATTGGATGTGAGGGATTAGTTGGTGATTTTAGTGCTCTGTACTTTCTGGCTCAATTCCTGACTTTAGTCATGAGTGAAAAGAAGTTTGGGAGTCCACCCCAGTTCCCACTAGATGTTTTGCATTTATAGCTTACCCACCTGAAAGTCTGAGTTCACAGAGTCAAGTTTACACAGAAGCAAAATAGAGCAGAAAAAAAGAATGACTTCCAAGACTTCTGCTCCATCAAGAAGAGCCTGCACACAGTCCCCATGAATGAGAGGCTTTTTTTTGGCAGTGAATTTGACAGAGCTGTGTGTAGGAACTGATTTGTTTCAGATTTTGTCAGTACTTTTAGTCTGTCATTTCCATGAGCACTAAAATCTACAAGCCAGATTATAGAAGAAAGAAACTGAGGTCTAAAGCTTACTCTTTTTTTCTAGCTTTTTTGGTTTTTTTTTGAGGGGGGATAATTAATGTGTTCATTAATTATACCTTTGCATTACAGTTCATTGGTGTGACCAATGAACTCTAAGCTGCATAATCTCCAATAAAGATTGCGTTTTGCAGTATGGAACACTAACACAATGTGTGTTGCTGGTGATAAGTTGAAATGAGCTATACCACGGTCCAGTTGCTTTGCACCTGCATTTATAGGTCTTCGTTTTCCTTATTGCTGATGCTCCTGTCTTGTCCACATTCAACTTGTCAAAGTTAACAGTCTTACTGTCTAATACTTTAAATCTGTGGCAGTGTTTCCGAAGCCTGTTCAGAGGTATGTGACTTGTCCCTTATTTGTTATACTCTTCTTTGCATTTCCTTAGCTGCTTAACATGATTCTGCAAGAGCAATTTAAAACCTGAATTCAATTAAGAAAGTCAGCAGATGAGGTAAACTGGAAATTTTGCAGAGAAAATGACCTCATGCATAATGTGCTTATTGTGGCAAGTTCTTGAATTCTGGCATACAGAATATATGCAGAACTATTTTGTATTTTAACAGAACAGATGCGCTTCTAGTGTTGCACATGCCTTTTCATTGCTTTTGTCATTACCTCTGACAAACGGTCTCAGAGCTCTTACTGCCTGTCAAATTAGGGTAATGAGAAGGAGCAAATGGATTTTTAAGTTTGTTTTAGTGCATTCCTCAGGGAACAGAAGATCACTTGAATTCACAGGTCACGGCAAAGGTTAGCACGCGCACCGCTGCAGAGCAGAGGCAGTCTGCTCTGGGCTCGGCACAGAGACAAGCAGGACAGGCTGGCAGCCAGAACGAGCCATGAAAATAACCAATGGATTAGCTCTCTGAGGTTTAAACTGGTAAAGAGACTATGGAGTTGTTTACAAATGTTTGCAAATGAAAATTTAAGTTATTTGAACATTTCTGTATGCTAGTGTATTAAACAAACAAAAAAAGTTTTGAAAAAATTCGATGTTTTGTAATTTTTTGTAATGTGATTTTTTTCCTTCCTTCTAATGCTGCTCTTTTATAATAATGTGAAACTAACAGAATTTGATAATTCTGGTAGAATTTGCACTGCCATTATTAAAATCATTCCAATAAGCAAGAAGCAGAAGAGAGATGCTGTTCTCTGGCAAAATCCTATGACTGATTTGAGCAATTAATTTTATGTAAGAAATAACAAAACTAAAAAGGAGTGGGTTTGCCTACAAAGGTGCTTCAGAAAGTTTAGAGTAGGCATGTATTAAGGAATCTTACAGCACAAAAGAAATCTAAAAAGATGCAGGCTTACACATGCCAGAAACAACAAGAATCTACATTTTTTTCCTTAGTATAGCCACATAGTAAGGTTCAGATGGTGGCAGCAAATACTAAGAAATGAACTGTATCGTCCACATTATATACTTTATCTAAAAGGTATAAATGCATCTGTATCATCTAGATAAAATACGTATTTACAATATTTTTCATTTAAAATAGTAAGGAGGAAGTATTTTAGTCAATAGCCTTCTGAAAAATAACTGAAGAAGATAACCAAAAAGTCAAACACAACTGTGAAAAATTTAATGAGATACAAAATATTTCTTGACTATGTATTGCTGTGCTTTCTAATCTATTTCTTTAATATTTCCTCTCCAAAAGTGACATATTAGTAAAGGTTGATACTGCACTTTAATATTTGTTAGGGTGAATCTGTTTTAGCAATGTTAATGGCAAATGCAAAGCATCTTCTTACATGTCTTGTGACTCTAGAAAGCATCTTTTTCCCTTTTGTGTGCATAAGGATAAGTTTAAATTTTCATTTGTGGAGTCTAACTAATTTGAATCCTCCTGTTTGTTGTTGCTTCCTGAATTCCTTGGGTTTAGTTGGTTTGAAATTGTGATCTGATATTTGCACACTGTCTCCACTATATGTTGTATTACATAAAATTAACAGATTTCTCACTGGTTCCTGACTGATTTTGTCACCATTCCAGGCTTCCAGGACCCTCAAGGGTGCCAGCTGCAGGCAGCAGTACCAAAGTCCAGGGAGCTTCCAATTTAAATCGGAGAAGTCAGAGCTTTAACAGCATTGACAAAAACAAGCCTCCACAATATGCAAACGGAAATGAAAAAGGTAAGGGATTAAAGTTACTAAATTTACTCTCCGTTACACACAAGAAGGAAAAAAAAAAAGAACCTTCCACAAGGGTCAAAGAAGAGAATGTAGTATTTAGACTTGGTAAGGAATACCTATGGGAATTGGGGCCTGAATTAGGGCTTTTGCTTCGGTTGGGATTTAAGTTCAGATACAAAACTTTCCAGATGTTTTAATC
The DNA here is from genome assembly GCF_051311805.1 of Agelaius phoeniceus. NCBI lineage: Eukaryota > Metazoa > Chordata > Aves > Passeriformes > Icteridae > Agelaius > Agelaius phoeniceus. The sequence goes on along the minus strand of NC_135269.1, from coordinate 35,689,219 downwards.
ATATTTTATCAATTTTTGATGCAGGGTGACTTTTACAAAGTAAAAGTTAATCTGTATTGGATGCCTGTAATTTTATTCTATATAAAAGTCTTCTCTTACCCAAAGGAGTACTGCCATCATTTTCAGGGGACTTGGCACCTTAGCCTCTAATGGAGAAGAATCAGAACATTATATTTGCATCAGAATGTTACATGTATCTATTCTTTCAGAACCTGACCTAGTGTGTGTATAATACTGACTAAAGGATTGCAAGTGAAATGAAATTTTGCAGGGATTTGGAGCAGCCATTGTGACAATGAGCTGAGCACCCTGGGTCTTTCCGTTTCTGTCACCCTGTTTTCCTGGAAAATGTGCCTCTTCAGGCTTTATCTCAAAAAGAATAATGCAGAAATGCAGCTTTCTGAGTTGTGTAACTAATCCATCCCCTTCCTCCCCTTCTTTTTCCCTTTGTGTAATGAACAGCATTTTATTCATATCTCTGGGTTAGAACCGAGTTGAAAATGATACAATATACATAGTACCCGTTTGCATCCTTGGGGTCTGTGGGAGGAACAAGTATGCAATGAATGTTCTTCATCCAAGCAACAGGCAGCTATCCAGATTTTTTTTACAAAACTCTGATGACCATGCTTTGCCCCTAGCTGTATCTGAAGATATAAAACCATCCTTTCAATAGTTATTCCTTTATTTTTACTATCAGGATAGAATGTTTCACGTAGTTCTGTAGTGGGTTTAATTTTATCAAGGAGTTGTTTGTGTCAAGACATCCAATCTAAAACTAGAAAAAGATCAGTGTGAAAACTGAGCACACACTGTATAATTCACAAATACGATAGTGAAGTTATGAAGCAGGAGATGTGGCTCCTTGAGTGAAGGTATGTATAGCAGTTTAGGTTTTCGAATTGCTTCATAATGTTGACATGTTTGCTACTGAAATATGTGAGAATGAAATGATTCAAGGTGAGACATGAATGTACATAATATTCTTAGCTCATTACTTGGAAACTGTCTTTTGACTGCTAAGATTTGCATTGCATTGTACATGTATGTGACTTTTTGCATGATGTATTTCTTTACTTCCCCATTTTTTACAGCAGAGAATGAGAACCTCGATGAGGTTTTTACTGAAGTCACCACTTGCAAGAGGATAAGGAGTGGCTTTTTTTGTAAAGTCAATCAATTAATTTTACAGAGAATAGAAAAAGTAATGCTGCCTATCTACAGACTACTGTATTTGATATGTTTCCATGTGGTTTTTTTTTCTATCAAAACAGCAGAATAGATGAAGAAAAATTAATTTTACATGATAATGAAAGATAAATACAAGTTTGTTTTAGGGTATAAAGCATAAGTTCATTAGAGAAAATGACTGCTGTGAATGCAAGGGTAGCAAAGTGAAATTCTTTCATAATATCCTGATAGAACAGAAGAACTTGTATTTGAGTGTGCTATGCTCTACTTTTCCTAAATAGGAAAACAACCATACCATGCTATATTTTAAACTTAGTTACTACAGTGACTAATTTTTGAATATTACGATGAGATTTCCGGGTACTTTTTTGATATTTTTTAAAGTATTTTAGGATGTTCTATAACTTGAGATTTTTGAAGAATTTGTTTAGAAACAAACTTCAACCTTTACAATAGTAATAATATAAAATAATATAAAACCCATCTTTTTAAAAAATAGTGCTACCATACAATAAGAAACTGCTTGTTTCCCTACAGTACGTCAGAAATAGACCTTATATTTAATTTTTACTTCTGATGCAGATTCTTGGAGCAAGATCACTTTACCAGCTGTTTTTGAATACATGCACAGTCCATATACCCTAATTTCTAAAACAGATGACTTGTGCTAATTAAATAGCTGTTAGATATTGGGACCATCAAACCTGTTCAAGGACAGACCACTGTTGTTCTGTTCCCTGCTCTACACCTTCCTCTATGTGCAGTAAGGAGACCTCAGAAAATACATACAACATAAGATTTTTTTTTTTAAATCCAGTTATAGTTAGTACTTGTAATCCATTCCTGCGTAACACGGTCCCTCATTCACAGGGGGGAATGGATATGTAGTTACAGAGTTAAAGGAGACCTGAAGGTGATCCAAAAGAAGTGATATAATACTAAATACTAATCTTATTTAGTATTCCATTATTTAGTCTCTCATTGATATGATCTCCTTAAAGCATTGCTTAGGGAGTAGTTCACTCAGTAAGAAACCTGGCTCCCCTGAGCAAATGCAGGTTTGCTCTTTATGAAGCAGAACAGCGTTCACCAACAGTCCTGATCCATTGTATGACACAGGTAACTGTGTGTAGATCTGGTTAGGTCTGAAACACAGAATGCACCAGGACATTAAACAAGCCATTAGCTGAAACTTGTTTGTGGAGCTTTAGTGCAATTCTTTTTTTTTTTTTTTTTTTTTTTCCCCTGGACTTTGCAGCTTACAGATCAAAGAACATGCATGCTTTTCAGGCGTCAGATTTATCTGCCTCTGATTTAATAACATAAAGTTAAAAATAAAATGAGGAAAATGAAACTGTTTTAATGAAATAATTACTCAGATTGCTAATAAGGTAAAAAACCAGTACATTTTGAGTACAGCAAAGAAATAATGTAATTCACACATTTTTAAAACAAATCTTTATCCCTTAGATCTTTGAAACAGTGTATTGAAGCACTGATGAAGGTCTCCATGTCATGGCGTTGTATATCCAGCTTCTAAATATAATTTAGTGATATAAGATGGTGTTTCTGTTTTCTCCAAACTCAGTTTTAACAGTATTTGGTTATTTTGCCCATATGAACTGTGAGAAACTCTGTCCTGGAGCTCTATGGTGTGATGATGCTGATGCAAATTGTTCATCTCTGGCCAGTATGTACATCTATAGCTAGTTTGTGTATGTTTCTTCTGGTGCCCCTCTTTTTCCAGTTATTCCTGGTGCTGTTCTCCTCTTGTGCTGATAAGGGGTAGCTACTTCCTCATGGACAGCTACAAAGGGAGAGTTGAACAAGCTGAATTCTTTTAATCTCACTAGATAGACCTCCCATTCCTTCAAACATTCTTATAGCAACCCTTTGCAACTCACATTTTCTACTAACCTTTTTTATTGTGACTGGCTAAAAGTGGATAATCTGGACACCTGCCTGCAACAGAATATTTAGATTATCGTGAGTAATTTTGCTGCAGTGGAGGAGCTGTTGTTAAGAGGTTGTCTTCTCCAGCAGCATAGAACACAGTCAAGGTCACAGATGAGAAGACAAAGGAGATTGGTTATGTACTGGGCCCAAGTGCAACTCTTCACATGTCCTTTATTTTTTCAACAGCCTATGAAAAGTGGATTTGAAAATGTCCATTCAGTCATCATGGTCTTGCTGTGTTATGATTGAAGTTTCTCTTTTTGCATTAAATACCTGAGGGTGTTGTGTTTCTGCTGTGGTTTTACAGTGGAGGTTGTGCTCTGAAGCACTGAGTTCTCAAGCAGAATGCAAAACTGTTTTCACTAGAATCTGACTGTGCATCTCAGAAATAAGGGGTTAAGCCCAAAACAGAAGACAGACTGGTAAAATTTAGTATACAGAAATATCAAATCCTTTTCATAGGTTGGGTTCACTCTGTCTCAAAATCACCACAAGGTGGGGACAGGTTTCATGTAATGAGCAGCTAAAGCCAAGCCCAATTGAACACACAGAAAGCAGTTAATTGTGTGCAGCTTCAAGTAATGCATTTGTGCTGGAGGTGGGGACAGAATAGATCTTTTAATTCCACATCTTTAAACATACAGACAGGTTGTCAATATTTCTTGAGGGCATGCAGTTCACATTCCTTGCAGAAATATTAAAGTTGCCCTTTAAACTGAAGATTAATGACACGCTAAAATTCTCTGAAATTTTTTGTTGCTGTTTATGGTTTGTGACATAGGGATCAAATAAATACAGTCCAGGAACCTGTATTTTTTTGTTATATATGTAGCAGAACAAGCTGCTGTCAAAACAGTAAATATTCTTCTTTTTACATTTTTCCCTCAATGAGTTCAATATTATACAGCTGAAATATGGCAAGGCAGGCATTCTTCTTTTTAATCAGAACACTTTTTTTTTTTTTTTGGTAGTAAAACTAATAGGCTGAAGCCATAAATATGTAACATAACTAATACAACAGAACATAGTGGCATCACACTGTTCACAGATTGTTACATGTATTCTGCATTAGCTTTGCATATTCTTATGGTGAATTGTTCTTCTGCAAAACTATTGGTATAGCTTAAGACTCCAATCCTCCCGTGTATTTAGGGCTAGCTTAGTGCAAGGCAAGATGTAGGCAAGTACACACCCACTTTTGAGCTATCAGCCGTGTGGCTGACTCCTGGTATAAATTAAATTTTAAAAAAAGAAAACCTGAGGGCTGCAGTAATTTCCAACAGCTGTGGTTGGCCCCAGGCTCTCTTACAGCATCTGAGGCTCACTAGATGAGAGCAGGGGCCCAGCCATAATTCCTGCCTTGGTCCCAAGGGATCAGCTATAGCAGCTGCCTACCAAAGGTGCTCCATGGTGCAAGCTGGAGCTTGGGAAATTGGCTGTAAGTAAGCCTGTCACAAAAAATACTCTGAAGCAAGCTTTACCTGTAAAAGTTTCCTTGCTTAGAACAGGACTTGGCAGAGCTGCATGAAACCTTTTGTGAAGGTGGAATGAGCTCATCTACAGAATCACAGAATGTGCCAGGTTGGAAGGGACCACAGTGGGTCATCTGGTCCAACCCCCCTGCTCAAGCAGGGTCATCTCACAACACACTGAACATGAGTTCATCCACATGGTTTTTAGTATCTCCAGTGATGGGGACTTTATAACCTCTCTGGGCAATCTGTTGCAGTTCTCAGTCACCCACACAGTAAAGGAGTTCTTCCTCATATTCGGGTGGAACTTCCTGTGCATCAGGGTCTTCCTGTTGTCTCTTACCCGATTGTGAGAGACAAGACTGAGAAAAGCCAGACTTCACACCCTCCCTCTAGACACTTGTATACATTGGTGAGGTCCCCTCCCAGTCATCTTTTCTGAAGGCTGAATTGGCCCAACTCTCCCAGCCTATACTTGAAGGAGAGGTGTTCCACTCCCTTCATCATCTTTGTCACCCATGTAGCACTGTGGCATTTGCATACCAGGCTGAGATGCACACAAAAAAATAGCTGGGCAGATGGAATTATATAGCATCAATTAAGGTGGAGGTGGTTTGCTTAGTGGAACTAGTTACTAATAGAGTTAAGCAAGTAAAAATTTTACTTGTTGTCATATTACTTTTATTCAGTCTATTTTTTAATATTTTTCAACTAGAACTTCTTAATGCTATTCAGACCAGTAAATTTTGCTATGTTTTCGTTCTCTTTGTTAAAGGAAAAACAGCTTAACTATCAGTATTCTTAAAATTCTGCCTTTCCTGAATGTATTAGCAGACTTCAGACTCCAGATGGGTAGTTGAATCTTTACTTGAGGTTTAGGGCTGAGACTGCAAAAATGAAAGCAATGCATAACTTCATACTCTGTTCTGAAGGGGCAACTGTCCTCAGCATTCTCACCTACGATATTATTCAGACAGGGGTGCCCCAAGGTATCACATACTATGTGTATATGCAAAGCATCAAGCACTGTTTTTGTCATTACACAAACTATATTTGAATTGTATGTTTCATGGGCTTTTTGTAGTATAGAATTCAATATACTATAGACCAGCTTACATCTAATTCCCCAGCAGTCCTAATACTGAATGTCACGGCAAGATGCATCCAGTAAAAGAGCATGTCAGCTGCTGAAATAGCTGTGTACCACATGATTTGATTGCTATTACTGCTTCATTTCTCTGGTGTTTCAGGGTGATGGTGTTTATATACTCAGATATGTCTTGGGAATCTGAACTTCATACAGAAGAGCTTAACCCTTTCATGCATTGCTCTGTTTTGGTTAATAAGGCTAGATGACAAAAATCACAGCTATTAATTGACATAGTTTGATTATTGCAGAAGGGGCCTGTCATGGTTTGACACTGGCACAATGCCAGTGCCTCCATGAGAATACTCTCTCCCTGGTTTCTGCTGTGAGATGTGACCAGGAATAAGCAAAGCAGGCTCCCACTTAGGAAAAAAAAAATATATTAACTAAACAACAAGGGAAAGGAAAAAAAAAGAAACACACAAGGAAAATGAAAACTTCACAAATACATCTCCTCCTCCTCCCCACCAAATTCCCAATACAATACATCCCCCAAATCATCGACTCTCGGTCCGGCACCACCCTTCAGAATACTCAATCCTCAGTTCATCAAGAGGAGAAGGGAGTCCTTCTTGTGCCAATGGTGACCTCTTCTGACCTCTTCCTTTCATGTCCAGTGCTCTCACCACTGAACACGGACCAGAGCTGCTTCTAGGGTCGACTTTTAAGGATGCTTCATCCCACTCCAAAAAGGCACAGTCTCAACTTTGAGACATCTGTCCCCCCCATATTTTTCACTCCCTGGGCCCGAGGGGTACCCACACCAAACCCTCTTGGTCCTGAGACATTGCCTCCCCCTAGAATGCAGTCCCTGTATCACAAGGAACATGGTTCTGTCCATGGCTGTACAAAAAGAGTCCAGCATAAGCTACTCCATCTCTTCCCACTAAGATTCTTCTCTATTCTTCCAACATCTCTCACTTGCCCAGACCGCTCTCACACTTGCCCATTTCCTTCTTCATCTTCCACTCTATCTCTCTTCTAGGAAAGGTTAATGTTCTGTAAAGTTTTCATTGTCCAAAAAGGGGTTAAAAGCTCCTACAAGCGTCCAGCTGCACCCCCCCCACTTCTTCTCCTTCTCAGCCGTGCTGCCGGCACAGGCCCATGTTTATCCAGTTTCACGGTAACAGTCCCAGGCACCGGCTCTCTCTCTCTCTCTGTGTCTCTCGGGGGGGCTGCCCGATGGCTCCCAGTGTCTCTCTCTCTCTCTCTCTCTCTCTCTCTCTCTCTTCCACCCTTCCATCCTGCAGGGGCCTTCCCCTCCCTTCCGTCCAGGGCCCGGCCTACCTCACCCGGCCCCATGGCTGCCCCTGGGCCTACCTCACCCGGCCCCATGGCTTCCCCTGCCCCGCCCAGCCCGCAGCCGGGCAGGGGAGCCCTGAACCTTTCCCTGACCGGAACCCAAGGGAGCCTCTCAGGGGAGAGCCCTGCTTTAACCCCGTGTTCTCAGAGGCGGATCCACTGTTCCAATGGCCACATTAGGTGCCAATATTAAAATCTGAGCACCCATTGGCCTAACCACAGCATCCCAGAAAACATATTTCCTGTCAAACCACCGTACGGCCTTGTTCTCATTCATTCCAAAGATCCATTGAAGTTCATGGATGATGAAAATGTAGTGAATGTGGCAGAGCCTTCTTTGCCTGCCTGAGTTCAGAGCCAAACCAACTATCATTGCTGTTCCCATGCGCATGATGTATCACTGTAACTTTCAAGTACTGACACTGGTGAAATTGTTGATAATTTTTTTTCCTACCTTTGAAAGTGTACTGGGATAAGTTCCAGAAGTGAGCTGCTAAATATTGTTAACAGTACTTAAAACTAAAAAATGTATTGTCACCAGCCTTTTTCGCTTTTATGACTATTGATTTTATGCATTTAATTTCAGTATTACTAAGTCCCTCTCCTCTTGCCCAAAACCTTAGCTTTCTAGCACATATTTTGCTTTCACTAAACATCAGACTCCTCTTTGTCCAGGTCTGGTTTTCTGACATAATTGTAGCATTCTTTATTTTTCCTTCAGTGTTTAGTTATGAACAAGTGATTGGAAAAATAAAACATAAAAAGATTAAAAAATAAAATCTTAACTTGGAAGGCTTGATTGGCATAATGAAATTGTTGTAAGGAAGGTGTTTCTGAGGCTTTCTTGGAATAGTAGAAATATCAAACACCGTGATAATGGAGGGAAGAAAGGCATATTATATTAGCATCCTTCATGTTCCATGCACATATAAATTATGTTTATTTTAGATCACATATAAATGTGTATTAAATTCCAGGGAATATGACATCACCCTCAAGCATGAGAGAGGGTGATGAGAGAGTAACTATGAGGTGGGAGAGTAACTATTCCACTATGGCTTTTTTCTGTTTTTTTAGCAGATTCACCAAAAGGCCCTCACCCCTCTTCAGGCATGAATGGAAATGTGCAGCATCCCACCAGCACCGGGCAGCAGCAGGTCTCTGCCATACCCTCTCCAAGTGCCAGCAAGCCTTGGCGCAGCAAATCCATGAATGTCAAACACAGCGCGACCTCTACCATGCTGTCTGTGAAGCAGCCCAGTCCTGCAACCTCCCCTACTCCTACTTCAGACAGGCTCAAGCCACCCCCTTCTGAAGGTGTGAAGCCCCCTTCATCTGGACAAAAATCTATGCTGGAAAAATTCAAGCTGGTTAATGCTAGGACTGCTCTGAGACCTCCTTTGTCACTGAGCTCAGGACCCAGTGACAGTGGGAGAGAGGATGATAACTTTTCAGAGTGTAGTGAAATGGATGTCTTAAGTGGTGGGGTGAACAGCGGCGGCTCCACAAGTAGCAGTCCCAAAGTATCACCCAAGTTAACCCCTCCAAAAGCTGGCAGCAAAAATCTCAGCAATAAAAAGTCTTTGCTACAGCCAAAGGACAAAGAGGAAAAGAACAGGGACAAAAACAAAGTTTGCACTGAGAAAGCAGTCAAGGAAGAGAAGGATCAGGTCATTGAATCATCTACAAAGAAGAGCTCAAAAATTGCAAGCTTAATCCCAAAGGGAAGCAAGACAACAGCAGCCAAGAAAGAAAGTTTAATTTCATCTTCTAGTGGGATCCCAAAACCTGGATCAAAGGTGCCAACAGCAAAGCAGAGCACTTCCTCCGCATGCACAGGGAGTAAGGAGGTTGAAAAACTGAGGACTACAAAAGGAAACCAGTCCCAGTCAACACCAAAATCTCAGCTTAGTGAGAAGGCTTCTCCTTCCTCTGGTCTTGCTTCTTCTGAAGGGAAAGAACCAAGTGCTGCTCTCACTCCAGGATCCTCCGTCAGCGCCTCGATGGCTGCAGGCAGTGGCCAAGGCACAGGAAATGGTGTAGTCCAGCTCCCTCAGCAACAGCAATACAGCCACCCCAACACTGCCACGGTAGCTCCTTTCATTTATAGGTAAGTTCATGGAGAAAATTGGGGTTTGTGCTTCCAATTAGGCAAGAGAGCTAAAATGGATAAAGTAATGGTGGATCATGCTGTTATCCCCCAGTTTCTGTCGCAGCATCATGCCAATGTTTTTCTAATATTATTTTTTAATTAATGTTACTCTATGAACAATTTCTTACAAGAACTCTGAGTCTTTACCTTGTACAAAAGCAATCCACTGCAAATATTTGCTATGTTTTGATTAGAAATACAGATTATGTGGTACATTCTCTGTGCTGCTTTTGAAAGGTCACGGCTGAGTCAGGTTTCTAGTGTGAATATTCTTGTTTGCATTCAAAGAACCTCATCATCTATTTGCTGATATTCGATAATATTTGCTTAGAACTCACCATTCTTTTAAAAGATCATAACATAAATAACATAAATTCCTGATGTTTTCAGAATATGTAACACTACTGGTGGATATTTGAAGAAAAAACATATACAAACTTCTACCAGTATTCAAAAATATTTCAACAGTTTGTGTAGACAGAAAAAGTTGCTGTTTGCAGTTCTTTTCCTGTTTAGTTTTCTACATTAAATAGGTGTAGATAAACTCCCTGCAGACAGTTAAATTTTTACAGGCAATAGTAACTCTTCAGAGGGCCAAGGCTCTGAAAAAGAAGAACGAACAGTTGAATGTATCAACATTTCTCCAAATTTATTTTGCTGTATGATAGAGCAGTGGAAGAGAAGCTGGGAGATTCATTGTTGTACAACTCAGGAGACAGAAAACGTGTGGAAAGATTGACAGGCTGATTTGAATGTTTCCAGTTGTGAGCTGTTGGAGGATTTTAGCTACAGTTGTGGGTAAATTTAACATCTGATAAAATGACAAATACATTATTAAACAAAATATACTGCCAGTTTTTCTTAGTGAGTAGTACTCTGGATAATCTTGGCTAAAGATTAAAGAGGTGATGAAGTAGTCTCTGAGGAAGTATATAAATCATTACACACAACTAAACATAGCTTCAAAACCAATGTGGATGACTGATAAATTCAGAAAATCATATGGGAGGAAGAAAAGGCTCAGTATGGGTTATATTTATTCTAATATGCAGTGGAGCCTCTGGAGTTTCAATTGTATGTATCGTTGGATACACTTAATATGCATGTGACAATCTGGAATAACCTCAGTGATACAGAGGATTTCTAGGGTGGTTCATGGGACAGTCTACATATGTGTTAGGGTGCATGTACAAGGAGAGAGAAAAAGGAGCTATGCTTTGCCTTCAGATGTGTATGCTGCTCAATGGCTATTTTGCTACATATTGATGCCATTTCATTGCATGATGGAGATGTCTTCATTTTGTTTTAAGCTTTGCCTTGAAGCAGGGCGTATTTTGAATATTAAAGGGTGATAGAAGCATGCATCTTCCAGTAATATTTCTTACTAATAATTGTCTCTTTGCTTCAAACAAACAGCAAAGGAGTATTTGAAGTTGAATCTCACATGAAAATAAAATTCTCAGAGCCAGTTTCTGATCTCAAAATGCCATAAACTCAGAGCAAAAGACAGACTTTGATGAAGTTGCTTCAATATGTATCTCTGTGAGTGCAGAATCTCACTAAAAATACACAGTAACTAAATTTCTTTAAAATCTTGAGGAGTTCATAATACCACACAATGATTTAATAGAAAAATATAAATATTACCAAGGATAAAATACCCAAATTTTCAAAGTCGGCATATTTATTTCTGTGGATATATGGTAAGTGGAAAGGAGCAAGAGCTGGAGCACTATACTTACATTCTTTGTTCTTCAACATAATTGCTTTTAAAGCAGACACCACCATTAATACACAGAATTTTCAGGTGTGCTTTCTAATAGCTTTATATAAGTTAGTAAACAATGATTACCATTTAGTATAACAGGGGTTTTTTACCCAGCTACAAGGAATATCTAGGCTCTGTGAGTTTGAACTTCAGTCTTTGTAAAAAATTTCAATAAAATTTAGTAAAAATACAGAGTTATCCAGAGTTCTGCAGAATCTTGTAATATACTTGTGTCATCTATTTAGGCCATTAGCACAAGCATAAGTAAGCTAGTCGTTTCTTGATTTGTTGCTGATACCTGTGAATACCATGTATTTTGAAATATTTTTTGTTAACCAAGAGGATGTTACTGTAGATTACTGTGAGGAAAATTAGGTATTCCAAGGAGTTTTTTTGAGAATGCCATGTATTTTCCTTAAGTAAGTAATGCAAACCTATAACAGTTATTAAAAGTCATGTTTTCAGAAAGTCTATATTTTTATTAATATAGACTGTTTTAGTGGGAAGTTCTCAAGTAGGATATTCCACTATTCAGCTTTGCACTCTTGGTGCTTTGCCCTATCTGTTATCACATGGTATTTTTATTCCTCCTAAACACCTGACATCAAAATTCATATGGGATTAAAATTTCTCTTCAAAGATTAACAGCAACAGAACAGAGTTTAACAGATTAACACAACAGTCAGAGTTGTGTTTGAGATCATCTAAACAGGCATCACTTAAATTCTTCCATTCTGCCAGAAAGTGATGCTTTATTTTCAAGAGTGGCTGTGAATATACTATTTATAGTCCCTGGTGTGTCCCGTCTGAAGCTGACTGCAGTGTCCCACTAATGTAAGACTGAAGATGTAATTTATTTGCCAGAAAGCTTGATAAGACAGATACAGTAGGATGGTTTAAGAGACTGTATAATTGTTTGAAGTACACCAGCTGCTACTTAAAATTGCACATTCTTTTACATAAGACAGAATTGTAGGAGACTGGAAATTGTACCATTTTCCCAAGATCTTAAACTTGTATTGAAATTGGCCTTAGAATTTAGCTGTCTTCGTAGTAGTGCTTAAATTTCAAGCACAGAAGAGTAAACAGAAGTTTAGCACTTACTAGGCTACAGTGCAAACAGGAGGAAAAAGGTACATTAATGACAAAAAAAGAAATCCTGCTGAATTTCAGTAGAAGAACATTGGGCTGTAACTGGATGCATGTACTGCACATGAGCTTTATTTTATTAACTCCTGCAGTAACCACTGGAGGGGATTAGTAAGTCTCTTTCCCATGGCCAAGATACAGAATCTAAAGCTCTCAAATCCCAGGGCCTACGTTGCTCAGGAATTGCTTACTGCCCAAAATGCTGAAAGTATAGAAATTGCTGCAGAGAATTAGCTGACCACTCATCATCCCGAGCTACGCTTCTATGTCGTGCATTGCTTAAATTTCCATTTTTCAGCTAAGTTTCTGTTTGATGATAGCAACATCTGGAAGATGTTTCAGCAGTGTCTGAATTGCAGTCTTGCAGAGATATTCTTTCAGTGCTGGACTAAAAATACCAGTTTGGCACTTCTTTTGTCCCTGCAGAGTAACAAGCTGGCAACTTCAGCTACCTAATATGTTGATGTAGTGAAGATATTGCCAGACTCTTCTCTGAAATGCAGGGTGAAAGAATAAGAGGTAAAAGATGCAAGTTAAAACAGCGGAGGTGCTGATTGAAAGTTAAAAAAATATGGGTTTGGTTTGAGGTGGTGAAACACTTGGTGCAGGCTGTGGAACAAAGTTATGGAATCTCTGTCCTTGGGCATGTCCAGGCTTCAACAAATCAAGGCTCTGAGCAACTTAATGTGACCAGACCCTCTTTAAGAAAGTCATTGGACCAGACAGCACCTAGAACATCCTTCTGATCTCAATTACTTTATGATACTGTAAGGACAAAAGTATTCAACAGATAGGGCAGAAAAAGGATATATCAGTGTAATAAATAAACATGTTACTGGTTACTAAAACTTTCTTCCCAACTCCTTTACTACATGGTGATCAACGCAATTGTTTTACTAGGCCATAGTCTCAAGGTGAGCAGGAGGTTCAGAGCAGTTACAGATGGAAAGGAGGATATATCTGGTTGTATCTCTGGAAGTACAGTGACATTCAATTCCAGATGCCTATTCAGGATGTTTTTGTACAGGCTAAGGGAAAAAATTATATTACTCTTCAAGGATCCTGCAATTATAACATGTGCAGGTTTTCTTGAAGCCATATTGATATCCTGTTTTAATGACCAGAAGCTACTTCTGTGTCACTGATCATGGAGTTGAAACTAAGTTTACAGAAAAAACCATTCTGTCAGTTTTTTGTGTTTGTTAATAACAGATTATACTGCTAAACATACTTTCTTCAATAAAGTGAGGACTCGAAGTCATACTGCAGTGCTTTATTGATTCCTGTTATTTGCATTGCTGCTGTGAAAATAAAGCAACAGTCACTCCCAAAGTTTTGCAGTCATAGGTAGTGCTAAAGATTGCCACTCACCAGTTTTAGTTGTAACAAATACGTGATCTTTAGACACATCCTCCCATTTTTCCATTATAGATTTTCAAGTAATATGTGCAAGAAAAGTTTCCATTGTAGAGGTGTTAGTTGAGGAGATGGGAAGAAGCATAATAAGTGAAGAAATCATTATAAACACATATTTGATTAATTCAGTCCTTTGACTAAAAAAGATGTTTTCCTTCTCTTTGATTGCTCTTTTTAAATATGTGAGAGAATAATCCCATTGCCTTCCTTCTCTTTTGTGAGGCTAAACCAAATCAGCTCCTTCTGGTTTTGTGTTTGTTGGTTTTTTTTTGTTTTTTGGTTTTTTTTGTTGGTTTTTTTTTTTTTTTTTCCTGAAGGGTTTATTCTTCCCCATGAGCATCCTAGTAGCCCTTCCTTGCATCTGTTCCCAATTTAACTCACAGTTCTTGAACATGGGTGATCGAACTGCTCATATTGCAGATGTGGTCGTGCCAGTCTGTTACACTGACAGTGATACACATTCAAGACAGCTGCAACTCAGGGAGCTGTTGGAAAAATGCCATCATTTTTATCTGATATCTTTTGGAATGTCAACTAAAAAGCAAACAAATCTTTGATGTTATCTATGTTTATCTAAGATTTGCTATTTTTTTAGAGACAGGAAATGACTGACTGTGTTAGAGACCATTTTTTAAGTAGTGTTTCAAACTCTGTTCTTAATTACCCTGTACAGGCTCATTTTAATCAGAATGAATAAGCTTGTGCAGGTCTGACTGAAAAAAGGATTTGTCCCATTAAGTGAGTTTGATACTCTTACAAATAGGTAGCATGTAACTCAGTGGGTTGGAGAAAAAGATATTCTTTGATTGCCATGATTGAAATAGAAACAGATTGTCCTGTTTTCATGAAGGTTGCCTAAATTAACCTCCACTGTAGATGCACAGCACTGGAAGAAATATCACTGGACTGGCTTTGACCAAACTGAAATACTTTTCCCTTTTTCTGATATCAAGAGAGATGTAAGAATTTCATTCTCTTTAAGGCAGTGGGCTGTGAGTAGGTAGAGGATAGAGGATAATTCATTTAGGCCAGTGTGCAAGGCAAATGAGAAGATCACTTAATTTGCTGTTTACTTGCTTTGAGTTTAATCTCCAGTCCTGCAGCAATCACTTGAGTTGTTCATAGGATTAATGCATCCCACTGAAAGACATTAAAGCCAGAAGTATAGAAGACAAACCTCACAATTTAATTTCCCATTTTTTATAAAAATTAGAAGAGGCATTTATATTCTTGGTCCAATGTATCACAAACCACAATGGACCCACAGCAATGCAACTTGAAGTTTTAGGTACCTAGTGTGTACCTGGGTACTTCTTGTTCCCCAAGAGCCCCAAAATCCTACATCAACAAATAACCTGTTGTCTCAAGCAAGCAGAACCTAGGCTGCTGCAAAATCCATAGTCCTCCATGAGATTTCTGTTGTTTCCTCAGACAATTAAAATTTTAATGATTCAAAGCCCTTTGGGAAAGCCAGCAGGACTGTGGAGTTTCAGAGTGTGTTCCCTGCAGAGGGATGGAGTGAGCTTTTTCTTTACTTAAGACACTCTCCTCTCAAGCATCAAATGTAAAACTACAAGGTTGGCAGGACATAGCTAGCCTTGCAACATGTACTGAGCTTGTGTTTCCAATAGTGTGTGACAGACAAGAACCAAAATTAGTTTTTATAGAGCAGTTCTCTGTTTACAACATCTCAAAAGTACAGAAATTGGTAAGAAAACATTGCATCTGATCAGGCATAATTTATATTTCTGTTTCTGAGCGGGATGATTCTAATCAATAGATTCCATCATGTCAGTACTTGTGCTGCTCTTTGTGCAGATATCTGTTTCCTCATCTATTGTTATGAATTACTGAAAAAATTCATTGAGTAAATGTAAAGAAAATATTAACTGGAAATTTATTTCATAAAATAAGTTGTTATGAAATTATTTTGAGACGTAAGTCACTTTTTATGAATTTTATTTACAAAATACAGATACATCACACAGTTAAATGTTTCTCTTTTAAGTTTAGTTGTTCATTGGAAACACTTTACGCTGAATTTTGAAAATAGAACTATAAATGTCACACTTTAAAATTAAGATATAAATATTTCACTTGTCTTTCAATAAATCAGAAGGGTGACTGCTATTCATGTCAGAAAAGCTGGAAGAGCTCAAGCTCTAAGTGAAGATCTTTTAAAATTTTATTTCAAAAACTGGCTATTATATTTTTAGATGTGTTCTTTTACTGTATACACATGTTGCTGTTTAATGACATCAGTGTTCAGCAGTTCCAGGGCAAAGTAGATTCTACAGCTGTTCTGTAAGAAGAGGCAATAAGTGTGTGAGATATTTTTTATTATAATCAGTATGCTCATGTATTTCTTGCTATTTACTTTCATATAACGGAAAGTAACTGTATTCAGTGAGGGGTTACCATTATAATTTATCATTGATTTTCACAGAAATATACCCTCAAAGCAAATATGAGCTATTTAGTAGAAAGTTAATTGAAAAACTTGTATTATCCCATTCCCCAGGGTCTTATAAGGGGCATTATCAAAAGAAACTGCACATAGATTTAAATATCTGGGCCAAATTTCCATCCAGCCTTGCATAAGCTTTTTCCCACATGGCCTTTCTCATTTAATATTTCATCAATTACAAGTTTTTATTTCCTTTATGTGTGTGCAGGGATGTGACTTAACCAATGTAAATGAATTCTGATTAGATCTGGTTGACAAATCCTTCAGAAAAAAAGTGAGGGAAAAAAAGGCTTAAAATCTCACAGAATTAACTACAACTTGTTTCTGCAGAGAGAGAGAGAGAGAGAGAGCAAGCCTAGTTGCTTGTATATTTGTGTATCTGGACTTTAAGCCAGCATAAGAATGTGACAAAAATTACATTTTCACCCTATAGTGATATGATTCTAGATGGAGCATAAGTAGCACTTTCTTCCATGAACATGAATGACAGATAGTAATAATCAATCTTCTTGCTTCATTTCAGAACTCTCTCAGAAAATGACAGTACCTCTTTACCACCTGCTGACTCCTGTACCAGTCCTACTAAGATGGATTTGTCATTTAGTAAGACTGCCAAACAGTGCCTAGAGGAGATATCTGGTGAGTAACAATGAGTCAGGAGAAGACTGTGAACTTCTTTATTTACATCTGTTTCTTACTGGGAGCTTTGTGATGGGTTGAAATAATACTTCTGACCTCCAATCATGAGGGGTATTAAATACACAGAAAATTTAGGTCATGCATATTTAGTGCTTCAAATCCACTGTTATCTATTTAAACTTGTTCCTTCTGTTCAAATACCCTCTTTATCATTTTGCTAAAACTGCACTTTGACAACCTAGGGTTTCAAGTAATTGTTATTTCATTTAATCATACTGAATGTTCCAAGAGGAGCAGTGGAAAGTTGACTTCAGAAAGTTTAACACTCTCATTTAATAACATCAAATTAAATCATAACATCAGAACTGAGACATAAAT
The DNA here is from genome assembly GCF_051311805.1 of Agelaius phoeniceus. NCBI lineage: Eukaryota > Metazoa > Chordata > Aves > Passeriformes > Icteridae > Agelaius > Agelaius phoeniceus. Next base: position 35,672,182 of record NC_135269.1, on the reverse strand, counting down.
TACGTAATATACACATTCCTTTTATTAATGAATCTGTATTCAGAAAACAAGCAAGTCCTTACTATTGTACCTGATGTGTAAGCTGCTGCTAGAGCTAAGCTGCTAAAGGTTGTGTTACAAGGAATTCCTTGTAAACATGGATTAAAGTCCTTACTAGGTTACAAAGCTGAAGGGATGGGATATTTTAGTCATGTTGGAATAACTCCTTTGAAGTCAACTGAACAATGCTAAGTTACATCAGCATTGGGTCTGGCCATGACTCTGCCTATCCATGCAAAAAGCAAAGTGTGCCACACCTCACTTTCTCATCAGGACTGAACTGCACTGCAGGGTTGTGTACAAGTTGTTCCAAAGGGACTCTGCAAGAGCTGTTTCTTGGGGGTTTAAGGGTTTATTTTTGCTGTTGCTTTGCTTTGTTTTTCATTAGCATCCTTAATCTTATAATTTTACAAAAATTAAAGGTGATATCCTATCTCACTGGTTTAACTACAGTTTTGCCCTTTTACCATAAATTGTCAACATTTAAATGGATTTGTCGTGAGTCTTGGTTCTTCTCACACAGGCTATAGCTCACTTAAAGCACTAATTTGATACATCATTCTAAAATTATCTCTCCACCAGAAGGGAAATCAGATGCCCAAGATTTTTGGGGACTGTCTTGACATTTAGCTGACTCCTACTGAAATAGGTTTTGTCCTGGTTTGTCTCAGTCCCTTTGGAAGTCTTCTGACATCCTTTATTTGCACAGCCAGGTTCTGTGATAAATATATCACCTCTTTGGAGGTAACGCATACCTGCTAAAATATAAAATGGTTTTTAATTACTTCAGAAATTGGACTCCTTGGTCTAATATATATAAAAAGTTTAATTGAAACACTTCCATAAATCAAGAGATGTTTCAAGGAATCATCCAGAGAGAAGCGAGAAAAACCCCAAACAATTAAATGCCTGCTGAAATGATCAAACAGAATATCATGTCTGATGACCTTTTTACTGTTGTGAACAAAAACTAAGCAGCATCAAAAAGAAGAATATGACATAAAGAAAACTAGACACCAGAGATGTTCCTAGTCTGATTATTTAAACTCTGGCATTAGCCATTGATTGGCATAACAGGCTGTAAAGCAGAACCACTGGGAAAATGTGGTCAGTGATTTGCTGTGCACATAGAAAAGCAGAGGTGTGTCACCTGTATTTAACTGTTAGCATGAAAAGGAATAAATGGATCAAGTACTATATTTGCTGAATAATTAATTCCCTGCATGGATGAACTATCACCAAGTCATTGGTGATTATGTTGTTAGATCTGCATGGATAAAAGCTTATGTGATATTTGCTCAGAGGAGTATTCCATGATGGATTACCTATGAGAAAGGACAGTTCAATTCTTTTACTTAAGAGCATCTTTATTCTGATATGATCAAAGGATTACTCTAGTGTAATAGCAAAGAGATAGGAAGGTTAATTTCCATGGTCTGGTCACTTATTTTCAGGGTATTAAGCAACTAATCTACTTTCTTTCATTTTGCTATTACCTTTGTCTTGAAATTTTCAACTGTTGCTGTGGGTGGAGATCATCTTTATATTATCTTGATCTTCTTTTGAAACTCAGTAGCCACCACCCTAGTACAATATGTTTGTAAACGGTAAGGATCAGTAAGGATAATGCTGAAGAGGGAACATCTGTGGAAATCTCTAAACAGCTTGGAGGAGTGCGTTCAGAAAGTGTTCTCCCACCTGTATTGTGTTTCTGCTTCATTGATCATTATTATTTTTAAAGTGCCAGATATTTAGAACTAAGGCTGACATCCTCAGGATTAGAATATTTTAGCCAATATTGTATAAACTGTTTCTCTATTTTCTGAATATTTACACATCCTGTTTGTTATTGCTTCTTGGCTGAAGATTACTGCTCCCGTAACCAGGCAAGTTGTTCATATCAAAGCTCCTAACTCACTTCAGAGCAATATCAGCCAACTGAACCTAAACTGATGCTTTAAGCTTGTCTAGCTCAAGACTTCTCCACAATAAAGACAAAAGTTGAATGTAAAAAAAAATAATCTTAAAATTATTTAGGAGTGGTTGGCCAGGCACCATTCTCCTGGTGTAATTCAGGAGTCAAGCCCAAGTTAATTTCCTTGCTGTAGTAGTGAAAATTCATGGCTCTGCTTTCTGTGTCCAGCAAGGCAGTTCACATCCCTTTGCTACTGTCTAAACAGTGGTGATGGGAAGGTAGAAAGTAAAGCAAGAATCTGTGGAGGGAGTTTTCAGCTCTCTTCTGCTCTGTCTTCCTCCTCCAAGGGAGCTGGTTACCTTTAAAGCTTCTCCTGTCTTCCAACTCAGATCTGGTGAAAGGTAAAGTCAGAGTTCAAGCCATGTGTTTCCTGCCCACTGCTTTGCAAGTGATTTCTTGGTTTTACCTGCACAGCCATGAGAAGGGAATAGTGCTGGAAGGCCAGGGGGGTGAGGTGGCTAGTGTAGGCATAGACTCAGAAGTGTGGCTTGTGGTTGTCCTCATAAACTGGACACCCTCTTTATTTTTATATTATCACCAACAATCTGTTGCTCTTGGTGAATATATAAAGGGCTTATGCCTAAAGCCAGTATACATGGCTTATGCCTAAAAGCAGTTCTGCATCTTGGTAGAGGTATTTTAAATCTGTTCCTGTGTCTCTGGGGGGCAATTTGTTCTAGATGTGATCTGAAGTGCTTCAGACTTTTTCCTACTTTTTTTTCCCCCTTTGAATATTCCACAGCTCAGCCAGAACAGCCTCAAGTGTTTCCACAGTGCACATGGCGATCAGCACAAGAGTACACCTAGAGCAGTTTTTAGTCTTCCTGCATACCTTGAATCCCCTCTGTGTGCACAGCTCCAGTGATACATGTACTCCCACTGAATGAGCCCTGTTTGTAGGCATGAGACACCTGAGGAGTAGTTGTGGTGTGTTCTGTGTGTGGTAGGCTTATTGCTCATGTGACACACAGGTGTGCAGACCTCTGTCCGGAAAATCCCAGACAGAATCTGAGTCCCCTAAATAAGGAACAATTCTGCATTCAAGTATGAGCACAATTTCTTGCATGTACTTTATATAGCGTTTGCCTCAACGAGACTACTCAGTATCTATCCATTCAGTTTCTACAAAACTGGAATATACCTTTATAAACAGGATTATTATATGATAATGGCAATAATGGCTAATAAAGTAACTCAGGTTGGTTGTTGTTATTCATGATATGGCTGGGAACAAGTTTTTCAGACTTTCTTACCAACTATTTCTTCTTAAAGTAGCTGTGACATTTATCACCTTCTGCAGCAGGTTTATTGGAGAAGGATGTCAGGAAGTTAATTAGTTAATAATCCATTGTAAACTGTACATGTCAGTAAACTAAGTATTATTTTATTAAATCAGTGATAACATTTGGCTTTCACAAGTGCTGGCATGTTCTAAGAGCTTAATGCAAAGTGTTTGATTAAGTAATTATTCATGAATTTATAAATATTGACTAATTTTTTAAAATCTGATGAATGAAGCAGAAATGAAACACTACTTTTAAAAGTTATAGGGCTATCTCAATGGCAGGATTAGCATAAAAACATTCAAATTTAAGTATTTTATGTTTATTGTGCTTAATTTTTTGTTCTCTGAAAGAAATAATTAATACATGCAGGAATAGTTTCTTTTTTTTTTCAAGTAAGCTTAGCTGAAGAGATTCATAATCTTATGCATTTCCATATCTATTACATAATTCATTCATAGGGTTCTAAACCATCCACTGAGACTTCAAAGAAAGTCTTATCTGACAGCAAAATTGCCCAAAGATTATTAGTTCTTAAAATAATTTTTATAATTCCTTTTAGGAAACAGACTGTAAAAATAAAGTAGTATGTTACACTGACTGTGATAGAGGAAGTTCCCTAACATGTTCTTGATGCAAACATATTCCTGCTTGGTGGGTGGAGAGCACACTGAATTGCAAGGTAGTTGGGGAATAATGCTGTCATGACATTTGCTCTCCTCTAGTCTCCTATACTTTCTTCTTACCACAGAAAGATGTATTTTTTGGTTGCTATATGTAAACATTTTAAAATGGAGAGCTGAGCTTTAGAAAATTATTTTTGAAGAAATAAACCTAAGAATTTTTCACATTGCAATTTTATGTTTTGGCAAATGACACCCTGCAGATGGATGTGGTAAAGTACAAGGATAAATTCAGTGTTGTTTCTACTGAGTACTTGGTCTGAGATAAATATATAAGTATCCATTGTATCTGGGGATGAT